>NC_084465.1:39198786-39510324 GCF_027409185.1 Cynocephalus volans
CCTTGCCTGTGACTTCACACAGTGACTCCTGGTCTACATCATTGATGGGGTGTTCTTAAATTGAAAGGATTTCATGATGCTTAGAACCTTATTCTTGTTATTTCTAGTTGATGGTAAAAACCACTGCAGAATTCACAGTGTTTAACTTAATATTATTCATAATGCTTTTAAACCACAGTTAACACTAAAATACACTACTCTGTTACCAATAATGGTCATAGACTACATTGTCCTAGCCATATATGTAAAGATACAACTAAGTTAAAAAGTTTTTTTTTTTTTAAAAGAAGTAACATATTCTCAAAACATCTAACTTCTACCAATGTATGCAGAAAATAAAACCGGCCATAAGCTGGCACTGATGTGTACAAAATAAATTATTTTTGACAGAAAGAGGCAAGTAATTGTGTTTGTTGCCATCAATGCTTTTCTTTTGTTTGCAGTCATGAACCACACAATGATGTTTCGGTCAACAAGGAACCGCATGTACAACGGTGGTCCCATAAGATTACAATGGATCTGAAAAATTCCTCATCTTCTGGTGATACTGCAGCTGTTGTAACATCACAGAGCAAGGCATTACGTGTTTATGGTGATGCTGGTGTAAATAAACCTACTGCACTGCCAGTTGTATAAAAGTATAGCACATTCAGTTATGTACAGTACATAATACTTAATAATAATAAATCAGCATGTTACTGATTTATAGTTTTATTATACTATACTTTTAATCATTATTTTAGAGTGTATTCCTTCTACTTAAAAAAAAAAGTTAACTGCAAAACAGCCCCAGGAAGTTCCTTCAGAAGGTTTTCCAGAAGAAGGCATTGTTATCACAGGAGATGACAGCTCCAGTGTGTTTTTGCCCCTGAAGACCATCCACTAGGACAAGACGAGGAGGTGGAAGATGGTGATATTAATGATCCTGACCTTGTGTAGGCCTAGACTAATGTGTGTATGTGTCTTAGTTTTTAACAAAAAGTTTAAAAAGGAAAAAAAAAACAACAAAAAATTTTAAAATAGAAAAAAGCATAAAGATTTAAGAAAGAAAATATTTTTGTACACCTGTACAATGTGTTTGGGTTTTAAGCTAAGTGTTACTAAAAAAAAGTCAAAAAGTTAAAACAAAATTAAAAATTTATAAGGTAAAAAATTACAGTAAGCTAAGATTAATTTATTATTGGAGAAAAAAATTTAAATAAGTTTAATGTAGCTTAAATGTTCAGTGTTTATAAAGTCTTCGGTAGTGTACAGTCATGTCCTAGGCCTTCACATTCACTCACCACTCACTCACTGACTCACCCAAAGCGACTTCCATTCCTGCAAGCTCTAGTCATACTAAGTACCCTTTACAGGTGTACCATTTTTTATCTTTTACACCATATTTTTACCGTAATTTTTCTATGTTAAGGTACCAGTATGTTTAGATACACAACTACTTACCATTGTTTTGATACATAAAAATTTACCATCATGTTACAATTGCCTACATTATACAGCACAGTAATGTGCTGTATGGGTTTATAGCCTAGGAACAATAGGCTATACCATATATAGCCTAGGTGTGTAGTAGGCTATTACTATGGGTCAAATGTGTCCCCCAGAAGGTCATGTATCAGAAACTTGATCTCCATTGTAACAGTGTTAAGGAGGTGGGAAATCCAGTCACGGTGGGTGTTTTAATCACCTCTTTGGGAGGTGATTGGATCATGAGGATTGTGGATTAACCCATTCATGAAGTAATGCATTATCATGGGTGTGGTTCTGATGCTTATTAAGGAGAACAGGTAGAAAGTTAGCTCTCTCTTGTTCAGGCCATTTCTCTCCATGTAAGACCCTGTGTTGTAGAAAGTCACCACCATGAAGAAGCCCCCCTTACTAGATGTGTTCCCTGAATTTTGGACTTCCCAACCTCCAAAACTGTAAGAAATAAATTTTGTTTCTTTATAAGTTATCCAGTTTCAGGTATTCTGTTATAAGCAACAGAAACTGACTAATGTAGCTATACGGTCTATGTTTGTGTAAGTACACTCTATGTATGTTTGCACAACCACGTATGTTTGCACAACTGTGAAATTGCCTAATGACCCATTTCTTAGAACATATCCCATTGTTAAGTGATGTATGACTGTATTATTTTTTTTGTTTGTTTTTCTACCATTAATGCATTTTCTCCTAGAGTAGTGAGGTGACATGGGACTTATTTAAGAGTTCAGAAAGCATTTATTTAAAAGTGCTGGGCATCAGGACTTTTCACCTGCAGGAGAAACCAAGGATTAGGAACCATTGAGCTTGTATTGCTGGCCTTAATCCAGTTCACCCCCACAAAGTTAAGTTAATTTTCCAGTGTCCCCATTCTTCCATGTAGGCTGCGGTCCCCTTGGGCACATTCCTGCCTCTGTGATTTTGTGCTTGCTCTTTCCATCAGCTGACCCACTCACAAAACTTTCCTTTTTCACCTTTTTTGCTCTTCAATTAATTGCATCTAACATTGAAATATTATTTTAGTTTCTAAATTGCCATCTTACCTTTAGTGATTTTCTTTCCACTCTGTAAGAGTGGACAGCCACTCGGCAGTTAGCTATTCTTTTCCTGAGCCCTGGGGATGGGGGGAGGACATGCTCAGAGTGAGCAGTTTAGGTGAGCAGGAGGGGAAGACAAGCAGGAAAAATGGTGATCGGTCAAAGATTGTCTGTGGAGCAGCTGAGTTAATTGCAAATCTTAAGTTGTGTAGGTTGAGTGGTAACAGTGGCTTTTTACCTGCACTCTAAAACTTGAGTTGTAGATGTCTAAAGAAATGACACAGTCAGCCCGAGGAGGACTATGGCTTCTTGCTCACTTCTTGAGGGGTCAGATTACTCACGACTTCAATGTAGCCCTGATCACAGTAATAGGAGAAAAAAGGCTGCTCCACACCAGAATGGCTGTCAGGGAGCTCAGAGGCTAAGCCTCGGCCCTTATTCTAAATTGCGGTGCCTTGAATCTCTTGTATCTTATATGTAACTCTTAACCCATTCAGTTATCTGTTTTCCAAACACAGAAAAGATAAGAAGTGAATTGGAGGCAGGCATTCGGGCAGCAGCAAACAAATTCGAGAACTGACAACCTGACAGCAAGGGAAAAGCATAAAAATGGAAAGGAGGTGTGGAATTGTGCTCTGCATTATAGCATAGTGCAAGAAAAGACAGATAAAGTTATTGACCACTGTTATCAAGGAAGATTAAATTATGAATTTTTCTTTTTTAAATTTAAACACAGTTATCTGTTTTGTGTGTGTGTGTGTGTGTGTGTTTTGTTATTTTTCCCCCAGGAAGATTGCCATTAAAATTTATTAAAATAAATAGAGCTTAGGAATTTAAAAGTTTTCATTGCTTAGAAAACTGGTAACATAAGAAATGTTTTCTTTTCTTATAGTTTCTTCCACTAAGCCATGAAGAGAAGCTACAAAAAAATACCCAATGGAAGTGTCTCTCTTTTGTAAGCCCCCTCAGACCTGTCCATCTCAGTTTCTAGTTACCTCCTTCTTTCATCTAATATCTTTATAGTTTTTTTCTGCCATTCTGTATACATAAGTGCTCTTTGTTTTACCTTCACTCCTGTGTTGGCAGTTGAGAACCTGTTTTTTTTTCCCAAATGGTCAAAAATCATTACTGTTCTTTCCGGTATAACTAGTTTTCAACTCTTTTCAATATTTGATTAATATACAACAAATATCTTCCATAAAGGCCAAAAAAAGAAAATCAAAAAATTTCCAAATGTTTACAACTTTTGCATAGATTAAAGTAATGAGAGCAAGTCAAGAGACCTGAACTTAAAAAGTTGCAATAATTAATAATAACTTGGTAAACTGACTCTGTCAGAATGGATGAAGCTTCCATGGAGTGAATGGATGTACTCTTAGAAATGATTTTATTGGAAGGAATGTGTGTATGTGTAACTCTTGTGTTGGCGATGCCTGGAGCAGGAGAGATTGTGATTAATTTATATGGTATCACATATTTTGTTGGGTTCAGCTACAACTTAAAAGGCTGGGAAAAATCTCTTCACTGGTCAGTTCAGGAAGCTGCCATCAGATTCCATATTTAGAGGCTTTATCAAAATATCAGAAGGAAGCCACAGAAGATAAAAGAAAGCTAGTTAGTTGCTGATTACTCCCAGATGACACACTGGATGCCTTCTGAAAGCTTTATCCTGGTGGTTTTCTACCCTCATCCAGTGTTTCTCAACTTCAGCACTATTGATATGTTGGGCTGAAAACCTCTTTGTATGGTGGGGGCTATCCTGAGCATTCTAGAATATTTAGCAACATCCTTGACCTCTATCCTAGATGCCAGCAGCATCTCCCAGTGTCAACAACCAAAAATGTCTCCCAGCATTGCCAAATGTACGTGTGTGTGGGGAGGGAGGGGAGGAGAGGTGAGGCAGGCAAATTCACCCCAGTTGAGAATCAGTGCCCTAATTATAACCCAATCTACTGAATTCACATGCTATTATTGCTGCTGAGACATACTATCCCCCAAAAGTTTCTGTTATCCACTGAGATAACAAAAAAAGACATTGTTCTCTAACCTGTCCTCTAAGTCATTTTGCTTGATTATAACTCCATTACGTATAAAATATCCTGATTGCATTGGGCCCAAGCTACCAGTGGGACATTTGTCTCATCACAGAATGCACACTTTTTTTGTCTTCTTTTCTTTTCTCTTCATCAGACATAATTAAGCCTTTTGACACTGACTCTGAATCTAGTTACTGTGTACTTATGTATGTAGTATACTCATACATCTTGGTTTGTCCAGATCAGCCCAGGTATGCCTGTTAGGAAGGCATAATTATGGAGTGCCCATTGTCAGTCTCAAAAGTGTCCTGGTCTGGATAATAAATCATGTTCATCCTTTTATGCCACTCTGGGGAAAAAAAAAAAAGATATTTCTTTTAACTTTGGTGAAAAAGAGAGTGGGATTAAATGCAGCTGAAAATAAAATATATGAGAATGTATATTTACCTCTTTCCTCTCCCGTTTTCCCATTCCATTAGCCTGGTGCTCAAAAAATATGCCAGAAGTTTGAACATGTTCCTGGAAGGCAGAAATAGTGGAATACTTTTCGATAGATGAGCCAGAATGGAGCTGGCAGCAGCCCACAACTTGCAGTAGAGAAGGTTGCCTCAGGACTATCACCTTTCCTTCTGATGGATCTCTGCAGTGTTTCTATACTCTCTTGGCAACAGATCTGCCAGGAAGAATTGGAAAGAGAGTAATTTATAGAAAGACTGTGTAACAGCTAATTAAATTGCAAGTCACGCCCAATGCGGAATTAATTACAACTTTTAACTCACCTCCTCCAGTCCCTATCTAAACCAGAGGACAGATATCTAAAGAAATTAAACAGTTTTCCCAAGAAGTGCTATAATTTTTAATACAGGTTTTGGTACTCCAAAACAAAAATGCGAGATTACAGAAAACCCAATTTGTATCACTTTCTCCAACATCTCCTCCTAAAGTGAAGACTACCACACCCCATGAGGAAATAGAACTTCGGAAGAAAACTATGCCAGCTACATATACTAATCAACTTAATCCCTTATCGACCAATATGAATGGCCAACCAAGGAACCACCACTCATTAAGGAAAATAAATAATGCAAAAAGGATGACCAAAATAAACAAACAATAAATGGCTTCAAGGAAACATAACTGTTTGATTTTAAAAAATGTTTTTAGTATTTCAGAAAGACCTGACTAGATTTTGCATCTCTAAAATAAGCTTAGATTGATGTAGAAAATGAGCAGTTAGAGAACAAGCAAGAATTCTTGCAAATTAAAAAATAGTTGCCCAAATCTAAAAAGTGTAAGGAAACAATAGAAGATGAAATAAAGTTAATTAAATATCTCAGAATACAGAGCAAAAAATATATAAAACAAATATGGAGAATCAGTTCAGGACAGTGAGCATCTATCAATTAGAAGTTCTAGAACAAGAGGATTCTGGGAAGAAGGCAGAGTTGAAAGCATCAGGAATCTGTCTCTTCATCTAGACAATTATCCTGGTAGATTCTGTTTGATGCAACTATGCAGTTTTTTGGAACTCTGGAGTCTATTGAAGGCTTGCAAGTTTCAGGGGAAGGTGTGAACAGTAAATTGTGGTTAATTTATTCTCATCTCTTAAGCACAGTAGCAGCTGCTCATCCGCCCGCACTTCCAATCTCATGACAGGCAGTTCTGCATGTGTTCCTGGAGCAACTTGCACAGAGCTGGCAGAAGCCAGGGTTGGCAAAAAGGACTTTGCCATCCAAATATTGGGGATCTGTGTTCTGACTGTTGCTTCTGATCATAGAGATGCAAAAAGGCAGGCAGATATTGTTGCTCTACCTCCCCACATTACTGAAACCCCCCATCTCCTCCTCAGGCTGAAGGTATATCCAGGGGATTTAATGGCTTGGAGAACTTTTTCTTTCCCTCTTTATTTTTCTCTTTTCTACTTTGAGTAGTCAGACATTAAAGACTAGGTCATTCAAAAGCAACTGCATATATAGGGTAAATTAAAAAGTGACCTTGCATGCCCAGGGAAAGACCCAGGCTTAGAAAAGACCTCAGAGACCCTAAGTTTACCTTTCAAGTTGATTGCTGGCACTGAGGCAGCCTATAACAATAAAAAATATATAATCAATAAACAAAAACAATAACAAAAACAGCAATCCCACAGAAGAGAGAGAATATGATTTTCAGTTACCTCAATATTAGATTCAAATGTTTAGCTTTCAGTAAAAAAACACAAGACATACAAAGAAACAAGAAAGTATGATTCATTCAAAGAAAAAATTAAGTTAACAGAAGCTGTCCATGAAAAAGACCTGATGTCAAATCTACTAGACAAAGAGTTTAAAACAGCTGTCTTAAAGATACTCAAAGAGGTAAAAGAAGATGTAGAGAAGGTCAAGAAAATGATATATGAAATGAATGTATGAATAAAGAGATAGAAAAACTAAAAGTAACCTAAAAAAAAATTCTGGAGCTGAAAATATAATAACTGAAATAAAAATTTAGTAGAGGGATTCCAAGGCAGGTTTGAGCAGGCAGAAGAAAGAATCAGTAATCTTGAAGATTTCATGATGGACATTATAAAATCTAAAGAACAGAAAGAAAAGAAATTAAAGAAAAGCGAGCAGAGCCTATAGAAGCTGTGGGACATTAAATGAAGCAATGCATGCATTGTAAGAGTTCCAGAAGGAGAAGAGAGAGAAAAGACCAGAGAGAATACTTGAAGAAAGAATGGCTGGAAACTGAAGCTCAAATTTGATTAAAGACATGAATATAAATACCCAAGAAGCTCAATAAACTCCAAGTAAGATAAACTCCTAGAGACCCACACTGAGATGCATTATAATCAATATTTCAAAAGCCAAAGCCAAAGGGAGAATCTTAAAAGCAGCATGAGAGAAGTGACTTCCCACATCCAAGGTATACTTATTGCAATTTATATTTGTAACTTCACATTTTGTTTTTTATATAATTTAGAAGATTAAGGCAACTAAAAGCATTATTAATTTAAGTTTTTGGACACACAATATATAAAGATATAATTTTGTGACTTCCACAATTGAAATATAAATTCAAATTGTAGTGTTACAACTTTAGGATGTTAAATGAAATCCGCATGCTAACCACAAAATGTAGTTGTAGAATATATACCCCCCAAATGGGAAAGGAATTTAAATGCTCAATACCAAAAATCTACTAAACACAAAAGAAGATGGTAATTCAGGAAATGAGGAACCAAAAAAAAAAAAAAAAAAAAAAAGCATACAGAAAACAAATAGGAAAATGATAGAAGTAAGTCCATACTTACTTATCAGTAATTAAATATGAATGGATTAAGCACTCCAGTCAAAAGACAGAGACTGGCAGAACGAATAAAACACATGATCCAAATATATACTGTATACAGGAAACTCATTTTAAATTCAAAGGCAAATAGATTTAAAGTGAAAGGATGGAAAAAGATATTCCATCAAATAGTAACCAAAAGAGAGCAGAGGATGCTATACTAGCATCAGACAAAGTAGTCTTTAAGTCAAAAAAGATTACAAGGGACAAAGAAGGACATTATATATTAATAAAAGGTTCAATACAGCAAGAAGGTATAACAATGCTAAAAATTTGCACACTTAAGAATAAACCATCAAAATTCTCATACAAGGTGAAGCAAAAACTGACAAAATTGGAGTAGGAAATACAGTACTACAGTAATAGTTGGAGACTTCATTTTTAATAAAGGATAAAACAACCAGACAGAAAATAAGTAAGAAAGTGGAATACTTGAACAACACAATAAACCAGTTAGGTTTAAAGATATATACAGAACACTCTACCCAACAACAATAGCATACACATTCTTCTCAGTTGCAAGTGGAACATTGTCCATGTATTTGGCTATAAATTATGTCTCAATAGGTTTAGAAAGATAAATATCATACTGTCTTTTCTGATTGCTACAGGATGAAGTTAAAAATCAGTAACAGAAGTAACACCTGGACTGACCGGGTGGTTCAGTTAGAGCGCCACCTTGCAGCACTGAGGAGAAGGGATTATATCTTCATACTGGTCAGCCACAAAAAAAAGAATAAATAAATAAATAAATAAATAAATAAATAAATAAAATAAAATAAAATAAAAATAAAAAAGAAAAGAAGACTAGCCAGTCAATACACTTGGGAGAGCATGGTGCTGATAACACCAAGGTCATAGGTTCAAATCCCCATACAGGCCAGCTGCCAAAAATAAAAGGATGTAAAACTGAAAAATTCACAAAATAGAGACAGCTAAACACCACACTCTTAAACAACCAATGGATCAAAGAAGAAATCACAAGGAAAATTAGAAAATACTTACAGATGAACAAAAATGGAAACATAACATATCAAAACTTATGGACACAACACAAACAGTACTAAGGTGAAAATTTCTAGTTAAATATGCTCACATTATAAAACAAGAAATATCTCAAATCAACAGCTTAACTTTACAATTTATGGAACTAGAAAAAGAAGAACAAACTAAAGCCAAAGCCAGCAGAAGGAAGAAAATAATAAAGATCAGAGCAGAGATAAACAAAATAGAGAATAAAAAAAATAGAGAAAAATCAATAAAATCAAAAGTTGATTCTTTGAAAAGATCAACAAAATTAACAAACCTTTAGCTAGATGGATTAAGAAAGAGAAAACTCAAATTACTAAAGTCAGAAATGAAAGTGGGAACATTACTACTGATTTAGAAAAAATAAAAAGTATCATAAGAGTACTATGAACAATTGTATTACAAAAAACTTGGAAAACTTAGATGAAATGGACAACTTCCTTGAAACACAAAGCCTACCATAACTCAATCATGAAGAAATAGAAAATCTGAATAGACCTATACTTAATAAGAAGATTTAATTAATATTCAAGATCCCAACAAAGAAAAGCTCTGGACCTAACGGCTACACTGGAAAATTCTATCAAACATTTAAAGAACTAACACCAGTCCTGTCCAAACGTTTTCAAAAAAGAAAAGAGAATGGAACATTTTACAAACTTATTCAGTGAGGACAGCATTATCCTGATACCAAAGCCAGACAAAGACAGTACAAGAAAACTACAGGCCAGTATCTCTTATGAATACTGATGCAATAATCCTCAGCAAAATACTAGCAAACTGAAATCATCAGCATATTAAAGTATTATACACCATGACCAAGTAGGATTTACTCCTGGAATGCAAGAATGGTTCAACATATGAAAATCAATGTAATACACCACATTAATAGAATGAAGGAAAAGCCCACATGATTAACTCAATTGATGCAGATAAATCATTCGACAAAATTCAACACCCTTTCATGGTAAAAACACTCAACAAATTAGGAATGAAGGAAACTATCATATCACAACATAATGAAAGCCATGATTTTAAACCTATAGCAATCATCATACTCAATAGTGAAAGACAAAGCTTTTGCTCTAAGATCAGGAACAAGGAAAGGATGTCTGCTTTCAACACTTCTATTCAACATAATATTGGAAGTTCTAGCCAGAGCATTAGGCAAGAAAAAAAAAAAAAGGCATCCAAATTGGAAATAAAGTAAAAGTATCTCTATTTTCAGAGAAGATGGTCTCATATGTAGAAAACCTAAAAGATCACATACATACATACACACACATATACACACAACTGTTGAACTAATAAATGAACTCAGCAAAGTTGCAGGATACAAAGTCAACATGTAAAAACCAGTTGCATTTCTGGTTTGTTTTTTTTTGACATGATAGACTTTATTTTTATAGCAGTTTTAGGTTTACAGAGAAGTTGAGCAGAAAACACAGACAGTTCCAGTGCCCCTGCCCCTATACACAAGGTTTCTCTTATAATTAACATCTTACATTAGTGAAATAGATTTATTACAATTATAAACCAATATTGATACATTTTTATTAACTAAAGTTTACATTAGGGTTTACTCTTTGTGTTGTACAGTTCTATAGGTTTTGCCAAATGCATAAAGTCATGTATTCACCATTACAAAATCATACAGAATATTTTCACTGTCATAAAATTTCTGTTTATCCCTCTCTCCTCCCCTAAAAGCTTGACAACCACTGATATTTTTCCCCTCGTTACATCAAACATTTATTATTTCTTTGTGTTGGAAGCATTCTAAATCCTCTCTTCTAGCTAATTGAAAGTATACCATAAATTATTGTTAATTATAGTCACCCTACAGTGCTATATAGCACACTAGATCTTATTCCTCCTATTTAGCTGTAATTTTGTACCTATTAACCAACCTCTCACTATCTCCCCTCCTCCCTATTTTTCCCATGGTGGTAACCACTGTTCTGTTCTCTACTTCTATGAGATCAGCTTTCTCAGCTTCCACATATGAGTGAGGACGTGTTGTTTCTCTTTCTGTTTCTGGATTATTTCAGTTGAATTTCTGTATGTTAACAATAAACAATTTAAAAAGGGAATTATGAAAACAGCTCCATTTACAATAGCACCAAAAAAAAAAAAAAAAAAAAAAAGAAATGCTTAGGAATTAACTTAACCAAGATGGTAAAGAACTTGTACAGTTCAAAGTATATAACACTGCTGAAAGAAATAGAAGAATACACAAATAAATGGAAACACATCGCCTGTTCATGGACTGGAACACTTAATATTGTTAAAATGTTAATATACCCAAACTAATCTTCAGATTCAATGCAATTCCTATCAAAGACCCAATTTTTTCTAATTTCAGAAATAGAAGAACCCACCCCATAATTCATATGGAATCTCAAAGGATCCTGAATAGTAAAAACAATCGTGAAAAAGAACAAAGCTGGAGTATTCACAGTTCCTGATTTCAAAACTTACTACAAAGCTACAGTAATCAACACCAGTGTGGTACTGGCGGAAAGACAGACATATAGACCAATGAAATAGAAGAGAGAGCCCAGAAATACACCCTTGCATATATGATCAAATGCTTTTCGACAAAGATGCCAAGACCATTCAATGAGGAAAAACATTATTTTCTACAAATAGTGCTGGGAAGACTGGATATCCAATAAAGTTGGATACTTATATAATGCCATAAACAAAAATTACCTCAGAATGGATCAAAGACCTAAATGTAAAACCTAAACACATAAAACTCCTAGAAGAAAACATAGGCAAAATCTTTATGACATTGGACTTGGCAATGATTTCTTAGATTTGACATCAAAGGCACAGGCAACAAAAGAAAGAATAGACAACTGACTTTATGAAAATTAAAAAAATATATTATGCATTAAAAGATGGTATCAACAGAGTAAAAGGCAAGCCACAGAATGGAAGAAAATATTTGGAAATCATATATCTGATTAGGAATTGACATCTAGAATATACAGAGAACTTATAAAATTCAACAACAGAAATACAAACAACTCAATTCAAAAATGGGCAAAGTACTTGAATAAACATTTCTCCGAAGAAGATATACAATGGCTAATAGGGCATGAACAGATGTTCAACATCACTACTAAGTAGCAAAATGCACTTAAAATTACAATGAAATGCCACCTCAGACCCATTAAGATGATGGGTATTAAAACAAAAACCCCAAACCAGAAAATAACAAATGTTGTCAAGGAAGTGGAGAAATTAGAGCCTTGTGCATTGCTGGAGGGAATGTTAAATTGTGCAGCCACTATGGAAAGCAGTATGGAAGTTCCTCAAAAAATTAAAAATAGAATTACCGTATGATCCCACAATTTCACCCAAATACCCAAAAGAAATGAAAGCAGAGACTTGAAGAGGTATTTGTATACCCATGTTCATAGCAGCATTATTCACAATAGCCAAAACATGGAAACAACACAAGTGTTTATCAGTGGTTGAGTGGATAAGCAAAATGTGATATAATCATACAGTGGAATATTATTCAGCCTTAAAAAGGAAGGAAATTCTGGTACATTCTACAACATGGATGAACCTTGAGGACATTATGCTAAGTGAAATAAGCTAGTCACAAAAATAAAAAAAAATGCATGATTCCATTTATATAAAGCACTTAGAGCAGTCAAAATCATAGAGACAGAAAGTAGAATGGTGGTTGCCAGGGGCCGAGGGCAGCAGGGAATGGAGAGTTATTGTTTTATGGGTATAGAGTTTCAGTTTTACAAGATGAAAAGAGTTATGGAGATGGATTGTGGTGGTGATTATGCAACGTTATGAATGTATTTGACACCACTGAAAAAATGGTTAAGATGATAAATTTTATGTGTATTTTATCACAATTTTAAAAACTGGAAAAGAAAGTTTTGGGAAGAGTGAACAGGGAAAATACAGGAACAAAAATGATCGAAGATGTAATAGAAGAAAATTATCCAGGTTAAAAAAAGACACAAGTCTGTAATTTGAAAAAGCCCATAAAGTGCTGAATGGGGTGACTGAGAAAAAGCCCCACCTGGATTTAGAAATTCAGAAATTTAAAGCCTTCATAAGGGTATGGAGACAAATACTATTTATTTCTCGAGTGAATAACATTGTGAAGATCATTACAATGTAAATGCTGCTTGTTTTCTAGCATCAGTGAATCACCCGTAGATAAGATTTTAAAGATTAATTATAGATATACAGCAACAAAGGTAAATATGATCAGAGTCCCCATATTAACCCGCAGGGCTGGGCACTGTTCTCAAAGGAGGCAGCAGTGCAGAGGCCCTGAATGTTAAAAACCTCGGTGATGGAAAAGTAAGGATGCAGTGGACAAAGGGTGGCGGAAGGAGGAATGGAGATCGAGCAGTGTTGGGACAACAGGTAGGTCCTGAAGTTGAAACAAGAAATAGAGGTTTGATATATTATTGAACAATTCATACTGTAACCTATAGAAGAGATAAAAGATTGTGTGGTGTGTGTGTGTGTGTGTGTGACACAAACACACATAAAACTCGGGAGAGAGAAGGAGAGATGGGGAGCAGTGTGTGTACTAAGAACCTTGTACTGAGAGTCAAAAAATACTACCTACACTTGATCCATCAGAAAACAGAAATGTAAACGAATCAGTGGAGAACAAAGAGAAAACTGCCAGAATGAAAAACAGAAAGTGGGAAATGAGGTAAGTGACAGGGGGTGGGGCGGGAAACATAACTTTCAATTTCATTTGCATTTGTTTAGTATGTGTTTATATTATTTTGTAACAATAATGAAAGTAATAACAAAATTAGGTCTTTTTTTTCTTTTTTAAACACGTCCTCATTGTACAATCACTCAGTTGCCTAGTGACTTTCCAGAGGAGCATATGCAAATCATACACAAGGCAAACAGACCCTAAACCACTTCAGGACTACTTGTATCTTATGTTTTCTTTGACTCTAAAGAAGTTGAGGCATGGGATGCTATTTTGTATTATAATTTTGTGGACAAATAATCAATGCACCATATTTCCCATCTCTTTTTTTCCCGTTGGATATTGGTTAATTTGTCTATCTCAGATATAATCCACTACTAACTCTTCTAGATCTTTATTACATATTAATTCATAAAACATATATTTTGTTTAAGCCTCACAAGAATTCTGTGACAATTCAGGGTATGTGTTACTTTCTCCATTTTGCAGACAAAATTAGGTGAGGTTAACTTGTCTCGGGTCACTGAGAAAGGGAAAGAGCCAGCACTAAGTCTTCCTTCCCCAACCCTACACGGTTTCTTAAGGTGGGGAGGTTGAATAATATTAAAACACACAGGCAGCACTTTAAAAATGTAAAACACACACTACCGAGGAGGAAAAAGGAGGCACCAGAAACAGGAAGTCCTTGTGAATGCCTCAGCTGTAACCTTCCTCACCCTGAACTCGTGTTCAAGTTGAACAATATAGAAGTTAAAAATGTGCCCCACAGAAAAAGCTATTGAAGGGCACTGCAAAAGTAAGAAGAAACAAGCTGGAGGAAGAAAAGCAAAAATGCGTTCCTTAAAATATAGAATTCCATTTAATGGTTGTGCTTGCTTACGTTCTATAAAGTGTCTAAAATTAAAATTGAAAATGGGTTGTAATGGAGATGTTTGAAAATAGTGTGTGATTAATCTCCCCACTCTACTCCTGACAATTAGCCTTTTTTCCTATGCTCAGTATCAGTGTAGAACTGGTAGGAGGGCGGGGGGGGGGGTTAAATGTGGGAAGGGGTAGAATAAAAAATGTAACATCTTTTAATGCCATTTGAATTTGTTTAATATAAGCATATATGGACAGGGTTAATTAAACCATAGTAAGAAAAGCCCAGACCAACGGGTCCTTTTCCACAATGTTGCCTGATTAGCACAGAGGATTTTTAGAGGAGCAAAGCTATTTTGTATAATACTGTTAATAGTGAATACTTGACAATATGCATTTGACAAAACTAATAGAACCATGCAACACAAAGAGGGAAACCTAATGTAAAATCCAGTTAACAATATTATATCAATATTGGTTTATAATTGTAACAAATGTACTGCACTAATGTAAGATGTTAGTAATAGAAACTGCGTGAGAGTGTGTGTGGGTGTCATCTGGATACCCATTCCTGCTCAATTTCTCTGTAAACCTAAAACTGTTGTAAAAATAAAGTTTATTTAAAAAAAAAGTAAAGCTAAAATTCCACTAAAGGACTCCAGCTCTAATCAGGAGTTCCAGGGCATGCTCTGCTTTTGTTTTGGTTCTTCTATTAGAGTTTGGAAGCTCTGCCTTCACAACAGAGAACCCTTGACTTAAACTGAATATAAAATTTTTTAGCAACTGAGGTTGCCACACATTCCCTTTTTTCTGGTTCACCTGACATCAGCGTGAATGTTTGATAAACTTTGTCCAAATTCTGGCTCTTCCCACATTGATTCAGTTTCTATCTGCTAGAACAAGGTGACCTGCCAAGCTAGAATGGAGAAAATGTGGTGACTCAGAAAGTTTTTTCTGTGATTTCTAAACAAGTTAAGTATAAAGACCAGCAATAAGAGTAATATTGGCAACTTCGTTATCAGTTTATAGTGAGGCAGTCTCTCTTCCTTCCTCCCCTCCCCACCCATCCCCCCCCCCTCATCAAACCCTCACCCAAGAGAAACAATCTACAAAGCTTTTAAAGAGATATTTTCAGGTTTGAGCGTTGGTCTTGAAATTTGGATTTGGGGTGCTTAGTCAAATTGTTACTGAAATATACTCTTTTTCTTGACAAATACCATTGCAGGTAATGTAAGGACTTCTTTCATGGATACCTAGTCATAAACAAATTCAAATTTAATTTAACTTAAAGCCTTCACTGATTGTTTTAATCTCAATGACATACAGAAGTGTGTTTGGGTCAGGAATAAACATATCACGTGTATTTAATTGGCATGAATATATATATATATATATAATAAAGAATTATATAAGTTTCATTGCATCTCCATTTATCAAATACACATGAAAAATAATGAAGCTTATTTCTTCCATAGATCTTGGTGTCTCTCAACAAAATGGACAATCAGTAACTGTTAGAACTGTGCTGTGTGTTAGAACAGCACAGTTCTATTACTTTTAAAACTATATAGTGAAATTAACAGTAATATTTTTAAAAATCTCAGTGTGACTTTATTACAGCCCAGAGAGTACAAATTTAAGAAAAGGGGAGAGTAGAAAGCAATCCAATATTTTTTCTGTATTGAATATCTCCATATGAATGTCACAGTCTTTCAGACTGTTCCTTCTTCCCTGAATTGATTTGTCTTGATAATTTTGAAATATGAGTTTGAACTAGTCAAGCTCATACCTAACTCATCATTATTCCAGTTAATTTCTGTCCCAATGTATTTCTCCAAAGTTTTTTTTTTAGAGAAATGAAAATTCCACTGACATAGGCTTATAGCCTATAGCAGAGGCTTATAGCCTATAGGCTTATAGCAGAGATGGCTGATAATACAAAATTAACACTACCTTTCATAGTAGCTTTGCTTTGTGACTGCCCAGCCAAAACCAACTTTTCCATATGTGCTGGCAGCTAGCAGAGGCCATAATGTAATTAAATAGCTAGTGTAGTTTTGCATCTTCTCTCTTGTCTCTTCCATCAATTAGATGTCAATGCCCATGGCAACCTTTTTTTTTTTTTTTTAAATTTTATTTTGTCGATATACATTGTGGCTGATTATTGCTCCCCATCACCCATGGCAACCTTTAAAGCCATGTATTGGAGAAGACATCACTGCCATCAGCCTGGGTCTCTGTATGACCGCATGAAACAGATGCGTTTCAGCCCCAAGAGCAGACCGTGAACACGGGTACTAGACTTGAGCAAGAAATAAAATTCCATTGTATTAAGCCACTGAAATGTTGGGGTTTATTTGTTATAGTAGCTAATGTTACCCTAATATGCTGTTCATTTTTCTTATGCTCTTTTAAATTTTTTGTTAAATCTTAGTAATCTCAGTATTACCTGTTAATTGCAGAAAATGATGACTGTTTTACACTTTATGAAGGTTTGAAAGAACAAAATCATTGCAGCAATAGAGATTTGAAGAGAAGATTAAGGGCCGAGCCCGTGGCGCACTTGGTAGAGTGCAGCGCTGGGAGCACTGCAACGCTGCCGCCGCGGGTTCGGATCCTATATAGGACTGGCCGGTGCACTCACTGGCTGAGTGCCGGTCACGAAAAGGACAAAAAAAAAAAAAAAAAAAAAAAAGAAGATTAAGGGAAATCAATATGACATTAATTGTCAAAGTTTTATTACATTTACTTTTAAACACTGAAAAAATGTCAAGTTGTTAAGTTCACAGTGTTTTACTCTTGTAAGTCTAGTTAGAATATCATTTTATCTTTCTCACACATGAGCTTGAGATCCTCTTGCCAACTCTTAGAATGAGTATGAATGACATGGATAGCTCACCATCCTCAAAAGTCCTTTAGGAGATGACTTCCAGTCACGATGGCAGAATAGACGGTTCCCAGTGTCACTCTCTCCTGCAAATCAACTAATTTATAACTATTAAAAAGCAACGACAGCCAAGCTGGGGACACTAGAGCTCAGGGGAAGAGGAGGAGAGACCCACAGAGTGTGTGAAGGCCAGAGAAGCCACGATGAATGAAAGATAAATCCTCTCTGACTGTTTTGAGCCCCAGCCTCTTCCAGGCTGGAGCTGCTGAGTGCTCAGAATGGGAGCTGGCAAAAGCAATAGCTGTGCCCTTTGGTTGAAGTTGCATGGAAGCAGCAGGGGAGAAGAGGGCCTTGGTGGCCCCCAGGCCAGCAAGACCACTAATACGGTTCCCATGGACCCACAAAGGAGCAAGGAGCCATAAAAACTGAAAAAAAGGAGCCACTCAGAGGCCGGTGAGTCATTGCAAGGGACAGGCACACAGTCCATGCTATGGGAAGTGTTTGCAGCATGGGTGGTGGGGGAGACGGGCCCACCAGGAGAACACTGGGGCACAGCAAGGAAAGCTGATCTGCCCCACAATCAGCAGAGCACCACTCAGAGGAGACTGGTCAGGAATATAGAATTGCATGGGGTGCAGTTTGATGAAAAGACTCAGGCTCAGACCAGTGTTTCTACACAACCCAGATGCATCGGATTTCACTAAACCCCGAAGTCCTATAAAGTCAACCATTAAAACCTGAGCTGCACAAAAAGCCTTCCCCAGGGAATCAGCAGCAAAGCGGCAATTTAGCTCAACCACAGAGCTCAAGTATTGATCCCCACAGGAAGTTCCCCCACTTTAGAAATAAGCAAAGGACAACAAATTAGTCTCAGTGCAGAGTTTAAGTGGTGGGAACAGCAATTAATCCAACACAGAACCAAAAGAAAAAACAGAGTACCCACAACCAGAGACAAAGTTTGATATTAACTAGTAAAGGTCTCTTTTCACCAAAGAATGCCTATAACACCTAGAAGGACCGGAAATCCCCAGGGTTACCAAGCCAGAAAGGGGGGACAACCAGGCACACTGCCAGCACCACAGGGCCCACCTCGGGTCCTGAGGTATGCAGCCAGGGACCAGACTTTCTGCTCACAACCAGGCACACCACCATCAACACCACCAACTAGGTAAGGAGCATGCCAAAATATCACCTCCATGTAGGTGGCCCACCACAGCCACCACAATAACCACAGCTGCCACAAAAGCAGCTAGATGCCAAAACCACCATGCAAATGGTCTGCCAGCTGCTGGAGTGCATTGACACAAGGAGAGTCATTAGCAGAGACCAAAGAAAAGAAGAGGATGTCTCTCTCCACAAGGCTCATTCCAAAGTGACAGAAGCAGTATCTGCTCTATAATAATATTGGGGGACCTGAACACACCTCTCAACGTTGGACAGATCATATAGGCAATAAATCAATAGAGTAGCCATTACACTTTCAGATGGAGAGAAGAAATCTAGGGTAATTAAAGGGGGAATGGGGGACAGAGAGGGAGATAGGGAGGGACTGGACAAGAAATAAAGTATAAGTATGATTTGTAACAATATACATGCTAGTAATACTTATTTGATCAACATATGTCAATGTTGCACCCCCAAAATATGTATAATCAATTATGATTCAATTAAAAAAAAATCCTTTAGGATTACATTGTTCACATCTGACTCAAGAGAATAAACACATGAAATCACATTGAGGTCTTGGTGATGTAGTCTATATGTTTACTTAATAGAATTTCATGAAACACATCCTTCGAATAGAACTAGGCCCAAGGTTCTACACCAAACTTCTCCTGTCATCAGATAAATCTCAAACAATTAGTATAACTAAAATTTTGCTGGTATTATAGGCAATACAGTTTGCTTGTCAGGTAAATGACAGAAATTCCAAGTTTTTTACAGTCTATATTTGTTTTTAAAAAATGTTTAAGGTGGTTAATAAAGTGCAGTCATGAACCTCATAATAATGTTTTGGCCAATGATGGACCACATCGACTATGGTGGCCTGTAAGATTATAATGGCAATACCATATAGCCTAGGTGTGTAGTAGGCTGTATCACCAAGGTACACTCTATGATGTTCACACAATCACAAATCACCTAACAACATATTTCTCAGAAGGTATTCTTGTTGTTAGGTGATGCATGACTGTATATTATTATTAACATTTTCTTCTGTTAGAAATTATTTTCTCAGTGATATGTACACTCAGAAGATGCTGGAACCTCCCTTTGGGCAAAATTTTGAATACTACAGATGAAGACCTTTCACAATGAGATGCACATGTCTTTCACCTAAAAAGAGCTGGTTATCAAGAATAGTGAAGGGTCCAAGATTTTACCCTACTGTGAGTTAATAATTTAACCTACCACAGTTTCACAGATGCTGGCAGAAGACACAAGACTCCTGCTTTAGAGACAAAGGACATTATTAGGCACAGGAGGCAGCATGAATTTCGTGTTTACATTGATTCTCACTTGCCTGAAATTCCACCTGTTTGATATGGCGGGGTTGAGGGGAATACTTCACATGCAGTGGTTTTCTGTTGCAGCTGAAACACTCTGAGCTTAGCGAACCTGAATCTTTTCCTGGGAAATAAGCACACCTGCCTGATGTTTGTTCTAGACGGAGCCATTATCTATATTATAATAGACAATAAGCAAAGGTGCCTTCTAATCCAGAGGGATACCCATCTTTATCTTCCAAGGTTGTTCGCTCTGCAAATATTCTTGAAAAAATAAAGCCATTCAGTGCCTCTGCTCTGCATTTATAAAATTAAAAGGTCCATGGATAATTGTCTCCCAACACTGGTAACCATCGATGTGGTATGATTTCAGGAGATTGGCTGATGTATGAAATTCTACTTATCTTAATTTCATCCCTTCAGGAGATAATTTTTATATGCACCTTACATTTTTCTTGTAGCACCTTCCCTCCAACGCAGTACCCAGGGTTGACCACCAGTGTCCTCCAAGTGACTGTTCTCAGCAATCAGGGTGACTTGACCCATTACAATTTTTGTTCTTGCTCTCTTTTTTTTTTTTTCTTCCCCCCCCCCCGGTTTTGTGTGTGTGTGTGTGTGTGTGTGTGTGTGAAGAAGATTGTTCTTAAGAGGGAAGGGATAGAAGAAAAGAAGGCAGGGTAGGGAGAAAAGAGAAAGCAGCTAGTGAAATCATTGAGAGACTGAAATCCTCAAATACTCAACCGAGTTACAAACTCAGGAGATGCTTGGTGTAAGTGGATTTGGGATGGTAAACTAGTGGGGCACTCAGTTTTGCATCCAGGTTTACAAGGAACAAAATGAAAACACTTGCAGGTGCAAAACACTAAAACAGAGGAAGCCACAGGAAAACCAGCCCTTAACAATGCAAAGAAATTATGCACTGCAGACTGGGGTTCAAGTCACATTGACTTAGAATTCCAAGGGACAAGAGACACTGCTGATCACCTTAGTAATATTACATTGGTCCCACATGGCTCACAGTAGAGCTCACATCTGTCTGGACACACACAAACATGATGATGATGATTAAAAATAGTCATCATAAAGGCTAGTCAGCACTAGATTTTGGATTGGCAGAGACCATTCTGTGGATCCTCTCACCCCAACTTGGTATGATAATAACTGTTTCAAGTGACCACATCTCAAATGTTCTAAATCACATCTATTTTATTTAACCAGTGCTTCTCCAAGTGAAGTATGATGACATGGGGTGCCAGTTCTTGCTCTCTTTTTATTTCCATTTTCTTTATTCTCTGGAATGTATTAGACAATGAACTTTCCAAGCATTTTGATACTTTCCTCAAGCTTTTCTTCTCTCTGAGCATATGGCTTGAGTTAGCTGAGGATATGAGGCGTATTAGCATCCATATTTCCTTTGTTCTCTTTTTTAAAATGGGCTCTAGACCCATTTCATTTTCCTCTCCTTTTGTATAGAGTGAGTTATAATAGAGGAAACGAGGTCTGAAAACAGATGGGGAAAACAAAATTTAGGGTGCAGGTACAGAAGTAGGAACATTGGAAATAGGAAACAACCCAGCTGCATCTTTAATCGCTTTTACAATATAGGCTTTCCAATCTCTGTCTGTAAACACACACACACACACACACACACACACACACACACACACACACTTGTCTTGTTTGTCAATTGTCTTACTGAATATATTGGTCCATTTCCATTACTTATGACAAAATACACAGAACTGAGTATTTTATAAAGAAAACAAAGTTTATTGCTTATAGTTTTGGAAGCTGGGAAGTCCAAAGTCCGGGGAACATATCTGGTGAAGGTCTTGGTGGTGGCAACAGTGACCCAGGGGTCTCACATGACAGAAAATGGCAGATCAGAGAGAGAGAAACTAACCTCTCATGTGCTCTTCTTTTAAAGTCCTTGGAATCATGCCCAATGACCACCATTTTTAATCCATTCACTACAGCATGGTCCTACAATCTAATCACCTCTTCAAGGACCCACCTTTCAATTACCATAGTAGGATTTCCCACCCTCAACAGTTACAGTGGGAACTGAGCTTCTAATATATGAACTTTGGGGACACAATTCAATCAATTCACAGCACTGAATATGCTTTATTAAGCTTATATCAGGAATTACATGTATTCTTTGTAACCTAACATGGGCAAAATATTTTGTAACTTCCTTTCTTTTATTTAACAGATATGATTTTACCCACAATTTTAATTCCAGGTAAAGTCAGGGTAAATAACTTTTTCAAGTAAAGATAATTCAGTCTCTTGTGAGTGAACGCTCTAACTTTCAGCACTTATGCAACATGCAGGGGGAGGTTGAACCCATTCTCATGTGGCAGGAGTTGGAGCTTCTCTCTTCCAGATTCTTGATGTTCTTTGCTACAGAGGATTTGGTTTGGTCCCTAAGGGCCCCATAGTACTGGTATCCTCTCAGATGTGGCTAGCTCTAGCTAAGGTTGTTGAATATTTTGCTGGTAACAACTTCTAATGTCTTGGTTCCTGCCAGTTGCATCAAGTTGTGAGGTTCCTATGTGGTGTGGTCTCCTTTTCCCAATCTAGAATCCTTTCTAGGTCCTTGTGGCATCTCCACATTTACCCAATGGGCCTCACAAGAGATCCAGGGTCTCTGGCATGCCTTGCACAGGCTGCGAGAGGACTGGGGCACCCAAACAACTGACTTCATAATCCCTGCTGTACAGCTCCTTGGCTTATTGACAGAAGCAGAGCATCACCCTTTCATTTAACCTACTTCAGCTGTCTATGGGCATTTTGAACTATATTCTTCTCTCTCTTTGGCCAGGGACGGAGATGACAATGTGGCCATTCTAGTTCTGAGAAGGGAACCAGGCACCTCATTAGTTTAACTGCATCCTCCCTGAAGCTTGTGCCTTCCTTTCATGGCAAAAGACTTTCTTTTTCTTCCTTCTTCCAAATGAGCATATCTCTTGTATCATATAGGTCATCTCTACGTAGTAGTTTCTAGTAAGACTTTAAGTTAAAAGTCCATCAGGCCTACATCCTTATATGGGAATTGGAATTAAAGGGATCTAGAAAAACCTTATCTCTTTAAACAAAGCCTCAGTTTCAAGAATCTTATTTAGGATTCTAAAAATCTAATCCTGCAAATCAAAAGCTGAACATGATCACCTTTTTATCTTGCATTCCTGATTTAATTCTAAGCCTCTCTAGGTTAATGGCCAAGGCTCCAATAGCTGAGCAGGGAGAGTGTTATATACAATGAAATATGAGAAAGAAAAGCACGTGTCAATATGTTTTAAAATATCCCCATAACAGAAACTGGCTCTGGCCAACTTAGTCAAAGGAAACCTATTGGAAGGGTATCAGGGTCCCAGAAACATGCCTGGGAGGGTGAGGGATAAGTGTGGGAATGGGCAGGAGTTTAGGATGGTCCAGAGTATCCAGAGTTAGAAAACACAGCAGTGTGGCTAGGATGCCACGATTTAAGATGCCAAGGCCAGGCAGAGAGCACCAGTGGCTGAGCTTAGCTGTGAGCTTATTCTCTGCCTTTACCAGGGGTGGGAGACAGGGCATCTGTCAGCTTCAGCATCCATAGGGTTACAGCACCTGGATTACTCCATCACCAGAGCAACTAATGCTGGTGGTGGGTTTTGAAGGTTGGTCAACCTCTAAAGAGGAAACTAGGGTGCTGTTAAGAAGTCATTCTCAGGAAGCCCTGAATGACAAATATATATACCCTAAATGAAAGCAAGGAAAAGGTGGCAGGAAGGGCTCAGAAATAGAAGGAGAGAATCTAAAAATGATCTCCTTCTTTGTGCTTCTGTCAAGGATAGGTGCAGCTCTGCGCTTTGATGCGTGATGTTGGCCTTAGCACACTTTCCCCTGCTTTTCTCTGCTGCTCTGCTTCATTCTTTCTTCTCTGGAGGCTGCTTTCTCTCCTTCTCTGTGTAAATGGCCCCTCCACAACACCTGAGTTCACAGGTCTCCCATTCAAGTAAAGTGCCAATTTACCAGATCCTCTTCTTTCCAATTCTAAACTTCAAAGAGAACAGATTTGATTGGAGTAGCTTGGTGTAATCACACCTAATGAGCCACGGATGCAGGAGGAATGGATGGGTGCAAAGGCTTATGTGGCACCAACACTCCTATGGGTGCTTTGAGGCTATCAATGGTTCTTAGAGAGAGGAGAATGGGGCTGAAATTGTCTATTGCAGGCTGAGTACACCATAACTGATTTTACTAACCCCTCGTGTTGAATATTCTTTCATCCTCATTTTACCCTTTTCCTTAGTAAGAAAATTTGTGGTTTAAAAAATCCTTGGAGCTATTTCACATTTTTTCACCTTATGATTAATTCTCAGAAGTGGAATTACTGGTGCAAAGAATCAGTACATTTTAGAGCTTTTGATGTATATTGAAATTATCTTCCAGAAAGTTTGTGCCAATTTATGTCGTCTCCAGCTACTTAGAAGTACCAGTTTTCCTACACTCCCACCTGGGTATGTTAATTTGCTTATTAGATGTATAAAAATAGTTCAGTACCTTAAATTACATGTCCTTAATTCCAAATAAGGGTGATCCTTCTTCATAAGTAGATCAGCCATTGTGTATCTTCATGTCTTTCACATATTCTTTTACTATTATTACATTGATCTTTATCTTATTGATTTTTAAAGACTCTTTAGTTATAAAAGATAGCAATTCTTTGTCATATGTGTCACAAATATCTCCCCAGGTTATGGTTTGCCATGTGAGGTTTTATATCTAGATTTTTAAGTTGTAGCTATGAAGTAGTTTTTTTTAAAACCTATGATTATATAATGTAACTAAATCAAAATGTGGGCGAGGAGCATTCTTCTTTATAGAGTTACTGGATTTTTTTATTCTACATGGAATATGGTGATCTTTTGTTCTACCTTCTGCCTTTAGAAAATAGGGTGGCTCTTGGCCAAAGCCACAGGAAATGAAGGCAGAATAAGGCTGGAACTTTACACACAAATGATGTTATTGATTTGATGACAGATTTGGTCACATAAACCCATGATATAGTTGTTCTACACTCATTTATTTTGCTGCTTAAGGATAGGATAAGAAAAAAATGAAGGCTGGTAATGCAGCATCAATTGTCAGCATGTTGTCTGTGGGTCTCTGCTTCTAAATCTCCCTTTAGTTTTCCAAATTGATTTTCAGAAGTCAAGATTTTGTTGAGAGCTGACCAGAATTAATTTGTGTGTGTTAGATGGAAGTTGGCTCAGAATCTATTGTGTAGTGGGAGGTATTACTTCTTCTTCCAAGCGATATTTGGCTGAAAGCCTGTCCATTTATGTGCTGTGAAGCTTTTCAGAAAAGAAAATTAAGTTATTTTATCTTTGGCTTTAAGGGACAAACATCTGTCTCCAAGCTCTCTAGCCCTGTCTGAGGACTGCCATTGTACATGTCTTCCTAAGCTTTTTTTTCATCACCACCTGACAAATCTTATTTCATTTTCTGTTTTCCTATTCAAGGTTTACTTCTCTTGATTTTATAGACTTGTCCAGCACAAGCTGGATAGAGAAATATTATGATGAAGCAGCAATTGAATTCAAATTGCTATCAAAAGTTCACAAAGGAGAAAATGTTTAGATGTACACTGTCCAGTTTAGAACTGCTGATGACTTGTTCACCAAAAGTTTCTTCTAACACCTTAAACACAACACATCCAAACTGTGACAGACACCCTAAGGTGACCCCCGATGAGTTCCTGCTCTTGTTTAATCCTCTCTTCTTGAGTGTGGGGAAAGCCTGTGTGTTCTTTCTAACCAGTAAAATATGGCAATGGTTATATAGTATGGCAAAGGTGATGGAATGTCACTGCCTTGATCAAGTAGACAAGACTTTGTCTTAGCATGCTGCAACTAGACATTTTCCCACTGGCCTTGAGGAAGCAAACAGCCATGTTATGAACTGCCTATGGAGAGGACTAGCTGGCAAGGCACTGCATTTTATTTGTCTGTTTCCTGTTGCTTATAATAGAATACTTGAAACTGGGTAATTTATAAAGAAATGAAATTTATTTCTTACAGTTTTGGAAGCTGAGAAATCTAAGGTCCAGGGGGCACATCTAATGAGGGTTTTCTTCTTGTCAGGGAGTCTCTGCAGAGTCCTGTTGTGACCTGGGTATCACAAAGCAAGCATGGCATGAGTGAGACAGCTAACCTGCTCACTTGCTCTCCTTATAAAGCTATCAGAACCACTTCATGATAACCCATTAAGCCATCAATCAATTTCTGGATTAATCCACTCATGAGGGCAGGGCCTTTAAAATTAAATTACTTCCCAAAGGCCTCACCTTTCAAATATGATAGTCAGATTCCCCATCCTCTTAACACTGTTACAAATGGGGATCAAGTTTCCAACACATGAACTTTTGGGGGACACATGCAACCCATAGCAACCTCTAAGACCTGAAGGTGACCTCCAATCAACAACCAGGAAGAAGCTAAGACCTTTAGTCATATAGCCACGAAGAAATGAATTCTTTCAAAAACCTGAAAAGCCTTAGAAAAGTTGATCTTTCCCATCCAAGCTTGCAGAGGAGACTGCAGACCAGTTGACACCTTGACTGCTGCTTGTGTGCTCCTGACAGAGGGCCCAGACAAGCCAGGCCTGGCCTGTTGACACATGGAAACCGAGGCAGGTATATTGTTTTAAATGCTAATTTTGTGGCAATTTCTTACACAGAGTATAAAACAAATACACAAACCTAAACTCATTGCTATCTTTCCCTAGACTCTGTTATTTTCTTTTTATCAACACAACTGTTTTTCCAATGAAATTTATCTTTGATTCCCAAAGTCAGGCAGATACCAAATCCTGCTGATTTTATATCAAACCATTTCTTATATGTTGCCACTTTTCCATCCCCCTTTCACTTTTCTGGTTTATACCCTTATAACTTCCCACCTAGACTGCTGCAAATCTTTTTCCTGACTTAGGCTTTCACTGTGCCTTTATCCTATGTAATGTTGGCATAGTACTCTACCCAAAGCTGTGCTTCTAAAACACCTTCTATAGACACCAGTCCTGGGAAATGTTCGCTATAGTGTAAGCTCCATGAGGGGAAGAAAGGTGGCTGTTTTTTTCCACCATTGCACGCCTGATGTGAAGTAAGTATGTCCCTTAGGAAATAATGAGCACACAAATCAGAACATTTCTGGCAGAAAATCAAGAATACTGTATAAATAGAAGCCTGATAATTTTTGCTTCAGATTATGAGAGAGAGTGTAATAAATGATTTTTCTACTACAAGAGTTTTCAGAACCCATAAGCATCTCAGAACAGATGTAGCATATAAGTAGAATATCCTTACATCTCACTTTAGACACCCATTTTAACTCAAAATTGTCCTGGCTAAGACAAGAAATTTAAGGTGGTGGGTGGTGGATGAGGTGTTAGTGCAGAACACTATGTCAGACAACCAGGTGGTTTTCCTAACTCTAGCCTCCAGCACATGCTTTTCTTTTCTTTTTTTCTATAAAAGGTGACTGGTAAGGGGATCTTAACCCTTGACTTGGTGTTGTCAGCACCACACTCTCCCTGGTGAGCTAACCGGCCATCCCTATACAAGGATCCGAACCTGTGGCCTTGGTGTTATCAGCACCACACTCTCCCAAGTGAGCCACGGGCTGGCCCCACACATGCTTTTCTTTTAAATGAATTGGGAGGAAATTTAGGGACTTATGAGGTTGAATATTCTTTATTTTTTTATTACTGTTTTTAAGCCATTGCAGTTTGCCAAGTCCTTTCACCCTGATTGTAAATCTCAAAGGGAATTCAATCCCATGTGTTTCTGGTTAGTTCGCACTTGAATTATCCAGAAGTTTTGCAAGAATCATTTGAAGTCCAAAAACCTTTGTGAAGCTTTTTGCTTTCTTTTCTTTTCTTTTCTTTTTTTTCTGGTGAAGAGGGAGTTGGGAGGTTAGAGGTAAAGAGAAGAGGGTATTCTGAGTTAGAATCAGTATCACAAGCAAACCTCTCTAAAATGATAAAATCCACAAAATAATCAAATTAAGTCTTAAAATATGCCACCTGTGTTATTCAAATCGCTCGTTAGTGTGGCACAGTGTAATTGCCTCATTTTTGAAACTGATCTCTGCCTACAATAAATATCCACGTATTTCATAAATATAGCACTTATATAATATTAGATTTAAAAATGCCTTCTGTTTTATTTTCAGATGAGAGTAGAATTATTTTAAGTGCTTGGTCAGCAGAATTCATTGGATATTAACGGAATCTCTTCCCCATTAATGAGTCACAGAGAATTTTCAAAAGCAGAAACAGTAAGGGAGTATTAAGCAAGATAGAGATTACCAACGTTATATCTCTCTGTCCAAAGGACTGAAAGGCTGCATATTAAATTCTGATATGTGTGCAGTAATACCATCTGCTGAGGAAATGTGAAAATTAATGACCGTTTATAAAAATAGAAAAGCTCATAGCATTGTTACATTTTAAGAAGCACTGCACATGTATTGCCCCGTATAGAAATGCACACAGATTAGTGATAAGTCGGGCTCAAAAACTCCTTTTTGTCCAATTTTTTGCAAATTTTAGTGTTTCAAATCCCTAGCTGAGAGTGGTCTGCTCACCTCACTGGTTCTGCCTATTACAGGTTGTATTTGGTCCAGATTTACTCCATAAGATAACGTGTTTATCTGAGTAAAATGACAGATTTCATGCATAATGAGTACAATGACTTAAAATTGTGAAACTGTCTTATGAAACATTATTTCTTAACCTTCTGAAATTTGATGCCAGGATACACCCAGGATGTGAGCATACATCTCTCAGTTCATAGCCCTCTACTCTAGCTGGAGCCATCGCTAACTACATTCAACACCTCTTAATTTGGTACAAAGGACCTTACCGCCATCATAACAGAATTAACTTGTAATGAAATTCATGCTTTGCACATTTTATGAACAGGCCAGGATTTTATAGAACATACTTGATTCCTTTGGGGAACGTGTTTATTTTGGGGTTTCTGAGCAGATGCATTTCTGCAGTTGAACAGCAGCTTGCCAAGAAGTTTCTGAAATCTAGCCGATTTCTTATTAGAAAAACCAAAACAGTGGTATAAGTTCTTGACCATCTGTTAGTGCTGTTACATAGAAGATTACTGCCTTGGTGGGAGGGAAGAGTACAATGAATTCTTAGGTGCCATTCAGTTCTAAGTTTCTGTTATTCAAGCACCCCAGATTCATTTATTATTTATCTGATGCAATTTATTGTAATAGTTTATTCTGAGAGTAGCTATGCATAAGCATGTGTAGGTTTGTACTATTCAATATGCATAACTAGGCTTCTCAAGACTACTCCTCTACTCTCACTAATATCTCTTCTACTTACTCCTGATATTCAAAATGTATTGAAAGGAGGCTGGGGGCAGGAGAGGAAATGCTTTCCATGTCACATTATAAACAAGGCTTAAAATAAAAGTCCTTTAGGATGAGAATATATAGCAGTTTTAATTTTCACTAAGGTGAAAATTATTGCTATCAGAGCCTATTTGGTCAGCAAATAAGCAGACATTAGTCACCCCTGAAGGTGCGAGAAGGGACATCTCACAGGAGAAGGGCAGCCACAGAAAATAGAGGGTGGGGAACTTTACCAGTTTCTTGAGAGCTGGCCTGTCTAGCTTAAGTCTCCTAAAGCCAAAAAGGTATTACATTCACCCTGCAACTTTAGACTTGATAGTTAAGGACCCCAAAAGGTAAGAGAGTACCCGTAAGTGGTTTGAGTACAACACTATCTCTCTCTACAAACCTTGGACTTGTCTTCATTAGGTAATAAAGGACAACAAATATTTAAGTTACCATTTAATTATATGGTACAGGGAATGCAAAGAATTACAAAAGGTTCCAGCCAGTTGAGTAACACAGACAGAAAGGGAAAGTTATCTTAGAAATAAATTTCCATCCTAATGAATTAGAAGAAACAAAAATGTATTTTTGTATCAAATTAAAAAAATGTAATTCTTATCAAATTTATTTTTCACAATATTCATATTTATTGATCCAGGGTAGACTATTGTCCAGTCAGAACAAAATTAATAGTTATAAATACTGATTTCTCATGTACCACAACAATGTCACAGGCACAGTGCAAACTGGTTTCTGTTCTTTTCAACGGGCCATTTATGACCCTATTAGGAGATGTTTTAAAGGCTTTTCTTAGCATTTTGAACAAAATATTTGTACTCCCTACTGAAAATAGCTTAATAAGTCCCAAAGGAATCCCGTCTGCCTCATAAAGTTGCTTTTAGAGTTTTCAGTTTCTGGTCTCCTTCCTCCAAAAGCACAGTGGATATATGTTCTAACCCCAAACTGAAATTTTGGAGAAATAATATGTTTCTCTTCCTAAAGAGTGGACTTTTGCCTAATTCTTTCAGTAGAGGGCATTTTGCTACATTGAAATATTTAATCTCTTAATCCATAATTTTAAGTGGTGAAATATAAATTAATTACTCATACTACGATTCCTAATATACCCACTATAACTTCCCTTTTCATACATAAGGATGTATGTACACTCTCTTGCTTCCATCTATATGCTAGTCTGAGAGGTCGTGCACTGTGCCTGTTGAAAGTGTGAACTCAAATTCTACCTATACCGCTTACCAGTTGTGTAACCTTCTGCAAGTCACCTAACTGCTGTAATGATTCAATGTTCTGGTCTGTAAAATAAAATTATAGTGGTGATTACCACCTAGAATTGCTGTGGGAGTAAATGAGATAGTTTGCAGCATAGCCCCCATCATGTGGAATGCTCTCAACAATTGTGAGTGATTTTTTCTTATTATTGATTAATTCTTTTCTTGGATTTTGTTAATTACATCATGTTTTTCTAAAACTGATATTCTGTTTTTGCTTAATAAAACGTAAATCTTGTGTAAGTAATAGTTACAGACTGAATGCCAGTTTGTGACCAAGTGCAGGATATACTGAGACTCACCTCTATCTGGTAAATGTAGGGTATATAGACAGACAATTTAAACAATTTAGAATTTAAAATGGACCTTCAGATTAATTTTTAAAGTTCCAAAAATAAAACTGATTGTTACACAGTGTAATAGCAAATCTGACCTCTGAAATCTTTGAATAAATGAATGGCTATGGCTCTCTGTACACTTAAGCACTCATTTCGATATGTTAATTTATTGAGATAAGTAAATACAAATAAAATGAACACTGTGGGAAACACTGTGTGTTTGATATTTTTTAAAAAACCCTCAACCCTCAAACTAACTGATTCAAATATGTCATTCATTATGCATCAAATTCTGACAAACCAAACAAGATGGAGGAAATAGGAATCATCAGTTTTTCTATCTCTACTGGGTCATTTCTATCACCATACAATATGCAGTATTTTCTCCTGTCTTAAACATGTGAACATAGAAACAAAGTTTTTTTTGACTCTGCTCCTCCAGCAACAGCCCTATTTCTCTGATCCCTTCTTTATGACTAAACTCTCTAGGGCTGTCTTGTCCTAACAATTCCACTGAAAGCTCTCTCGTCAAGGTCATTAATAACCCCCACATTGGCAAATCCAATGTCGCTCTTCATTTTTTATCTTTGACTCAGTTATTACTTGGCCTCTGGTCCCCACTCTGTCTTATCTTTCTGATCTTTAAGCACTGGAATGCTGCAAGGTCAGAATTTATGTACTCTCTCTTCTCTCTCTATCTCCGTATCCTCACTATCTTTAAAGTCCCAGATTTTAAATATCTCTATATACAGATGACCCCAAATTAGATCTCCAATTCCTAACAGTCTCATGAATCACAGATTTGTGTATTCTACTGCTGACTTCCTATGTCCACCTAAATAAAATGCAGGAACTTCAAACCTTCTTTGTCCATAACAGGACTCTTGATTTCCTTCAAACTTTCTCTTGCTAAAGTTTTCTCCATTTCAGAGAATGGAATATATTCTTTTGATTGCTTTAACAAAAATAAAAACAAAAACAAATAAGTCCAAAACAACCTTGGAGTTACCATTGTGTTTATTTTTTTCTCTCATGTTCCACATCCAGTTCCTCAGTAAATCCTTTGGCTGAACTACTTCTCACCACCTTCAACACTACCACTTGAGTCCATGCCACCATCATCTCTCACCTGGATTTTGGAAATGCCCTTCTATTTGTCCTTTCTGGGTCTGCCTTGTCCTCCTCTGGTTTATGTTTAGACGGTTGCCAGAATAATCTCTATAAGATGAAAGTCAGATTATGTTACCTCTCTGCTAAAACTTCCCAGAATCATCTCATCTCACCCTGCAAAGCCAAATTCCTTATGATGTTGTCAGTCCTGTCTGATATCATCACCATCACATGGAGGGAAATCCTACAGACAGCAGGATAGATAAATCAAATTTTCCAAGTTGAATTAGTAGAAATGTGTTAATCTAATGATTTTAGGAGGACATGGGTCACCAAGTCATTGTAAAACAACAGATAAGATAATGGAGAGGAAACTGCAAAATGTTTACATTCTTATGGTCTTAGGAGTAAGATGTACCAATAACTTTATGAATTTGATTGAATGTAGAGTAAGACTGAGTAATACTAAGATTGAACTAAGTGATACTGAGATACCCATTCCTGATTACCTTGGTTACAAGATCCTAATATTAATTATATTATAATGAGAAAGGCCACATGCAAGTAATCAGTAGCTGAATAACAGGAAGTCTAGATCATTGTACTTTTGGAAAAGGATAAAGGGGGAGTTAGAGATGGGTTTTATGCACAGATAAAAGGTGAGATTATAAGGAAGTTTGGGGTCTTGCCTTTACGATTGGTTAGGTGAGTCTGGAGTAGTGCTCAGTGACCTGTGAATTATGATTTTTTCCAGTCTGGCTGATAGGAACAGGCACTGGTCTGGGCTCTGGGTGAGCATATCTCCTAATCTGTTAGCATGGTTTATCTGCCATATCTTTTTGTTGTTTACGTCCTCTTCAATTTCTAGCAAAAAAGTTTTACGTACATCTTTTTTTGGATTTATCCCTCAGGACTTCACACTTTTTATATTCTATTAGATTTAATTTCTATATTGTTTGTTGCTGGTATGAAAATGGAGTTAATTTTTTATATTGATTTTGCATCTAGCAACCTCTGTTTAGCACTCTTATTTATTCTAATAATTTATCTATAGGTTCTTTTGGATTTTATAAAAACATAATATTATCAACAAGTAATGAGAGTTTTATTTTTTTATCCCATTTTTTCTTATCTTTGATGTGTTTCTATTATCTTTCTATTACCTTATTGCTTTGGCTAGGACCTCCAGTACAATGTGAAAGAGATGTAGTAATAGTATTTTGTTCCTGGTCTCTAAGGGGAACCTTTGTAGAACTTTGTAGGTCAGCATAAGGACATTATCTTTATTCCTAAAATTGGTAAGAGATTTTGGGGTTTTTTAAACAATGAATGCATGATGGATTTTATCAAGTGACTTTCCTGCATTTATTAAGACAATTATATGGTTACTCTATTAATGTGGTGAATTACATGAATTCACTGAACACTGGTTTTCTATTGTAAAACAATTTTGCATGGCTGAGATACACTAACTTGGTCATGTTGTAATAGTCCTCTTAATATGTTGCAGTACTGATTTGGCTAATATTTCATTTATGATTTTTGCATGTAGGTTCCTGAGTGAATTAGTCTGTCATTTCCTTTCTCATGTTGTCCTCAGATTTTGGCATCAAGGTTATACTGGCATCATAAATTGAGTTAGAGTATTTCTTTACGTATTCTTTGGAAGGATTTATGCAATGTTGCAAAAATTTGTGCTCACAAAGTTTGGATAAATTCAATGGTAAAACCATCTTTGGCGTTTTTATTTTGAGAAAAATTTTGTTAAGCAATGCAGCATCCTTAATTGTTCCAGAAAAACTCAGTCTTTCTATTTCTTTTTCAGGTAATTTTAAGATACATCATCTTAGGAAATGATTAATACTTAAATTTTCAAATTCACTGGAATAAAGTTGTTTATAATATATTCTTACAATTTTTTTTACTGTCTGCACCAAGAGTAGCTCTTTCTCTCTTTTCATTCCTAATTTTAACTGTTTCTGCCTTTGCTCTTCTTTATTAATCTCATCACAACTTTAACAATTTTATTAACTTTCAAAAAGAATCATCATTTGGCTTTTTTATTCTATTATACATATCTTTCTCTATTCTTTTTTAAAAAATAATTTATGCTGTTTTGTATATTTTTAGTTTCTTAATTTTTAGATGTTTGCTTAGCTTTGATTCTGAGCTTTTGTTCTTTTCTGGTATAATTGAAATTGAGACTTAAGTGCTACAATAGCATTCTCCCATAAGTTTGATGTGTAGTACATTTATTATCATTAAGTTCTGAATACTTTGTAATATTAATTATGATTTCATCTGTGACCCAGTGTTATTTAGTAGAGATTTCCTCCCAAACATATTGTTTTTTTATAGTTATCTTTTTGTTTTGGTTTTTAACTAAATTTCATTGTAGACAGAGAGTGTAATCTGCATACTTCAGTTCTTTGAACTTTGTTGAGACCTGCCTTTGAATCAGAATGTGGTCAATTTTATAATACATTTTGTGTATTGTAGAAAATCTTTTGTAATTTGCAGTTGGTGGATGTAGTGTTCTACATGCATCCATTAATTCACTTTTGTTAATCATATTTTTCAAATCATCTACATCATGTTCATTCCACTTCATCAGCTGTTGCTTTAGCTATGAACAGGATATACTACTATCCCTCACTGTTTTTGTGCATTTATTTTTCCTGTCTTTCTTTCAATTTCTGATTTACATATTTTAAGGTTATGTTGATATGTGCGTACAGGTTTAGGACTGCTATATCTTCTTAAGTTATTGAATCTTTTAACATTATCTAGTGACTTCTTAAATCTCTCAACGTTTTTACTATTAAGTCTATTTAGAGTGATTCTAGTACCTTACCACCTTCCTTTTGCTTAGGTTTTTACCTGTATTTAGTATTTTTAATATTTTACTTTAAAATTTGATGAATCTTTACATTTTAAATTTGTCTCATAAACAGCTCTTGTTTTTTTTTTTTCTTTTGTTTCTTGCACCTAACGAAGCTAAAACATTATAGATTAAATTCACCTAATTGGCAAATACCATAAAATAAAAGTTGGTTGCAGAACTCTCTGGATCCCCATTTTCACTCAGTGCTGAAAATGCGTTATGACATTGTCAATTCATTAATAACTTTTAATGACATACATTTATTCTGGATTAGCTGGTTTCAGCAGGAGAATTGATCTAGACAGCCTACCATATTACAACAAATTCAAATGCAAAATAATAAAATTTTAATCCACTAAATTTTATGATTTAGTTGCAAGATGTGATAATTCATATGTTAAATAATTATTTTATTGTTTATGACATTTTAGTTTTTCTTCATGTTATATTAAGATACTCCTTGCATGTAGTAAAACCTACCTGTTTTAATGTATAGTTCTGTGAGTTTTGACATAGTTTTGTAATTTTTGCACATGTAGGTTTTTTTTTGTGTGTAACCACCACCTCAATAAAAATATATAACAGTTCCATCATCCCCAAATATTCCTCCATGTCCCTTTGTAGCTAAGTCTCTGCTCCACCTCCAACCCATGGCAACCACTGACCTGTTTTGTACCTCTATGAAGTTTTACTTGTTTTAGAAGTCATATAAATGGAATCATCTAGTATATAGCCTTTTAAGTGAAACAATGTTCACTTAGCATAATCCACTTAAGATTTGTCCATGTTGTATGTATCAGTAGTTCATTCTTTTTTTTTCACCCTGAATTATATGCCTTGTATGAATGTACCACAATTTGGTTATTAATTCATGAGTTGAGAGATATTTGTGTTGTTCCAATTTCAGGAGATTAGAAGTAAAGTTGTTACAAACATTTGTATCCATGTTTTTATGTAAATAAAACTTATTGTCAAAATAAGATTGGTAGATTATATTGTATGTAAATATTTAACTTTCTCAGAAACTTCAAAACTGTTTTTCCAAAGTCACCATACAGTTTTGCTTTCCTACTAGCAATGTATGAGAGTTTCAGTTGCTCTATGTAGTAAATCAGCATTTGGCATTGTCAGTTCTTTTGATTTTAACCACTGTAACAGGTCTGCGGTACTACCTCATTTGAGTTTTATTTTTCGTTTACTTCATAACTAATGACCTTGAGCATCTTTTTATGTTTATCATATGCATATCTCCTTTGGTAAAATGTCAACTCAAAATTTTTGTTCATTTTATATTAGGATGTTGTTTCTCGCTGAGTTCTGAAAGTACTTTATATATCTTTAGTATAAGTTCTTTGTTAGATATATGATTTGCAAATATTTTCTCCCATTCTGTGACTTATCTTTTCAAAAGGCACAAGAATTTAGTTTTGTTGAAGTCCAAATTATCAATTTTTAAAAATGAAGCATGGCTTTGATGTCATAGCTAAAAAGTTTTTGCCTAAGCCAAAATCACAAGATTTTCTGCAGTGCTTTTTCTGTAAGTGTTATAGTATCAGATTTCACATTCAGGTACTGATCCATTTGTATGCAAAGTGTGATTTAAAGATCTTTCCTTCATTCCTTTAATCCTCCCTCCCCCTTTCCTTCCTTCCTACCATCCTTTCTTCCTCTCTCTCTCTCTCTCTCTCTCTCTCTCTGTGTGTGTGTGTGTGTGTGTGTGTGCATATTGTTTTAGTCTGTTAGTGTGGCTGTAACAAAATATCTGGGACTGAGCAATTTATAAAAACCAGATATTTATTTCTCATAGTTTTGAAGGCTGAAAAGTCCAAAATTAAGGTACTGGCCCATTTGGTTATCTGGTGAGGGCTGCTCTCTGCTTCCAAGACAGTGCCTTACTGTTGCATCCTCTGAAGGGAAGGAACACTGTGTCCTCACATGGTACAAAGTAGAAGGGCAAGAGGACTGAACACTGGGTGAAGCCCCTTTTATAAAGGCCTTAATCATACTCATGTGGGAGAAGCCCTTATGCCCTAATCACCTCTTAAAGGCCCCACCTCTTAATACCAACACCTTGGCCATTAACTTTAGACACCTGAATTTTGGAGGGGACACACTCAACCCATAGCACATATGGATATTAAATTACTTCAGCACCAATTGTTTTTGCACTTAATTGCTCTTACATTCTTTTAGAAAATCAATCAAACATATATGTGTGAGTCTATTTCTGGACTCTGATTCTGTTCCATTGACCTATAAGTCTATCCTTTCACAAATATCACGCTGCCTAGCTTTGTTTTGAAATTAGGTAAGATACGTCTTCCAGCTTTGTTATTATTTTTTAAAAATTGTTTGGCTACTCCAGTTCACTTGCCTTTCCATATAATTTTAGAATCTAAAAACAATCTGCTGGGATTTTGGTTAGCTTTTTATTGAATCTGTCATTTGGGGAAGAATTGACATTTTAATAATATTGAGTCTTCTAATCCATGAAGACAGCATACCTCTCTGGTTATTTACCTCTTCTTCTATGTCTTACATCAATGTTTTGTAGTTTTTATCTTAAGAGCATGTTCATATTTTGTTAGTTTATACAGAAGAATTTTATGTTATTTAGTGCTCTAAGTCTAAAAGGTGCTGTTTTAAAATTTCAACTTTTAATTTTCCAGTACTAGAATATAAAAATATGATTGGCGATGATGTGTAGACTTTGTATCCTGCAAGATTGCTCAACTCATTTGCTAGTTCTAATAGCTTTTATGTAGATTATTTGAGATTTTCTAGGTAGTCAATCTAGGACTTCTAGCAAGATATTGAATAGGAGTGATGAGAGCAGACATCCTTGTTTTGCTCCTGATCTTAGTGTAAAGCATTTAATCTTTCACTATAAAGTGTTATGCTAGCTATAGTTTCTTGTCTTTTTTAAAAATAGGTGCCCTTATCAGGTTAAGGAAATTCCCTTTTATTCCTAGATTTCTGAGAAGTATTTTTTCTACCACCAATAGATATTTAATTTTGTCAATTGTTTTTTCTGCACTACTTAAGGTGATCATCTTTTTTTTATTATATGATAAATTACACTGATTGATTTTCAAATGTTTAGTCTGTCCTGAGTTCCTATAATAAACCAAATTTATTCATGATGTATTATCCTTTTTATATATTGTTGAATATCATTTGCTAAAATTTTCTTAAGATTTTGTACCCATGTTCGTGTAGGATATTAGTGTGTAGTTATCCTTTCTTGTAACATTCAGATTTTGGAGTAGGATAATGTGGACCTCATAGTTGAGTTGGGAAGTATCCCTTGTCTTAAATTTTCTGGAAGAGTTTGTGTAGAATTGGTATTATTTCTTTCTTAAATGTTTGGTACAGCATGAGGGTACTTCAAAAAGTTCATGAAAATATTGAATTAAAAAATAATATGAATCTTTCCTTGAACTTTTTAAAGTACCCTGATATAACTGTGAAGCCTTCAGTGCCTATAGTTTTCTGTATGAAATATTTCTTAACTATAAATTCAATTTCTTTAATACATAGGAGGCTGTTCTGCTTTCCCTCCATTCATTCCCTCACCTGCCCTCTTCCTCCACAGATTATCTGCTACAAGTCCTCTACGATCAGCTCATTTCTCCCTTTCTTAAAGCTTTCCCTGACTTGCGCTCCTCCCTAGAGAATTCCTCCCTTGTTCCCACAACACCCTGTACATGACTATTATTGATCTTATCATACTACATTAGAATTTTCTGTTTATGTATTTTCTTCCCCAACACACTATACAATTGCGGACAGGAACTATGTCATTTTTATAATCCTATCCTTGATACCTATAACAAGAAAACATGGATTTACATATATATGTACGTTTATTACACGTATATGCAATTCATTTCCATATACATATGCATGCATATACAAAGGTACTTTAAAAAGATCATGGAAAGATTCACATTATCTTTTAATTCTGTTTTTTCCATGAACTTTTTGAAATACCTCCATATTTGTATTTATGTATATTTACATTCCATGTATATGTAAAAGTCAGTCTGTTTTTATCAGTTCCCTAAAACAAAAATCATCAGCATCGCAATTTATTGAAGTCATAGCTTGTGCTTAATCTTATGAGATTTAGAAAACATTTGGAAGATTTTTGAGGCCTTATAAAGTTAACTATTGTGAGGAAAGCCAGGTTGAGTGCAATGTCAATTCTACATTTTCTAGGACTTAAATGAATGAATATGTAGAGAGGTATTTATCAAGCTTATTGTGATAATTGGGCCATCTATATATTCACACAAACGTGTCCAGTTTTCTTTCACATTTGTTCGTATCTCCTTTAGCATTTTTCTTTTTAAAAAGTGGCTATATTACTGGGTACATTTTAACACCACAATTAGTCATGGACGTGGTGATTCATCAGGTTGGCTTAAAAAGCAAAAGCAGCCTTGCCCTTCCTAAGCGCTGACTGTTGGCAACTCTCTTTTCCCTGCTCTGAATCAGACGTGTATTTGTTTGAGTAATCAAGAAAGAACTGTCTGTCTTGTGACCTTAGAGGCTGGTGAAAGGGAGCAACTGAGTGTTTTTGGCACAGGAAAGTTAGCAGAACAATGCAAATCTGTGGACCAGGGAGCACTCTGCCTGGCCGCTTACTCTGAGCAGACTTGAATGTGACACGATCCTCTGATTTCTGGCAGGAATTTTCACCCTTTGCAGAAAATCATTTTAATATAAGCAAATTGGACTTCAGGTCTTATACAACCCACTTTGAAACTCTCTGAGTTCATTTTGTTAAATTCTCTACCTGCAGTCTTTCTGAAAAAGACCTGCAGTCTTTCTGAAACGAGAATTCTGAATCCAACTGTGATAAGAGGCAGTAAGAGACAGCTTTATAGCATGGATGCCATTGAGAAAAAGGTACACCAAATAACCCTGCTTATTTGGGAATAAATAAATCAGCCTAACCCAAATTAGGTGAGACTATTGGACCACCCGTAGGGATGTTGAAACCATTTCAAAGATGAGTGAGGGGGTGATAGCCAGGAGCCCAAGAACCTTGAAAGAAATGACAGCTCTGATGTCAATGCAAAAGAATCTGGTGGAAGCAAAGGATTCACTTCTTATAATGAATTCACTCATCCTATTTGCCTGTTAATCAATGAGCATTTTAAAGATACCAGTTGGAGGAAGTCCAAATAGTCAATGTTTAAGGATACCTATTAGATTAGTTACAAGAGGGTCTCTCTCTCTCTCTCTCTCACTCTCTCTCTGTCTCTTTCTAGCCCTCTCCCTCTCCAAATTTTTTCTCTTGTTAGGGGTATGCAGAAGATTTTAGAAGGCCAGATAGTTATGCAAACCACAATGCAGAAAAACATCCCAGCAAACTCCTCCCTGTTCTATGTTTGACATTTTTGAAATCTATTATGCCCTATGCCTTGAAACCTTTAAACAGTCTACAACATTCTTTTGCTTGCCTGGGGAAACCTATTCCATTAGCAGAACTGAGCTGGTTATGCACCCTCTTTGACTCATGTTCCCAAGTGATCTTACTGCAGATATGCTTTGGGGACAGCTGTATGTTCTGTTCTGATATCTTCCTAAAAGGAAATTATTTTGGAAGTAAAATCACTGATAAAATCAACTCAGGAAAATGCACTCTGCAAGTAAGAAAATATGGGTGTTATTAGAGGCCATGCTGTGAAAATACCAATGATTATTTTTCTGTTGGAGAGTAGCATTGTTTTGGTCTAAGCTCCTGCTCTAGCTCCAACAGACCAGACCAAAACAGAATGGAATCACTCATGTTACGTGCCATATCAAACTGAACTGTAATCGGCTAGTTTTCTAAAAAAACAGGAGATTCACAGCAACCAGTCAGAAGAGGCCCAGGGAACCTGAGCCTGCATGAAAAGACAGTCCCTTCTGCTTTAACCCTTTAAGGGAAGTAACTTTGGAATGACCAATCTGCTTTTACTTCCTTGTTTCTACTTCCTTCAGCCTTTTCTGCCTATAAAGCCCACCTCCTCTGCTCAGTTCATTGGAGTACCTTTCTGTTTCATAGAGGGGATGCTGCCTGATTCATGACTTGCTGATAAAAACCAATTACATCACTATACTAAATTTCTTGAAATTTTGCCTTTTGACAGTACTTATAATAGAACAGTGATATATCTTTAAGGGGAGAGTAAGAGGGCCTCAATCTGAGAAATGTGAGACAAAGAGTTTTAAATAATCATGTCCAAAAGTATTACCTATTACTTAAAAGACAATTCCCTATATAAAATAATCATGAAAGGCTAATATGCAGGGACTAGGAGTTAATGTTGTAAAAGGAGACAAACTCAGGTTTCTTACTAACATGGAGGAATCTCCTTTCCCGCTGGCATCCTGCTTCTGTGTAGAGAACCTTGCTTAAACAAGTAAGTCCCAGCTCTGGCCAGCCCAATTCTCTCCTCCCTAGAGGGGATGAGCTAATCAGGGCAGCCTCTTCACCTGTGAGGACTGCCTGGTCAAGACCTGGGATTCTTTGGCTGTGACTTGGACTCACTGCTCTAATGAATTCACTAAAGAGTTAAAGTGTTAGAGGCTAGTCATGTCTTCAGATTGAAAGCCAGACCTTAAATCCACCTTCTGTGACCCCAGTGGTCACCTTCCGCTCTTTCATTGGTTCTAAATTCCAATAGGAAAGAGAATGTTTGTGGATCATGCTAAAATTCCAATAGCTGATTAAAAAACAAAATTATATGAGATGCAATAGGTGTATCTGAGTTTCAGTCAGAAAAATTAAATAAAATTTATATTCCTGAGAAGAAACAAAACCAGAAAAAGAATACAAGTCAAATCTTTTCATATTTATTTGTTTATACGGATGCACGATGCCTGAAAGGCAGATGTATAAGAGAAAACCAGCATAGAGAAGGCATGAGGCTCCACTTAGATGAGGATTAATTAACCAGAGAAGAACCAAAACTTCAAAAAAGACTGGAAGAGGAAAACAGTTATGAATTTTGCTTCTCTCTCCTCCTTCCAAAGGAAAGTAACTGCACATGTTTGAGAGGGGAGCATAGCAGTAGACACTGGGAGACCATGCAGTAAAATCAGATTCCAGACTAAGGGTAATTGATTCCAGGATTTAAATAAACATCAATCACCATATGGCATGTGAGATGCCATGAGGCTGTGCTTTGAAAACATTGAGCCAGACGAGACTTAGAGAAAAGGCGGAAGAACTAAGGGGGTAGTTACAAGAGTATTAGAACCTAGTTATAAACAGTGGGAGTGGAAAACAGCTTGGCCAAAGACAGGCAGAGCAACCCAAATGCAGATGTCAGGCGGAGTGCTATTTTTATTGTGACTAATAAAGAAAATATTCCTTAATGCTTCCTATCATAAATGAGCACCTGTCATTGAAAACCCTGCTTTCCATGTTAAAGAACTCAGTGAGGACTTTAGAATGACAGTCTTTAACTAAACAAAGTCACTGAGATTCAAACCCTTCCACAGGTGCCTTCTCTGACAAGCATGTTTTCTCCTCCACCCCCCCCCCCTGGAGCTCATCCAAACTCACTTTCAGTGCCATCTCCTCCAGAAGGCATTCTTTAACCCCTTCAATTCCCACTCCCCCAGCAGCCTTACTCTGTCTCCTTTCAGATTTTGACTGGCTGGCCCCGTGTTTAAGAATTTGAGCTCTGCAGCCAGAGAAACATATGTTTGAAAACAATCTCAGCAATTTGCTGTCTGCATGATTTTGGGCAAGTTATTTAATCTCTCTCAACCTTAGTTTGTTCATGAATAGTATCTGGCAAATGATAGTATAGAATTGTATTTCATAGAGTTGTTGTAGCACTAAACAAAATGATGTACACAGAGCGCTTGACACAGTGCCTATCACACTGAAAGAACTCAATAAAAGTCATTATGATTACTGGGCCAGTCCTTCCCATTCTCTAGCATAGCACTTACCACACTGCATTTCAGTGGTCTGATTGTATGTCTGTCTGCATGTCTGTTTGCATGTAGACTGTGAACTAGAAGTTGAATCCCCAGTGCTTGGCACATTGTGAGGTTCTGTAAACGTTTGTTAAATGAATTCAAAGAGTAAGCTTACCCCATTCTCTTCCATAAGTGATGCTGCCTGTGGTTATGTTTTAGAAAGGGCATGCTAGGCAAATCAAACTATAGCATTACCTAGTCTTTAAAATATCTAAAAAAGGACATTCTACAATCTCCTTTGGTAACATTCTCCAATGAACATTTTCTCTAAGTCAAACATACACCTCCACTTTAAAATTCAAGCCTATCACTTAATTTTTTATATCAGTACAAACAGAATACAGCTCCCTTCATTTCCCATAAAATACTCTCTCATACATGTAAGCATTCACATTGGCTGTCTTTCTCAGTCCCCTCTTAGTAAAATAAACCTATTTCTTTAACCTTTTTAAAGAGTCTTTTCTCTTCAAGTGCTTTAATAATTGTGGTTCTGAAAAATACTGACTCACAAATCATAAAAATAATGAAACATTTTTTGAAGCCTCAGAAGTGGTGCATTTAACACCTGAAGGAAGAACACCAATTTAAAAACAGCCTGATTTTCTGAAGAACTACATTTATTCAAAAATAATAGTCTTCAAAACACTAATATCATTATACTTCAAAACATTATTATACGTAATAGTGGTTTTCAAAACACTATTATTATAATGTATGTTATTATACATTATTACATTAATAAACACTATTATAATGGTCTTCAAAACATTATTATCTTTATGAGCAATACCTCAGTACTTCTTACTTTTATATAAATATGTTTCCAAGTGGTTAAAATGTTAAGTGGATATATTAAGAACCTTAAAATGTTTTACTGTTTGACACATTAACTGCATTTCTAAAGATCTTGTCCAAGAAGAATTATCAGTAGGTTCATCAAAAGATAATTCAAAAAGTGAAAAGCCAATTTCTAACACCAAGGAAAAAGTTACACAGGGTTAGAAATAATTCGTTTCGGAAAAAATTTTGTACAACACAGCCTCTTCTAAAGAGTAACAATGTCTTTATAAATTATTATGTATATTTTAAAAATAATATTATAATGATTATTTTTGACCTGGAACATGAGGAATTAGGTATTCAGTCCCTGCTCTCTTGATGAAAGTGGCAGTGGTGGTATCCGACAGCTTATATGGAGGTTCTTTTATTGACTCCCAAACCCATCCTGGAAAGTTGTAAATATTTTTGAAGTTTTAGTGTCAGAGTCAAGATGCGGCATGAATGATATTATTGGACATTGTTCCGGGCTGGGTGGCTTTTTACATTGGATATCTGACCCTCCTAGACCCAAATGCATTTACATATTCTTTTACGATTTAAGGTAGTATGAGTTGATCCTGCTATTCATAATGTAGTATCATTACTAAAATAATAAATGGTATCAGAATAAGTTGCAGGCATCCAGGCCCTTAAGGAAATGGAAATCTTAGGTGATATGATCTGCTTATGTCTGAAGGCCTTGAGAATAAAACCATTATCAGATAATCGGACTCTTTCAGCCCATGGAAAGCAGTGGCAAAAGAATGGACTAAATTTTCACTGATGATTGTTTGGAATGACAGGCTTTATGAACTAAATAAATGTCCAGTGCCCTTGAATAGCTGGACGTGCATGAGAAATGTAAGGATTGAAAGGTAGGCTGGTTGTTTCTAGGTGAAGTAAAGAACTTACAGAAAGATAATATGCTCAATGTCCAAAATGCTTGGCTCTACACAAACAGGAGCAGATAATTTCCTTGATCATATAAAATGATCTTTTAAAATTTTCAGTAATTGAACAGTAGTAGCCAAAAATAAAATTCAAAATTTTATCCTGAGAGACAACAAATTACAAAATCAACTTAACTTGTAGTCTTGCTCTCATGTAAAAGTCAGGGCGTTTCTTGGGCAAAAAGAGAAACCTATGGATTAAAATAGAGCTATATGGGAGGAATCAGATTATGAAATTACATAGAACCCCAAGTTTAACAGAATTTTCTCTATAAGCAGGAAGCAGTCTCTTTTCCCCATTGTCAGCAGTCTCTCTCTGGATTGCTTGGAGACTTGTAACAACCTTGCTTAAGATGGTAACCTTGCAAAGGGAAGCCATTTTTCTTCATGCCTGCTGGTGCCACCTCTCATTGCTGTCACTATAACCAGAGACAGATATCAACATGTCCCAGGGGGGATATTTCAAATAAAATAAGCAAGAGAAAGTTAAAATTCCAAATTATTTGAAGTACTTTATTAATTTGTGATAGAGAATATAGGTGGGAATGAATTCTGAAGGTGTTTTAGTCCATTTTCTGCTGCTATAAAAGAATGCCACAGACTGGATAATTTATACACAATAGAAGTTTATTTGGCTCATGGTTCTGGGGGCTGGGAATTCTAAGAGCATGGAGCTGGCATCTGGCGAGGGCTTTCATGCTGCATCATTACATGGTGAAAGGGCAAGTGAGCATGCACAAGACAGAGAGAGAAAATTGGGTTGAACTTGTCCTTTTATCAGGAGTCCATTCCTGTGATAACTAACCTACTCCCATGATAACAGCGTTGATCCATTCACAAGGGTGAAGACCTCATGGTGTAATCACCTTTAGCCTCACCGTTCAACACTGTCACAATGGCAATTAAATTTCAACATGAATTTTGAAGGGGACATTCAAACCATGGCAGAAAGGGCTAGACCACAAGGGGAGAAAAAATTTTAGATTAGGCTGAATTTACGGATTTAAAGCACTTATCAGAATTTCTTTTTGTAATATCCTAACTCAAGCAGCTAGAAATCTATTAATTCTTTAGTTTTTTGGCTAAAACTTGGAGTTACCCCGGACTATACTAGATTAAAAGGAGATACCATGAATAAACTTCTTGTTATGATGTAGATAAAGGAAATAATATATACCAACTATAGTACTATTTCCAGTGGTAGAAAAGAGGACTGTAATATTTATCCATATTTTCTCCCTTCATTGTCATGTATTCATCAATACATTGTAATGAATTTGACCCCCTCCATTACTCCAGTTTTCCTACCATTTTGTATGAGGGAGGGTTGGTAGTGAGTGACTTTTGTATTTAGTCCATAGCTTACAAAATACTGAGACGGGTGCATGACAAAACTAGAGGGAGTGAATATTACTGAGGGATTCTAACTTGGAATCAGATGTAGTAACTAATGAGATTTGGATTGTCTCACTCAACTCAGAGTGAGTGTGTTTTATTTATATTATAACAGTTGCATAATGTTGTATGAGAAAATATTGCTTGAATTAAATATGAAAGAAAGATAAGTGTTGATGTTGAACAGCAGAAAGTTAGTTAATGGCTGACCTATTTTTTTTAATTCCCCTTTTTTGTGTGGCTGACCTATATTTGTGGCTGATCAATATTTCTAAATACCTTTTTTATACCTTTTGAAGCCATAACTGTATTTCCCAATCTCTTTTACAGCTAGAATTTAGGCATCTAATTCACTAAAATATATCTATAAAAGCAATTAGGTGAATTAAAATCATCCCTTTGAGACAAAAAATAGAAACGTGAGCCTTTTATTTCCTCATGAAGTAGATTGGGTCTGATTTGAGAGGGTTGTCTCAGCCTGGTATCTTTATAAACCAAAAGATAGGTATGGAGCTGGGAGGAAAGGAAACTAAATTTTATCTATTTCTAAAGTAGGACCAGCTTTTGAGAAAATAGAGTGGTTATGATAGGATGAAAAATCTGTATTGGAGACACAGCTCTTTCTATGCAGATTTAATTTGTTTACTGGATTTCTGTTTGAACTTCTTTATTCCCATTTAGGAGAATTTATTCTGAAAATATCAGCCTATCTTAGCTTTTCTATATGGAAGTAACTGAAAGAACTTTTGCCTGTGCTGTAGCCAGGGGGTTAAAAGTTGGGAGTTAGTGTCAGCAGCAATCAATGTACTAGACTTGTGGGGGAGGGGGGGACCTTGGGAGAGAGCCGGAGGCTGCTTATATAACTGGAACCCTTCTGGAACTCTCTTCTGCTCAAAACTTGGAAGGAACTGCTTTGTTTTAATTAGGGAAGCCAGCACCAATAAAAGGAGATGAATTTAATTAATGTTTATCAGAAAAGATTCAGATATGTATAAAAGGTAAAAGTTACTGGGGAGAAATGTGCAAAACAAAAAGCAAGAGAAAAGCTTTAGTTGGGTTGACATAATGTTCAGATTTGATTGAAATTGCAACTTTATTAACTTTTGAAAACTTTATTGAAATAAAATATGCATAAAGGAAAGGGCATATATAATAAATGAACAGCTCAATGAGTTTTAGCAAAATGAAGATGCAGGAAACTAGCATCTAAAATAAGAAACAGCATCGACTGCATAGGAGAGACCTCTCATTTCCCCTCCTCATCACTACTCACCCCCCATGCATAACCACAGTCTCAACATCTAAGACATTATCATATATTACATCATGTTACAATCATATCATATGTACAAACACACATTAATTTTGACTTTTTTGAACTGTATATAAAAGGAAACATACAGTATGTATTCTTTAGCTTCTGACTTCTTTAACACAATCTATTTTGTAAAATTCATTCATAATATTGCATGAGAGTATAGTCATTTTTTCTTATTTCTGTAAAGTCTTGAATTGTGCATTCTACTGTTGATGGTCATTCGGGTTATCTGCAGTCTGGGATATTATGAATTGTGCTGCCATGAACAATTGCATATGCCTTTTAATGAATACACAACACATTTCTGTTGGTTATATATGTAAGAGTAGAATTGTGGTGTCGTTGGGTACACACAAGTTAAGATTTAATAGTGTGTATTCAATTTTTAAATGTTATATTTCAAACAAGATACATGAAAATCTATATTCTTTCAACTTGCAAAGGAAAGCAATTTTGTTACTTTTGCAAATTGACAGTGTGACATCATCTATGTCCAAAATACCTTTTAATATAAGTGGATTTATCTAATTTCTCTGTTATGATCAACTTAATTTTTTTCCTTTGTTTTTCAACTTACATTACCTTTGCTAGCCTCAATTACGCTAAGGTGACATATAGCTCATTGCATTACTAATAGACATGAGGATTGGATCTTTTCTTACACATTCTTCCACAATCATTTAATAAATTGAAGATGTCTCTTGTTTACTTGATAAATATTATGGAGCACCTGTTATGTGCCAGATGCTATACTTCATGCTGGAAATATATCATCAAACAAAAGAGTTCCTGCCCTTGTGGAGTTTCCATGATAATGGGGAAGACAGACAATAAGTTGTGTGTCAAATTGCAATATAAGGAAAAATGAGGTAAAGAGTAGGTGACCAGGAGTAACATGAGTGGCTGCTATTTTAAATAAAGTGGTCTGGACAGCCTCCTTGAGCAGGTGACATTAGAGCAGAGGCCTAAAGGAGCAGAGGAAGCTAATATCTGAAAGTTCATCAATGAGAGTAGAGAGAACAGCATGTTTTAGAAACATGGTGGCCAATGCGGCTGGAGCTGAGAAAATTTGGGGAGAGATGTAGGCCTGAGGTCAGAGTGGTAGCCAGGGGTAAGGCCTTATTGGGCCTATAAACTGAAGGTGGACATTTAATTTCATTGAGATGGGAAACAATTGGGGGCTTTGTGCTGAGGAGTAACAGGATCTGATTTAGGTTTTAGAAGGATTATTCTGCATTCTGTAGGGAGAAGAGACTGTAAGGAGTAAGGGTAAAAGCAGGGAGATCAGTGAGGAGGCTTTTGCAATTAATTAAGGCACGATATAATTTGTAAGAATTAGGTGGAAGTAATATATTCCAGAAATATTTAGAAGGTAAATTTAATGGGATATGCTGACAAACTAGATGTGGAATATCAGAGAAAAATTGAGGTCAGGGAAGACTTCAGGGAATTTGGCCTGAGCAAGAGGAAAATGGAATTGCAGTTTACCAGGAAAGGAGAGAAGGGGAAAATTAAAAAGGATTAGGGCTGGGTGGTTGTTACATTTGAAATGCCAATTATGCACCCATGTTGACAAGTTGGGTAGGCAGTTAGGTATTTCATTGTGTGACCCATTTTTATACTGGATAGTGAACTTGAATCTTGAACACCTCTAAAGTGAAAGGTTTGAGTGTTTGGATTGTTTTTGCCAAGAAGAAGGAATTTTACTTATTCTCCCTACTTTAGAAGCCCTCTCTACATCCCCTTTGACACACATGGTCTATGGACAAGGTAAGACACTACTAGTTTAAATTATAGGTTCATACAAGGTTAAACCTGAATGTTGATCTTGGCAATCATATAATTCAAATCCATCTTTAGTTGATGAGGAAACAAAACCCTATAGGAAACCCTTATTTTTGGAATATTTCTGTGTCAGTGACATCTTGATCCTGACCAAAACCCATTCCCTCTTCTTCCGGGCATACAACTAAGCTACCTTTCCCCACGTCCCTTGCCAGGTGACCGAGTTCTAGCCAGTTGAATCTGAGAGAAAGGAATGTATGCAACTGCCGAGCCAAGCCATGAAAATCATCCTCCCAATCCCTTAGTCTCTCTTTTCCCATATGCCAATGAATGGAGGAGAAGCTTTGACTCTGGGGAAGAATACAGCCACAAGATGGGAGGTGCCTGGGTCCCTAAATAACTACAATAGGAATAAACTTCTGTTATGCTAAGCCATCGAGGTTTTTTTTGTTTTTTCTTATGTGTTATAGCAGCTTGCCTTACTTATTCTAATTAACTCGTGGTATTTGGTTTACACCATAGTAATGTCTATTTGCTCTCAGAAAATTTACTAGTTAAAGGAGACTATAAAAATCTGAATGAAACAAAAACAAACGCAATGGAAATATAACACAATTGATGCCTGGTTATAATCTTTTAAGAGGTTATTTGTAAGAGCTTATCTCTTTCTTTGCATTGCTTATAGCATATGAAATATAACATTTTACTGACCAGGCCATATACTGTCTCACAGATGCTCATTCAGTTTAAGCAGCCATACCTAGCATCATGCAGCACAGTTATTTTTCTACAATTGACTGAACGAAGAATTGGTATCCTGGCTAGAGGAAACCTTCTATAGCAGTAGTTCTTAACATTTAATGGATTATGACTCCTTTGGGGATCTAATGAATGTAAGTGATCCTCTCCTCTGAAGAAAGCATATATTTACATATACAGCTACAATTTAAGGAGAATCATAATTCCCTAAATAACATTTAAACCATCAGGTAAAAGTTTTCTAAATCAAGATGCTCTTATGAAAATTAAATATAGATTTTTCCCCCCTCTATGTTAACAAGAGAGGCAGTAGATCATCTGGAGAACAGTGGGGAGTTGCCCTTTTGGGTATACTATTTTTGAGTCATGGAAGAGAGTAGCTACTCTCTGAGAAGTGTATGCAAGATCCCTGGGGACTCTGAAAGTAGTCATCTCTAAGAGTGTGAGTGGGTAGATAAATATCAGGAAAGCATGATCTAATTAGAACTTTCATGCTCAAAACCTAGCTTGTGACTTGGAGGAGGTTTTGAGTACTTCTTGGACCTTTGTTCTTTCACTATTTTTCCTGTAATTGTCAGGAAACTTCTTTTTAAGTCCTTAAAGCAAGGAAGTTATAATTAGGTCTTGCTTACCTATATACATCTACCCATTCACACTCTTAGGGATGGCTGCTATCGGGGTCCCCAGGGGTCCTGCATATGCTCCTCAGAGAAGGGAAGATGACCGTGGCAATGGGCATTGTTCCAGTGCCTACAGCAGTAGCCAGAATAAAGGACACAGCTCACCACCCAGCCTGAGTCTAAGTCAGGCTGAGGGAGACTTCCACCAGAGAACCCGAAAGGGCTTCATAGAAATACATCTAAATAATATAATCAAATAGGAAGCCTGAAAATCATAGTGAGTCATCACATCTAGAACTCAAGAGACCTTCTGAGGTTATATAGCTGAAAACTCTGTTTATGGATGCAGAAATTGAGCTGGGCACAGAAAAGTAAAATGAATTACTCTAAGTTACACAGCAAGGTCAAGGCATAGCAGACTGGAACACTGGCAATACTAAGTCACTTCATTTATTTTCCAGTGCTCAGTACATCATAATACTCTATTTACTGGGGGTTCTTGTCTGAAGTGTGTTTTCATACTAAGATATCCATCTTTAACATGTGTGATAAACTTAAAGAGCAGTTCCAAGTTTCACACTTAACTTTAATCTGATGTTACTCACATTTATTTCACCATTCTCTTTAGTAATCTAATTTTAATATTTTACCAATATATGCAAAAGTTACCCCTACTCCCTTTAAATTTAGGAGTTCTATCTTAATGATATTGCACCTCTATAATTTATTTTTCTACTTTTAATGACTGATTTTCATGCAAAAATACAGATATACAGCAAGGTTCAATAGTCAGGAATCTGATCTTGTTTTTTTCTCTTTGTAATTTTAATCACTATTATATGCTGAATATTTTCTCTTTAGGAATAACCCTTTTTTTCTTAAAATACTCTTACCTTTCTTTCCTTATGAAACCATTGCTGTGGATTGATTTAATTGTGTGCCCCAAATTCCATACATTAAAAATCCCCACTGTAACTGTTGAGGGTGGGAAGTCCTATTATGGTAATTGAAAGGTACAGCCTTGAAGAGGTGATTAGATTGTTGGGCATGCCATAGTGAATGGATTAATAATGGTGATCAGGGGCATGGTTCTGAGGGCTTTAAAAGAAGAACACGTAAGTGTCACTCTCTTTCTGTTCCTCCATTTTCTGCTATGTGAGACCCCTGCATTGCAAAGCCACCACCAAGAAGAACTTCACCATATGTATTTCCCAGACTTTGGACTTCCCAGCCTCTGAAACTGTAAGCAATAAATTTTGTTTTCTTATAAATTACCCAGTTCCAAGTATTTTGTTATAAGCAACATGGACTAATACTCCCACCTAATAACACTCTGAATGAACCCAATTGTTTACCTTTGCTTGCCACCATCCAAGTACCATGCTCTCCTCTTTTTACTCCCACATCTCTGGAGGTTCATTCTTGAACTCTTTTGTCAGCTCCTAATCCTCTACCAGGTGTCTAAGACTTGGAGCTCTCAAGTAACAGCCAAGGCCTGTCATCTTCTCGCTACATACTTGCCCAGGCAATCTCATCCGTTTCACATCTTTAAATACTGTCAATACACCAGTGACTAACAAAGATCAACCTCTTCTGAACTATTAAACCGTCTACTTGACATCTCTTTTGTGTCTCACAGGCCTCTCAAATATAATGCTCTTATAACCGAACTCTTGATTTCTCCCTTAAAATTTGTTTCTTCAATCCTTCCCTACCCAATTACTCAAGACAGATACATAGCCATTGTGATGAGTTTAACAGTGGCCCCACAAAAGATATGTCCACATCCCAGAACCTGTGTGCATGACTTTGTTTGGAAAGAGTCTTTGAAGATGTAATTAAGTTAAGGATCTCAAGATGATATCATCCCAAATTATTCAAGTGAATCTTAAATCCAATGACAATTGTCTTTATAGAAAAAAGGAAGAGGGAGATTTCAGCGAGAGAAGACCATTAGAAGACAGAGGACAAAACTGGAGTTATACAGACAAGCCAAGGAATGCCTGCAGCCACCAGAAGCTTAGAGGCAAGGAAGAACTCTCTCCTTGAGCCTCCAGTGGAAGTGTGGACCTGCCAACACCTGGATTTTGGATTCCTGCCCTACAGATCTGTGAGAGAATAAATTTCTGTTGTTGTAAATAGCCTAATTTGTGGTAACTGGTTATAGCAGCCTCAGGAGCCATTCAACCTGAACACTTCCCTTTCCATCATTTTTCTCATCCAATCAATCAACTCCCCAAGAATATCACTTGGATAATTTGACTTTTCTTCAATTTCTCTTCCACCAGTATATGAGTTTACTTTTGTCCAGGTCGCCACTAACTCTTGCCTTGTCTACCATAACAGCCACCTATTTTGCTGCTATTGGCCCCTCCAGTGTATTCACCATATAAAAGCCAATTTTAAAATTGTAAAGATGTAAAATACAATCTTTTAAAAGTGTAAAATAAATCTTCTTATTTTTCTGCTTAAATCCTTTCAATGGTTTTCTACTACAATGGATTAAATTCAGAAGTTTTAACGTGGCCTCCACCCTCACGTTACCCATTCCCTGCCTACCTGCTCAAGCTCACCTCACACCCCTCACTCCTCTCTCTGAAACTCAGAAACCCCCTCTGTTCTTTAAACCTGCCCATTTTGTCTGTTTTTTGTTTCTTTTACTGTCCATCTCTCCCACTGCAGTGCCTGTGAAGGTGAGGTGTACATCGACATTGGTGGCCCCCACATCTACAGCATTAGTGCTGACTTTTTTCTTAACTTCTAGTCAGACATCCTCAGCTTCCAACTAGATAATCCGATTTGTAAATGTTACCTTTGTCATAAATTTAGCATATCAAAACTCAGACTCTTCAACCTACAGACGTGAATGATTCAGCTTCTCCTCTGGGCTCTTGTTTCGCTCATAGTATAGCTATTCCTCAATGACCCAGCAGAGAATTCCCATGGAATCCTTGACATTTGTTCTCCTTTACTTCTCTGTGTGAAAGCTGTCAACAAGTTCTTACATCTGCCCTTTGTCTTGTTTTTTCTATTTTGACTGCCATTCTTCTAAATCTGGTCTTCTTAACCTTGGCACTATCAACATTTGGGGCCAGATAATTCTTTGTCATAGGGGGCTGTTCTGTGCATTGCAGGACATTTAGCAACAACCCTGGCTCCTACCTCCCAGGTACCAGTACCACACCCTCAAGTTGTGAAAACCAAAAATATCTGCAGACACTACCAAATGTCCCCTGGGAGGTGAAATTACCCTGAGTTGAGAGTCATTATTCTAGAACATAAGCTTATTTCCTCTGGTTGAGCAAAATACACGCTTTGTTGATTGGTCTCACTTCCTCCAGACATCTTCTATTCTTTCTCAGACACTCATCATACATTTTATTGAACAGGTGCCATGTACTGTGACATATCATGAGAGACATGACAGACAGCCACTGTCTTCATGGAGCTTATGTCCTAGCTGAATGGCTCACTCAGAAGCCATAATATCCTTCCTAGAGTTTAATGTATTAACCATATCACTTAACTGCTCAAAATTTTTCAGTAGTATTACATCACCATGAAACATAATTTGCAATCCTGTTTGCCTTCCAGAGGCTGGCCCCAGTGTCAGCTTGCTAAACATGCCCCAAACTTTTCTCCAGCACATGACCTGCAAACCAATGTATTAATTCATCATGCTTGTAAATATTTTCCAACTACCCTGCTCATCCTTCTTGACCCAAGTCAAAACCTACCTCCTATATTCTCTACTTAGAGGGACTTTTATCTATCATCCACTTTGTTAGCACTTTGCCATTCATGACATTAATTTGGCAGTTATCTTGACTGGCCTCACATTATATTTAGTAGTTCCTATCCACATGTCATCAAAAGTACATTACAAATGTAGTTAAGGCAGAATCCAGGCCTTACGTGTCTCTGTACCCCCCAAACACTTATTGCTTTACAGATAATAGAGGTTCAGTGAGGATTGCTGTATTATTATTTTAAAAATCACCCGAGTATGTTGGCAGATACTTTACGTCAATGTCACAAATATTAAGGGATTTAGCAGCATTTGTAGTTTTAAGTCCATATTACTGGAATAGGGAGACAGAATGTAGGAAAAAAGGAAACATCCCACCCTAGAGCTGGGTAATATTTTGAGTCCAACAACACAATTAACATGAGGGGAAAATGAAATTTTCCTAAAGTGTGAACTCAGAGTTCCACAGGCTCTTGCCAGGCAGGGGCAGGACTCGGTCCAGCTTCTCTAGTTGTGTTAGAGCCAAACTCTGCATTAGAAAGAGATAAGAGCAACCCAGGAGCTAAGTATGTAATTTAGAGAAAGCAGAGGCTTTATGAAGGAAAAGTGTGAGGTGCCAAAGAAGTCATATTCATTGTCACAATGAAATTTGTTGCTCGGATAAATTGGAATCCTACCTGACTGCACAGAACAAAAGATCACAAGTTATTCCAAAGCCTGTGCCCTTCATAGTAAGACATTAATCAAAATCTCCAAAGGGACTTTCAGAAAGCCAAGCACTTTTTAAAATGAAATTTTATGCTTAAGTTAAATGCCTGTGAATGTCAGACTTAAAAAAATGTGTACTTATTTCCCATATTTTTGTGAAGGACAATTTTTTTCTTGTCAGCATAGAGATGGAGAGAAATGATAGTTCTTAAAATAACGTTAAGGAGAATATTAAACACATTTAAGTTAGAGTAAAATATGTAGGGACTGAAACTGATTGCTTAGCTATGGTTACCTTTACTTCCCTATCTCTCTTCCTTTTCATGTAGTTTCTTTTTTTATATATCATTTTATTTTTCACTTTTTTAATTTAATTTTTTCTATTTATTGAATTTATTTTTTCTTTATTGATACATAACAATTGCATATATTTATGGGGTACATTGTGATATTTGGGAGCATGTGTACAATGTAAGGTGATCAAATCAGGGTAATTAACATATCTTATCACCTCAAACTTTAAACCTTTTTTGTGTGTGTTGGGAACAATCAAAATCCTCTTTATTAAGAAACAGTAAACACAATAGTAAGTTGAGCTCTAAGAAGGAGAGAACAGAACTGTGGTTATTAGAGGGAGGGAGGGGTGAGGGGTAAGGGGGTGAGGGAGAAATTGGTTAATGAACACAAAGAATGACTACATTTTGTAATGACAAATATATCAGTCACCTTGATTTGAATATCACATATTGTACACAAATACTAATAGTCAACTCTGTACAGCACAAATATGTATAATTAATTGTTCAAAAAAAGTATAATATTTGCTGTCCATTTTTTACAGATACTGTTTAGCAGGTCTGGGAAGTTCCCTGCTATTCCTAGTTTGATAGGGGTCTTATAATGAATAGGTGTTGAATTTGTCAAATGTTTTCCTGTGTTTATTGAAAGAATCTTTGTTGTTGTTTATTTTATTAATATTGTATACTGCATTAATTGATTTTGATAATAAGTCAACATTGCATTTATGAAATAATCCCATTTGGCCATGGCGTATAATTATTTATATATGTTGATGAATTAAGTTTGCTAGTATTTCTGGAGGATGTCTGTGTCTGTATTCATTAGGAATGTCCATTTATATTATTCTTTTTATGTGATGCTTTTATCTAGTTCTGATGTCAAGGTAACGCTGATCTCGTAAAATGAATTGAGAAGTGTTACCTTCTCTTTCATTATTTGTTTTGGGTTTTTTTTGGCAAATAAAAAGGGTTTACAAAAATAAACTCAACAAAACGATTCTTTATTAGCTATTTGAAATCATACAATAAATTGGTGTTAACTGCAGTCTTCCTGGAGTGCTATAGAACACTAGAACTTACTCTATCTAGCTGCAGTTTCATATCCATGGATGATGCTGTCCCTGCCCTCCCCTTCCCCCTACCCTTACTGGTCTCTAGTGACCACTTTTCCACTCTTACTGCTATGAGATCAACCCCTTCATGCATTTTCAATGAGAATAGTTAGCTAGTAAAAGATTCTGAAAAAAACCAACAACTATTTTTACCAATCATTTTGACTTTTCCACAAATTGAAGAGGGTATATTTACCTCATGGTTCGTATGGATTAGAAGCAAAGCTTTCAATAAAATAGTATATTTTAATGGTTTCTGGGAACTTGGTGAAAAATATAATTTATCTCCAGTTGGCCCGTACAATCTCTTTAATATACTATTGTCTTGCAACTTGTCAAGAGTGTCAGAGAAAAACCTATAGCTAGCCACTCATTCATCAAATGCTCAGTGGTGGGAATAGCAAAAGGTAAGAGTGTGAGCCAATTGCCTAAATGAAAAGAGCATGCTGTGTTACTATTTGTGGTACTGCAGACTTTTCTAGAAAGCACTACAAAGCCCTTGGAGTTTTGAGCTGTTGCTGGTAGTATTAGGGTGAACGATTTTGTTCTGTTACTTGCTTCTGGTTAGCCCCAATCATAATGGCCTATGTATTCCCAGTTTGGCTTTGCTGTTCTGCATACAAAAATACTAAAGTCATGTTTACAGTGGACTTTTGTCCTTCTGAAATTCTTTCACTGCTTGCCTTGATTGCCCAATCACCTCTGTTCTTAATGTGGTCTGTTTCTGCTAACAGGACACCTGGCTACCTGGGGTGGTCTATTTGAAGTCTGAATCATTCAACAAATATTTATTGAGCAAATGCAAGAAACCAGACCCTGTGTTGGTTGCTAAGGACGCAGAATTCAGTAACACCATCCGTTTCCTTGAGTTACCCATGGTCTAGTGGTGTGGAAACAGCAATCTATTCCTTTCTCGTGATAAAATTGTTGATAACTAAAAGGTTTAAAATGATAGTTTTAGCAATAACATAAAGTAAACAAAGAAAAAGCAGAAAACATCCTAAATATAACAAATAAGATGGGATGGCATTGCAAAGCACATGTGAATGTTTCTGAATTGGTCTAGCAGACTTAAACAAATTTTAGCTTAAGGTAGATTTGGGTCAACAGTTTCTAAGATCCTATAGGACTCTCAGTTCCATCCAAAATCTGAGACTAGTTTAATCACTTGCCGCAGATTTCCCACCTGACCCTAAGTGATGTTACATTTCCATTCTTTATGGCAATTGCCCTAGTCCCCAGTATGAGAACATTATTCTCTTCCGACTCCATGTATTTCTCCTTTGAGTTTTATGCTATATTGAAATGACCTTGTGTTATTTTCTTTCCCCTTCTAGTACCTTTTCACCATACACAGCCCCTTGTTCTTCTGGTTTGTTTTCATGTGTTGTGTATTAGTCCATTTCTGTTGCTTATAACAAAATAATTAAGACTGGGTACTTCATAAGAAAAAAAAAATTATTGCTTACAGTTTCACAGGCTTGGAAGTCCACAGTGCAGGGAACACATCTGGTGAGAGCCTTGGTGGTGGTGACAATAACAGCATAGTATTACATTGTGAAAATGATGGAGCAGAGAGAGAGAGAGAGATTAACCTCATTCACTCTTTTTAAAGCCCTTGAAACACACCCCTGACCCCCATTCACTATGACATGGTCCTACAATCTCATCAGCTCTTCAAGTCCCCACTTTTCAATTACCATAATAGGACTTCCCATCCTCTTAACACTATCATAGTGGGGGGTCAAGTTTTGGGATGACACTTAATCCAAGACAGGTTGTCTCCTACTTTCTTATTCCTTCCAATAAAGTTTGATTTTTCCACCTATTGCATCAAAGCTATAGTTCTAAAAGCACCAATTATTTCTTCCCCATTCAAACTCTTTTCATAGAAAAAAAAGTCCCAATTACAAGTCCCCAAAGGAGACAGCTCCATTATCATATGGTAACAACTGACTGTATCATGAGTGGGATTGGACTCAAACTGGGCCAATCAGAGGGTGCAATCTTGGGAATTGGACGCTGAGACACACCTATTTCCAGTAATAGTGAGGAGCTCACAGCAAGGTCATGTAGAGTCCAGGCTGGAATCAAAGCCATAGTTAGCCAAAACCACATGAAAACTAAAATGGTGAGGGAGACAGAGGAGCCATAGAGGAGCCATGATGGAGAATCTTAATCTTCAAAGAATATCTTAATCTTCAAAATAAGAAGAGGGAAGGGGAGTTTCAAGATGGCGGTGGCTGCTGCGGCTGGCGCGGAGTAGCTGAGGTGGAAAAGGCGGCCACTGGGCCTCAGGCAGCCGGGAAACTAGTGGACCTTCCTCTTGCCATCTCTTAAGGGAGGACCACTGCTGCTGGCTGGTCGTGGGGGGTGACCGCCACTTTGCCCCTGACAGCAGAGGCTGCCTCATTTACAGGCAACAGCTTTGAAGTGTGGAGCAGGAAAAGAACTGTTTCTTAGCTGCAAAAGCGAGTCTCGAAACAGGGAACACGGCGCCAGGGCTGCTGTGGATGCAGCCAGGACCCCAGAGGCCGGGGCCGCGCTGAAGGCGGCCAGCTGCCCTACTCAGGATTCGAGGTTTCAGGCCGGCATTAAAGAAGATTCCTGGGAGCGCCCAAGCCGCGCCACGACTGAACAACCCGAGGCGGCAGTGGCCGAGAATAGGGAAGATGACAAACCAGAGACAGAGAGTGAACACCTGACCTGGCACAACCCTGTGAGTGACCCTGGGCTCAGATCTGTTCGGGGGGGATTACACCCACCCGACTCCCACCTGCACCACCAGGCCACTCACCGCCCCAGGGCTGCCTCCATTTTCCCAGGTGCTCACAGCCCCACCCGGCTCGGCCATTACTGAGCCCTCCAGGCCATTACTTGCTTGGCCTGGCGCGGGGCTTTCCGGAGCCTGCGGACCGGCCTCCCCTCCCACTCCCTCTGCGGTTCTCTGGTGGGGCTGGTGGCGGGGGGAGTCCCCAGCCAGTGTCGGGAGGGCAAGGAAGTATGGGCCGGCCGACTGTCACTCCACCACACCCTGGACTCCGGCCCCCAGTAAACTTCCTGTTACTGGGAGGCAGATACCATCTCTGCAGCCACCAGTTCGGAAAAAAGCCTAACCAATTTCTGGTTGGGAATAGCATGGTAGGAGAGTTCCCAGGTCCACTTGAACCTGCCGGAGAGCAGGCTGCAGGTGGGCACTAGATTTGGTCTATGCTGGGGGGATACAAAGGTGAACAAGCCCCGAGAGAGATCTACACAGTGCTACAAAGGCACCCAGAGAGACCGGTCGTCTGTGCCTAGCAGAAACCTGCTAGACTTCCTGGGCGAGGTGGTGCCGAGCAGGGTCTTGAAGGCCCAGCTGATAGACGAGGGTTGCAGAAGACACGCCCCAGCCCAGCACAGTGCGCACAGAGTGGGGAGACGTGCGACCTGGGAGGCAGAGACATGACAGAAGCCACACACCCGGTGGGGGCGCCATGGCACTATCCAACAGCCTGGGCCAGAGCACAGGGAACAGGGAGAAGTCCTGCACAAGAAGGGAAAGCTCAACAGAGATCACACACCCTGTGGTACGTGATCTACCAGCCTAGCAGAGTCCAAGCTGACCAGAAAGGTGGCTCCCCGGAGAAGCCCAAGACCCGAGGCAACCACAAACACAAGGCACTAGAGGCCAACTGAGCAGTCACGGAGGGAGCCATACGAAATTGGCAACCACAGCAACATCCTAGTTAATCATCAGTCTCAAAACAGTAGTCTGTGAAACCCCCTGCCACAATGAATAAACACCAAAAAAAAGATACCAGAAATACAAAAAATCAAGAAAGTACACCACCAAAAGTTAATAAATCTCAAACTCTAGATCCTATAGAACAAGAAGCCCTTGAAATGACTGACAAGGAATTTCGAGTGATAATTCTAAGGAAACTGAATGAGATACAAGAAAACTCAGCTAGACATCATGATGAAATGAGGAAAAGTATACAGGATCTGAAAGAGGAAATGTACAAGGAAATCAATGTCCTGAAAAAAAATGTAGCAGAACTTGCTGAACTGAAGAAGTTATTCAGCGAAATAAAAAACACAACGGAGAGTTTAACCAGCAGGCTTGTCGAAGTTGAAGAGAGAACCTCTGAACTTGAAGATGGGCTGTTTGAAATAACACAAGCAGACAAGAAGAAAGTAAAAAGAATCAAGGACATTGAAGAAAATCTGAGAGAGATATCAGACAACCTCAAGCGCTCAAATATCCGAGTCATGGGTATTCCAGAAGGGGAGGAAAATGGAGATTCCATTGAAAACATATTCAACAAAATAGTGGCAGAAAACTTCCCAGGTATAGGAAAAATCACAGATCTTCAGATCCAGGAAGCTCAATGATCTCCAAACGTATTTAACCCAAAAAGGCCTTCTCCAAGACATGTCATAGTCAAACTGGCAAAACTCAGAGACAAAGAGAGAATCTTAAAAGCTGCAAGAGAGAAGCGTCAAATCACCTATAAGGGAGTCCCAATCAGGCTAACATCAGACTTCTCATCACAAACCCTAAAAGCTAGAAAGGAATGGGATGATATTTTCAAAATACTAAAAGACAAAGATTGCCAGCCAAGAATACTCTACCCTGCAAGGCTATCCATCCGAAATGAGGGGCAAATAGTATATTTCTCAGACAAACAAAAACTGCGGGAGTTCACTACCACATGACCACCCTTACAAGAAATTCTCAAGGGAGTATTGGGTTTGGATCCTGAAAAATAACTACCACTGCCATAAAAACCCAAGAAAAATCTAAACCCACTAGTATAATAAAAATGGCATCCATGAAGAGAAAACAAGCTAACAAAAACACTATCTACAACCTAAGGAACCAACAAACACAGAAACCAAACAGCAAATCAGAAAGCAAGGAACAAAAGACACCTAAGACAACCAAACAACCAATAAAATGCTAGGAATAAATCAACACCTTTCAATAACAACTCTTAATGTAAAAGGCTTAAATTCCCCAATCAAAAGACACAGATTGGCTGACTGGATCAAAAAGGAGGACCCAACTATATGCTGCCTACAAGAGACCCACCTCACCCATAAAGATTCACACAGACTAAGAGTGAAAGGATGGAAAAAGATTTACCAGGCAAACAGAAAAGAAAAACGAGCAGGAGTAGCTATTCTTATATCTGACAAAATAGACTATAAACTAAAAACCATAAAAAGAGACAATGAGGGACACTACTTAATGATAAAAGGACTGATCCATCAAGAAGACATAACAATCATAAATATGTACGCACCCAATGTTGGAGCAGCCAGATTTATAAAACAAACTCTATTAGACCTAAAGAAGGAAATAGACACCAATACCATAATAGCAGGGGACCTGAACACTCCACTGTCAATATTAGACAGATCATCTAGGCAAAGAATCAGTAGAGAAACACAAGATCTAAACAAGACTCTAGACCAATTGGAATTGGCAGATATCTACAGAACATTCCATCCAACAACCTCAGAATATTCATTTTTCTCATCAACACATGGATCACTCTCCAGGATAGATCACATATTAGGTCACAAATCAAGTCTCAATAAATTCAAAAAAATTGGAATTATCCCATGTATCTTCTCAGACCACAATGGATTAAAACTAGAAATTAATAACAAACGAAACTCTGGATACTATACAAACACATGGAAATTAAACAGCATTCTACTTAATGACATATGGGTCCAAGAAGAAATCAAGCAGGAAATCAAAAAATTTATTGAAACTAATGAAAACAATGATACATCATACCAAAACCTGTGGGATACTGCAAAAGAAGTATTGAGGGGGAAATTTATTGCATTAAACGCTCACTTCAGAAGAATAGAAAGATGGCAAGTGAACAAACTAACACTTCACCTTAAAGAACTAGAAAAACAAGAACAACCCAAACCTAAAGTTAGCAGACGGAAAGAAATCATTAAGATCAGAGCAGAACTGAATGAAATTGAAAACCAAAAAACAATTCAAAAGATCAATGAATCAAAAAGTTGGTTTTTTGAAAAGATAAATAAAATTGACAAACCATTAGCATGGCTAACAAAAAAAAGAAGAGAGAAGACTCAAATAACAAAAATTAGAAATGAAAAAGGCGATATTACAACTGATTCATCTGAAATACAAGGAATCATTTGAGACTACTATAAACAAGTATACACCAACAAATTTGAAAATCTGGAGGAAAGGGATAAATTTCTGGACACACACAAGCTCCCAAAACTGAACCATGAAGACGTAGAAAATTTGAACAGACCAATAACAATAAAGGAGATTGAAGCTGTTATCAGAAGGCTCCCAACAAAGAAAAGCCCAGGACCAGATGGATTCACAGCAGAATTTTACCAAACATTCAAAGAGGAATTGACACCGATTCTTTACAAACTATTTCAAAAGATTGAAATGGACGCAGATCTCCCAAACTCATTCTATGAAGCAAATATCATCCTGATACCAAAACCAGGTAAAGATATAACCAAAAAAGAAAACTACAGGCCAATATCCTTGATGAATATAGATGCAATAATCCTCACTAAAATACTAGCAAACAGAATACAGCAACACATACGTAAAATTATTCATCACGATCAGGTGGGATTCATCCCAGGGATGCAAGGTTGGTTCAACATACACAGATCAATAAATGTGATACACCATATTAATAAAGTCAAACACAAGGACCATATGATCATCTCTATAGATGCTGAAAAAGCATTTGATAAAGTTCAGCACTCATTCATGACAAAGACCCTCTATAAGTTAGGTATAGAGGGAAAGTATCTCAACATAATTAAAGCCATATATGCCAAACCCACTGCCAATGTCATCCTGAATGGGGAAAAGCTGAAAGCTTTTCCTTTAAGAACAGGAACTAGACAAGGATGCCCACTCTCACCACTCCTATTCAACATAGTGTTGGAAGTACTAGCCAGAGCAATCAGAGAAGAGAAGGAAATAAAGGGCATCCAGATTGGAAAAGATGAAGTCAAACTGTCCCTGTTTGCAGATGACATGATCCTATATATCGAACAGCCTAACACCTCTACAAAAAAATTGTTGGAATTGATAAATGATTTCAGCACAGTAGCAGGATACAAAATCAACACACAAAAATCAGTAGCATTTCTTTTCTCCAATAGTGAACATGCAGAACGAGAAATCAAGAAAGCCTGCCCATTTACAATAGCCACCAAAAAAATAAAATACTTAGGAATTGAGTTAACCAAGGAGGTGAAAAATCTCTATAATGAGAACTACAAACCACTGCTGAGAGAAATTAGAGAGGATACAAGAAGATGGAAAGATATCCCATGCTCTTGGATTGGAAGAATCAACATAGTGAAAATGTCCATACTACCCAAAGTGATATACAAATTCAATGCAATCCCCATCAAAATTCCAAAGACATTTTTCTCAGAAATGGAAAAAACTATCCAGACATTTATATGGAACAGTAAAAGACCACGCATAGCCAAAGCAATGCTGAGCAAAAAAAATAAAGCTGGAAGCATAACACTACCTGACTTTAAGCTATACTACAAAGCTATAATAACCAAAACAGTATGGTACTGGCATAAAAACAGACACACTGACCAATGGAATAGAATAGAGAATCCAGAAATCAACCCACACACTTACTGCTATCTGATCTTTGACAAAGGCACCAAGCCTATTCACTGGGGAAGGGACTGCCTCTTCAGCAAATGGTGCTGGGATAACTGGATATCCATATGCAGGAGAATGAAACTAGATCCATACCTCTCACCGTATACTAAAATCAGCTCAAAATGGATTAAGGATTTAAATATACACCCTGAAACAATAAAACTTCTTAAAGAAAACATAGGAGAAACACTTCAGGAAATAGGACTGGGCACAATCTTCATGAATACGACCCCAAAAGCACGGGCAACCAAAGGAAAAATAAACAAATGGGATTATATCAAACTAAAAAGCTTCTGCACAGAAAAAGAAACAATTAACAGAGTTAAAAGACAACCAACAGAGTGGGAGAAAATATTTGCAAAATATACATCTGACAAAGGATTAATACCAGAATATATAAGGAACTCAAACAACTTTACAAGAAGAAAACAAGCAACCCAATTAAAAAATGGGCAAAAGAGCTAAGTAGGCATTTCTCTAAGGAAGATATACAAATGGCCAACAGACATATGAAAAAATGCTCAACATCACTCAGCATCCGGGAAATGCAAATCAAAACCATATTGAGATACCATCTAACCCCAGTTAGGATGGCTAAAATCCAAAAGACCCTGAACGATAAATGCTGGCGAGGTTGCGGAGAAAAAGGAACTCTCATACATTGTTGGTGGGACTACAAAATGGTGCAGCCTCTATGGAAAATGGTATGGAGGTTCCTCAAACAATTGCAGATAGATCTACCATACGACCCAGCTATCCCACTGTTGGGAATATACCCAGAGGAATGGAAATCATCAAGTCGAAGTTATACCTGTTCCCCAATGTTCATCGCAGCCCTCTTTACAATAGCCAAGAGTTGGAACCAGCCCAAATGTCCATCATCAGATGAGTGGATACGGAAAATGTGGTACATCTACACAATGGAATACTACTCAGCTATAAAAACGAATGAAATACTGCCATTTGCAACAATATGGATGGACCTTGAGAGAATTATATTAAGTGAAACAAGTCAGGCACAGAAAGAGAAATACCACATGTTCTCACTTATTGGTGGGAGCTAAAAATTAATATATAAATTCACACACACACACACACACACACACACACACACACACACACACACACACACACACACCCAAAAAACCGGGGGGGGGGAGAAGATATAACAAGCACAACTACTTGAAGTTGATACGACAAGCAAACAGAAAGGACATTGTTGGGGGGGAGGGGGGGAGGGTGAAGGGAGGGAAGTTTTGGTGATGGGGAGCAATAATCAGCCACAATGTATATCGACAAAATAAAACTTAAAAAAAAAAAAAAAGATGAGGGAAGGGAAGGGGAAGGCAGGGAGCGAAGGGAGGGAGAGAAGGAAGGGGAGAGAGAGAGAGAGAGAGAGAGGAGGGAGATAAAGAGAAAAGAGAGAAACAGAGATTTTCATATGAAATTCAAAGCAGTGGGAAGGCATTAGAATAGGAATCATATGGTTTCAATTGTCAGATTTTCCTGGACCTTCACAGTCCATTTCTTCCTTTGTGCTCTGAGTCCTTTTGGGGGTACTTAGAAGAAATTAAAATTTAAGCCATGGAAATGTAACTGTAGGTTTCTATTTATATTTCTGAGCACTGAAATGAATGCATATTTTATGGAATTCACTTGGAGAATTTTCCTTTTGAATGTGAAATCTGATACTAGAAATATTAAAAATTGTTCCAGATGGCTCTGTTTACTTGCTAATGTGTAAGCTGGGCAAGTTGCTCAACATCTCTAAGTCCATTTCCTCATCTATAGAACAGGAATAAAAATATTGTCTATGTCGTGAGGATTAAATGAGATAATGTATGTAAAGTACTTATTGGTGCCTGGCGCTTAGTTAAGTGCACTATAAATGCCAGTCATTATTGGCAGTGGCATTATCAACACCATGTTCATAATCAAATTCACTTCCACGGCCATTTCTTAATATCTTTCCTGTTTCCTCAAACTTCTGGTGTCCCAGCCTCTTACAGTTATTGATAAACACTGGATCAGCTCTTTTTCATAGTATCCAAACACTAAAAAGACCTTTTTTTCATCATTTCACTTCCCTCATTTCTCTAGTCACCAACCCTACAAGCTGTCCACAATTGTCATTGTCTGAGATCTCAATTACAGCCTAGATGGAAGCAACTAGATTAAAATAATTAGCATAATGGAATACTACTCAGCCATAAAAAAGAATGATATCCTGCCATTTGTAACAACATGGGTGAACTTGGAGAAAATTATATTAAGTGAAATAAACCTGGCACAGAGGGAAAAAATACCTCATGCTCTCACTCATCAGTGGGAACTAAGAGAGAAAGAAGGAAGGAAAGAAAGACCACAGTGGTATGTTGAACTTGCAGAGGGAGAGAACAGACCTAGGGCTGCTGGGATGTGGGATGGAGTGGCAAGAAAGGGGCATTGGGGAGAGGTTGTGTGGGGGTCATGGGGAATAACTGCAGTTCGAGGTGGTGGGCATGCCGATAGCATTGACTTGCTCGACACAACTTGGGTGCAAGTGCTGGCAGTTAGCTCTTGCCCCATGAATGTGTATAATCAATAAAAATAAAAAAATTAAAAATTAAACTGGAAAGTTTTAAAGAAATAGGAGAAGACCAGAAAAGACTGAATCTGAATTGTCTTTCAGAATGAACTGAAATATAAATACTGGCTCATTTTACAATAATTCTGGATTTGTAACATCTATGAGTGATATAGTGTTCCAGGCCAGTAAATTTAAGCCTTGAAATGTACTATTTCAATTCTAAAACTTAAAAAACAAAGTGAAAAGGAGAACTTCCTCATATTTTCTTGCAAGCTTTTAAAAAGTGCCAGATGGGTGGGGAAGAGGTATTCTCATGAGTGGAAAGAGATGAAATATGCAGCCCCATTAGACCCAGAATCAAATTCTGATTCTGACACTTATTTGCTAAATGGCCTTTGGCACTTAAAATATCTTACCCTCAGTTTCTCATGTTTTAAAACAATGACAGTATTGTTTACTCAGTGTAGTATTTTTATTAGTATTTTCTGATTTTATTATGAATCTAAAGACTGGCACAGCAGTTAACTACCATTATTCAAACAATCAACTATCATAACATTGAAATTAAATATAAACTGTATCTAGAGTCTATGTGAGTTAGTTTGCTAGAATCTCTGTGAGTTTCCCAGATATAATGTCACTCTATTCTACCTTCTGAAATTCTTAGATGCTCGATGATATTTGTGTCTAACATGGTACTGGAAATGTAGCTTATATTTAGTAAATGCTTGTTAATTTATGGATGTCAACCACATGACTTCTTCATTTACCCATACATCTATAATCCAGCACCTTTATTAATGGGTAAGGACCTTTTACTATAAAATTTTTAGTGGCGATCAAAGAGTAAAATTTTCATATTACATGATAAAATGGAAATGCAAATTTTTAAAGCATTATAATCCACATTGTGTTCAGTTTTACTTTCTGGGTCAGTGAGTTATAAAAACTCAAACTTCCAAGTTGTACAAGGAAGGATTTCCATATTTTTATCATAATCTTTTCTACACTTAATATCTAAGAATATTTTCATTTTAAGGTCAACCATCTTCAGTATCCCTGCAGCTCCCTCTCCCAGCCTCACTTGCCTTCCCAAAGTATATTATTAAGAGTTTATTTTATATCCTTCCAAAACCTTTTCTAGGCATTTATGCAAAATCACACATATATGCACACATATTTTCACAAATATAATCAGACTTTATATATATGTTTTGCAACTTCATTTAAAAAATTTTACAATGTCTTTCAGATCTCACATATCAGTATATAAATTTTACTTAGAATTATTGCATAATATTGCATGGTATGGATATACCTTAACTTAGTTAACCCTCACTTGATTAGCATTTGGATGGTTGTTCATTTTTGTTCTTAAAACAATGTTCCTTGAAAGTTCTATTCATGTTTTTTGATGTACAGGTACATCAATCACATATTTTTCTAGAACCCAGCTGCAACTAGGCAAGCTGCCACCACTGCCCTGGGGCCCCACCGGCATCCTGAGGCAGGGAGCTGGGGGGAAGCCAAACCCAGCCACAACCAAAAAGAGCACACCCAAAACACCATTTCTACACAGGTAGCCCATCATAGCCACCACAATCGCCATGGCTGCTGCAAAAGTGGCGAGTCTCTATAGCAGCAGTCACAGCCACTGTGCAGATGGCACACCAGACTCTCAACTGCTTTGACACAGGTGAGGCATGAGTGGAGACAAAAAAAAAAAAAAAAAAAAAGGAAGAAGAGGTCCTCTCTCTCTACAAAGCGCAGTCCGGAGTAACAGAAGAAGCATCTGCTTTATGACGGCAAGGGAGGACTTGATCACACCTGTCTCAGCACCTGTCTGATCATCCAGGCAACACACTGACAGAGGAACAGTTCATTTATCAGATGGAGAACAAATCTATGGTTATTGGGAGGAGGGAGGTGGAAGTGGAAAGGGGGAGGAAGAAGGGGAGAGGGAGGGGGCATTGGATAAGGGACATAAAGAATAAGTGTGATTTGTAACAATGAACATGCTAATAAAAAATAAATTAAAGTTTTTCTAGGATAGATATTAATAAGCGGAACCACTAGCCCAAAGGGTATAACATTTTAAAATTTGCATAAATCCAGCCATTTTTGGGGGTGCAATTCTTCATACTCCCACCTCTGGTTCTCAATCTAAAATAATGTCTGAGATTCTCCCCAATATCTTTGGCAGCACTGCTGACCACGTTCGTAGTACAATATGGGCTTAGTAAAGTTTCAAGCTATTGCAAGGGCTCTGGGGAGACCTCTAGAGTCACCACGCTGAACAGCTCTGTCATCTCCATTCATTATTGTATACACAGATGGGCTCATAAAACCTGGAGAAAATCAGAAGTGCTGCTTCTGCTTCTAAACATAAAGAGTTTCACACTCTTTCTTCTCCTTCTCTTGAAACTTGCTATGGGTTTCAAATATACGAAAGATATTTTCTGATGGGTAATTTTTGGGGAAAAATCCTTTTACCTTATATCTGGCTATAGACATGGATAATATAGATAAATATAGAAAGACCTGACTTCTTTAAACAGTGAGCATAGATTTCTTTAAAACACCATGAAATAGTTATAAAAATATCTAGAATCATTTTTAAGACAACAAAGAAAATTTTAAAAATTCCAAAAGGTAGAAATTACAAAGCTTACATTCCCTTCTTTCAAAGATAAATTTAGTCATGTCAATGCTAGAAAACCAAGGAAGCAGTCGATGCTGTTTATATCTATATGTTTGTTGATGTTAAAAGGTAATAAACCTTTATGTACTATGTAACTTAGCCTTGAAATGTTTTAATTTGTTAAAAATGGAAAAAAAAAAAAACCTCAAGAAAAAAACAGGGAGGCTTTAACACAAATTTCTAAGTCCTCGATAGGTTAAGAAGGTTAAAGGTAAATGGGTCCAACTTTTCTTGAATGAATTAGGCTCATTATGGTGTAATATAAAGCAACTTTGTTCTTTGTTATAGTCCCTTTAAGCTCCATTAAGTCTTCCCCCATTGTTAGATGATATATAGGCAGGTCACTCAACCACAAAAACAATCACAATTCAATAATGAAAATGCCAGTCCAATACATTAATCAGAACTCCAAATTTCATTTAAACTGAAACTTCCTTCCCTTCTCCAGAAATTGGACATGGGGTAGAGGGACAAATAGGCAGTTTCCTTGAGGGGGGCCTTTGAAAACTTCCCAGCTATGCTCTCTGGCTAGAAACAACATGACTCTTGAGAAACTCAGGCATCCTTGTCCCACACCTGGGAAAGTGCAGCTTGTGCCCAATGCTCTGATTTCCCTTTACTGAGAAAAAGAGACAACTCCAGCTGTTAGAAGTCTCCAAAGAAGAGTCAGACACCGTTTCCTCCAGAGGACATGCTAACATCTTGCTCAGATTTTCTCAAAGCTCTTCTGACCTGACTGAGGCAATGGGGAAACCCTTTCTCATAGTTAGGAGCAGATAAAGGGAGGTGGGGACACACAGTGACTTAACAACTTCTCCAGCCTCTTTATCCATCCAACGTGTGGTCCTCCGGCTTGAGGTTAGGATACAAGTGAATCTTCTCCTTAAACTCTTCAGCATGTCATTCTCCTATCGCTGAAGGTGTCTGACCACCAGGGCCAGACCTAGTTTTGGTGGCTGCTGAAACTGATAGAGCTTGGCGGAGAGGGGAGGCATGACAAGAAAAACAATTCAAAAGAACGAATACAGAATTGGGAATGAACCAGAATATTTATTTAGAAGGTGAAAGCAGAACTAGTTACAGACTTAAAAAGCTTACAGACACCATAAACCTCACAAAATAAAAAAAGAAAACTTACTTTTTAAAATTAACTGTCTGACATACCTCTAAAATATCCTTTTCCTTATGATTTTTGGCTGCATATTCTTTCATCTCCTTATATGCCAGTGATTTAGAAATGCCATTTTTAATAGGTATATTAGTAAGGTATTTCAATTTTTGCTCTGGCATGGTTAATTAAAAAAACAAATTATTATTAGCTTACAAGTTCTCTCCACCTTTACACCTCCCTATTGGAACTGCCAAGTACATTTTTGGAATTCTTGTAAAATTTGGGAAGATCACTGTTAAGTTTCTTTTATGTATGTGCTGTGAGATTTCAGGATTAGTTTTCTGGTTCAGGGACTGATATTAAGTACTCTGTTACTGACATTATTCATTGTCTGGGGAGGGGTCCATATAAGCGAAGGGGCCCTAAAGCTTAATCTTCATTAACTTGCAGTAAATCCACAGTGACCCGCTGATGTTGGAAGAATGGCTTTTATAATATCTTGGCATGTACGTATAGGCAATCCAGCTCCTTGATTTGGAATGCAAAGACACTTGGCACCTAATCTGTTGCTCTTGGACCATCGATTGAAAAGTAGACTTTAAGTGATATTACAAAATAATATATGGGATCTGAATAAGATGATTATGTTAGTTTAAAACTCTGTACACTATAGACAGAGAATAAATATCTCATTTTCCAAACCATGGAACTTGTAAGACATTGTGAGGGTCACAATCTTTAACAAAAATGAAATAAACCTAAAAAGTCATTACAAAGGAATATTAGAAAAGGTCAACCATCATACAGTGAAAACTATTATTCTCAATAACTGCAGGGTCATGGAGGAAATAAAAATTTACAATTGCTCAGAAAATGGTATTAATGAAATTCCTACCTATAAAGATCTATGGAATGGTATTAAAGTCGCAACTAAAAGCACATTGAAAACATCAAATTATTTTATTATTAAACAAGAAGAATAAAAACAAATGAACTAAGTGTTAATCCTAAAATGTAATAAGGAAATTAAAAAATGTATATAAGGAATGAGGAAGCCTAGCATTCATAAAAATGAGAGTACATTTGTATTCCTTAGTTAGAAATCAAATAAAAGTAGGAATCATGAATAAATACTAAATCAGATTTGTTTTGTTTTCTAAAAAAGCATCAGATTCAGACTTAGGCTTTTTATGGAATAGTGCAATCAAGCATCCATTAGCCTATTTATATGGTAATGCTAATTCAGATAAGACTGAATTGAAAGGAGAAACTAACAGGACAAATGTTAGTATTTTGAATTATTTTATTAGACATTTTCTGTTCATGGCTTGGTAAAACTAGTACATGCTTATGTATCTATAGCTAGTACAATAGATTTTTAACTTCACTATGCTTGGCTCACTTTATATATAAGTGTACATGGGATCATGGAGTTTGCAGTTGGATAGGGAAAAACGTGTGTGCCCTTGGAAACATGACGGAAAACTTCTCATGGAAATGTTTGCAATACTGCTTGGTAGAAACTTCAAGTAATTTAAGTTATAAGATTATTGATTGGTTTTCTGTAATTAAAATATCTTCTTTCTGTTGTTTTTATTTAAAATTGAATTTAAGATGGATACAGACAAGATACAGAAATATTGGCTATACTTTGTTTTTCCATTTTTGCTTAGCATAGTATTTTTTTTAATGCTTTCTTAATGTTTTCTAATCTTCCACAAAGATCCTAAGTGGGTTTGCTTGCTCAGGGAAATAAAGTGTGTCAAATGTAGGTCTTTCATAGTATGACTCATTTTAATTTTGGGGACTTCATTAGCTCATCATGAAAATGTTTTCAATAATAATGGCAACTGTCTTTTAAATTGAGACACATTGTGAAAACACTGAAATGTGTTTAGAAAAAGTGTCAGGCACATATTAGATTATTTAGCAATGCTTTCTTAACCTCAGCCAAACAGAGAATAGTGATTTATGGGTTTTGAAAAGTTCTCATACATAGGTGGTAGAAGTGATAATTGGTCCAACCTTTGCATGGTTGCCAGGATTTCTTTACTAAAATATAGGACACATTTGATAAAAATTTGTTGACAATAAAAACTGTAATAACAATACACAATATATGGCATGAGAAGTTTATTGACATGGTGCATAATGTATCTAACATCTAATAAAGAGTTTAGGTTTTTCCAATATCTAGTCTTCCAAAAGTCAAGTTCTCCTTCCACAGCCTAGAGCTCTACTACAAATGTGTATAAATTCAAGGTTCACTTTTTACTCACTGAACACTCAATTGGTTTTGAGCACTACTCTATAGATAATCCATAAAATTACAGGTTCTTTACATCTTGAATGATAATTAAAACAACATGGAACCAGATATTAATAAATCTACTGCGGTCGATTATACTGTGCTCAAATAATTATTTCCATTTACTTCAAAGGAAGTAAACATCAGGCCCAAGACCTGGACTTTTTCATAAATAGAATTTGGAGCTCTTTTAGCACATCTAAATTTGAAATACTTCAGTAAAAAAAAAGAAAAAAGAAAAGAAAAGAAAAAAGTGGGATATGGTGAATCTTTATAAGAAATTTTCTTTTCCAGATGTCTGAAAAATTTTGTGCACACATTCAGCATCAGAAATAATTTATTGATTATTTTAATGGGTTGATAACCCTTCCTTAATGCAAATATAACATTAGTTCTAGGAATTTGATATCTTTTTTTCATAAGACAAAGAAAGAAATTGGGGACATAATTATTGCTATGGATTGAATGTCCCCCACCCCCAACTCATTGAAGCTTGATTCCCATTATAACAGTGACAAGAGGGTGAAAAATCAGACTACGGGAGTGTTAAAAGATGGGGCTTTTTCTGGGTGATTGGATTGTGATAACTGTACCCTCCTGAATGGATTAATCCATTTGTGGAGTAATGGGTTAATAGTTTAGCGGGTTGTCACGGGAGTGGCACTCATGGCTTTATAAAGTGAGCAAGTGAGCACGTTAAGGAGCTCTTGCCATTCTCGCCCTGTGATACCCTGTGGACTTTGTGGAGTTCCAACCCAGAAGGCCATCACAGACACGCCCCAGGCTCCGAAACTCTAAGAAATAAACTTCTTTTCTTCATGCGTTAACCTGTTTCAGGGATTCTGTTATAAGTAACAGAAAACAGATGAATACAATTATATTTTTTAAAAATTCTTGATTTAAGATAGTAAGACTTTAAAAATAAATGCAAAATTCTCTTACAAACACTTTAGCCCCTGAGAAAGGTGAGAGCTAAACACAGAAAGGTGTTGCCCTGAGTCATAGGTCACTAACACAGGAGCTGCCAAGGCTGCTGTGCAGGAACGCCCGCCTCACAGCCGGCTGGATGGAGGCCGGGGTGGGTGGGCGCGCTCGGCTGCAGCCCTTCAGGATCAGGACAATGGCCTGGAGGATGAGTGTGAGTGAGGCCCTTCCTGCAAGCCGCGGACATCAGTGCTCAGTGGAAATAAAACTCACTTGATCAGGATGGCAGAGAGAGTTAAGACAGAGTGATGTGGTTTTGCCGCCTCTCTTTTTTCCAACACCTCAACACCTAACCAGAAAAAAAAAAAAAATTTCACCACCAGCAGCTTAGCAAAAAAAGGGTACAATCGCTTTCCATAAAATTTGAAAAGTGATGACCCGAGAAGGAGAGGGAAAAGAAAATCTTTTAAAATATCATATCATTCATCTACCCCATCTTCCTCAAAATCAAAGCCCAAGAATTTTAAATGTCTTCCTGGGCCCCCTATGTCCTGGCTCTCAGCACCTCTCTGACCTTATTTACTGTCTACCTTCTTCTTCTCACTTCTCTCCTGTCATATTGACCTCCTAGTTGTGCCTCAAATATGCCAATCACTCTTCCAACCTGAGGCTTTTCCATCAATGTTTGCTCTGCCTGGAGAGATCTTCCCTGGTTATCTCCATGGCTCACTCCTTCCCTCTCTTTAGGCCTATGCTCAAATGTTACCTTATCAGAGGTCCTTTCAGACCACCCAATCCAAAATAGCAGCCTGGATCACTGTCTGCTATGTTTGCTTACTTGTCTTTCTTCAAAAACGCTTTACCACCTGACTTACGTAGGTTTTGTTATTCATTCATTCTTGTCTCATCCCCACTAGAAAGTAATATTTGTGGGTTATCGGGCACTTTTTCTATTTTGCTCACTGCTATAAACCTAAAGTAGTGCTTGGCACAGACTTGACACTCCAAAACTATGTGATGAATGAGTGAGAGTGAGTTCTGGTGTGGCACAGAGTTCTAGCTTGGTCCCATCTTGCACAAGCAATACTCTGTTAATGTTGTGAATCCACAAAGTCATGACATTCTCACCAACATCTTCTACAGGGAGAAAAGTAGACCGATGAGACACCTTGGAAGGTCAAGAGAAAAATACGGGAAACACTTTTGAGTGTCTATGCTCTCACTGTATGAGAATCTGCTCATTTCCAGGGCTTCACACAAAGGTGCATAGAGCAGGAGAAGCCTGCAGGAGAAACAGACCCCTGGGTGAGGGCTGTGGGTGCTGCTACTGTATATTTCACAGTATTTGAGAAAGGAAACAAAATATGTGGCTTCATTTGAACACTCAGTATACAGAAAAAGAAAAAAAAGTAATATCCAGCTTTTAAAATTAGGCCTAAGGTGTCATACCAAGAGGTAGGGAGGAGGGCTAGCAGATTTTGCCATGCACTATCCAAGCTGTCATGCTGATATTGGACAAAGGCAAAAAAAATCTACAATGGGGAAAAGACTGCCTCTTCAACAAGTGCTGCTGGGAAAATTGGATACCCATATGTAGAAGAATGAAACTAGATATGCACCTCTCACCATATACCAAAATCAACTCAAAATGGATTAAAGACTTAAGTACAAGACCTGAAACTTACCTGTACAATTACTAAGGGGAAATATTGGTGAAACACTTCAGGAACTAGGTTTGGGCACAGACTTTATGAATATGAGCCTAAAAGCACAAGCAGCAAAAGAAAAAATAAACAAATGGAACTATATCAAACTGAAAAGCTTCTGCAGAGCAAAGGAAACAATCAACAGAGTGAAACGACAACCTACAGAGTGGGAGAAAATTTTTCCTAACTATGTATCTGACAAGGGATTAATATCCATAACATACAAGGAACTCAAGCAATTACACAGGAAAAAACAAATAACCCAATTAAAAAATGGGCAAAGGAGTTGAATAACATTTTTCAAAGGAAGACATATAAATCGCCAACAGATACATGAAAAAATGCTCAACATCACTAGTCATCAGGGAAATGCATATTAAAACTACATTGAGATACCACCTCACCCCAGTTAGACTGGTTATAATAGAAAGACGGTGAATAACAAATGCTGGCAAGGATGAAGAGAGAAGGGAACACTCCTTCACTGTTGGTGGGGCTGTAAATTAGCACAACCACTATGGAAGAGAGTATGGAGGTTTCTCAAACAACTACAGATAGATCTTCCATACAATCCAGCAATCCTGCTTCTGGGTATATACTCAGAAGAATGGAAATCATCATGTCGAAGGGATACCTGCACTCCCATGTTCATCACAGCTCTGTTTACAATAGCCAAGACATGGAACCAACCTAAATGTCCACAGATGGATGACTGGATAAGGAAACTGTGGTATATATACACCATGGAATACTACTCTGCCATAAAAAAGAATGAGATTCTTCCATTTGCAACAACATGGATGAACCTGGAGAAACTTATGTTGAGTGAAATAAGCAAAACACAGAAGGGTAAATACCACATGTACTCACTGACAAGTGGGAGCTAAGAGAGAAAGAAGGAAGAAAAGAAAGACCACAGTGGTGCACTGGACTTGCAGAGGAGAGAAGATACCTTGTGCTACAAAGTGGAGTGGGGGAGATAGGGGGCGGAGGAGGGAGGATGGGGATAGTTGGGTGGGGGACATGAGGTACAAACGCAACTTGGGCACAAAGGGTGACAATCAGCTTTGTATCTCATGAATATTCATAACCAATAAAAAAGAAAAAAAAAGAATGAACAAGATGTAGAATTGGGATCCATCCATCAATCAGTCGATTGGTGTCTATATAGCTGAAGAACATGGCATGCAAAAGACAAAATGGTGAATTCAATCTAGAAGAAGACTACATGAGGAAGCCTTAAGTTTATTTTAAAAACTTGTAAAATTTTAAATTCAGAAATAAATATAAAGTAATCCAATAGGATAACATTAAGAGGGAGATTACTAAGCTACGTAAACAAATTTTTAACCAGAATACTACTGTAAAAATACAATGGAAAGAGCAAAAACCAAAATATATGCAGCTGGAAATCTAAATTCTAGTACAGTGAAAAAATTTTAGATAATCACAATGCCCACAGGGATTAAAACAATTAGAGAGAAGATGATAGACATGGAGGATAAACAAGTTAAATTCAATATAAGGATTGCAGCTGTCACTAAAGGAGCAATACCAACAAAAGGAATAGGAAGTTATTCAATAATAAAATGGAGAAAATTTCCTCTGAAATGAAGGAAAAAACAAGTCTGCAGGTCACACAAAAAAATAATACAGAGCAATGAATATTTAGGTCTATATTATTAAAATAATTGAACTTCAAGAAAGAAGAAAAACTTCTTTGGACACCAAGAAATCAAAGGAAGTCACTTACAAGAGCAGGAATGAAGACAGCTTTTGCCTTGTCTGTGGTAGCATTTGATGCCAGGAGAGAGAACTATAATGCCTGCAGACATTTTAACCTGAAATATTATACCTTGCCAAAATATCATTCATGTATAGAAGTAACAAGCAAACTATTAAACATAGGAGAATGCAGGGAATATAGAGCCCTTCTTGGAAAACCTACTTGATAACTTTTAATGAAGTTGGAAGTTATTTCTTTGGAATAATATAATCTGTTTCTGAAAAGAAAACTTAAATAGAAGTCGGCTTCAAAACCAGATAGCAGGCATCTGTAATTGCAGTATGAATAAAATTAAACACCCGACTTCTGCTCCTAGCACTGCTGCTCATCAGTTTTCTTATCTCAGCAAGTCGTTCTGCTTCCACATGACATAATGAGAGTTGTGAGTTAGCTGATCTCTGCAGATCTTTTTAAGGTTGACATTTCTATGAAATAACTAGAAAGCAAGTTGTTTTATATACTGTAGCAATATATTTGCAAATGTAGCAGACTTAAAACTGGTTGTATTCATTCTGACTGGTGTTCAACATTTTATTTGTGGAACCCAGTTTTGAAAAATGATCCAGATTTAGAAGGGGGCAGACGGGCAATTACTACGAGATAGGAAGTGCTATATCTTAATTTTTATTTAAAGAATGCTTGCTTTCCAAATTCTAAAACACAGATTCCAAGGAAGCAAAAATCAAAATGAGGGCTGACCCCGTGGCTCACTCGGGAGAGTGTGGCGCTGGGAGCGCTGCGGCAGCGGGTTCGGATCCTATATAGGGATGGCCAGTGCGCTCACTGGCTGAGCGCAGTGTGGTTGACACCAAGGCAAGGGTTACGATCCCCTTACTGGTCACAAAAAAAAAAAAAAAAAAGAAAATGAACTGAAATAACAACAACCTGGAAAACACAAAGTAATCATTTGGGAAAATGGTTCTCAAACAATTTTATCTGCAACTTCAGTATTTTTATAATTATTTTTGTTTTCCGTGTGTTTTTGTTTCCCTTTTTTTCATTCACCTCGCCCAAAGATCATAGATTGTACCACTCTTTTATAAACAAAGAAAAGGAAGAGTTTACGCTTCCATTACCACAGATTCTTTCTTGACTTTACAGATCTCATCAGCTACAGATGAGCCATAAGAAGCTGAGGAGGTCAGCCTGCCCCTCTGCAGGGCCTAAGGATGTCACTACTGAGCCACACTTTGGAGCTCAGCCTTGTGGGTCTCCATCATGCACATGTAGGGTGGTTCTAAGCCCCCTGTATATCAGAAGTCCAGTCTGAGGAACTCTGAACTAGTCTGATTGCAGGCCCACAGTTAGAAATTGCATAACTGGAAGAAAAAGAACAAAATCAATGTCTACATTCATTCTTCACATGTTTTTTATGGCAGCTTATTTGCTGTAGTCACCATGCTTAATGCTGAGAGTGTCACTGTCTGTTTTTCACCACGTAAGATTAAACTAACGAAGTTAAATAAAATAAATCCGACATTCGACTAATACCTTGTGAATTTTTATTATGTACAAGTACCAAATACTTTCAAATATACTTATTCAACGTTCTCAATAATTTGGTGGGACAGGTACTGTCTCCTTGTTTATAGTTGGGAAAGTTGAGGCTAAGAGAGGTTAAATGACTTGCCTAAGGACATACACCTTATAAATGACTGCTTTTTCTACGTGTGTTTCTTGTAAATGTGAAAGTCAGACTTTGGACCCAAACTTCCTCACTTCAGTTTCACTCTATGGGAAGTGCTAGAAAATGCCCCTCAAAACTGACTGAATGCAGTGTCTCAGCCACATCCACTGAGGAATTGTTGGTACCACAGGGGACTTAGCACATGTATCAACACTGCGCTTACCAGAGAGAGCCTACTTTAATTGGTAGGAGAGGACAGGGGACATATGAAAGTGATTTAGTATGTAATCTTTGATGAATCTAGTATGTAACCAGGGTGAAGAACCTCTGATGTATTGTTCAACAGCTTTCAAAATAAATACGTGGAATTGTTGGGGGTCTATATGCACATCCAGCTAGTATGAGAAGCTCTTCTATTTCCTAGGCTTGTGTGATTTATTCAAAGCCACTACTTGTTAAAACTCTGACATTTCTTTTACAGCTTATCCAGTACCTATTCCTGGATTGTTATTTTGGAGTTCCTACCTGACTCATTAATTGCTATGAATAATGCCACAGAAACAAATTTTATTGCCTATTAATCATTTCATCTTAATTTATAAATTTGACAATTTACTCTAAATTTTTAAGGACCAGGAAAAGAAAGTGGTCATCTAAAACCCCATCCAGCACCAGTTCTCTACAACAAATGTGGAGGTTAGGCACATCTCCACAGGTTAGGGTCACCTGAGAGTTGGGCAAAGTGAGAGCCAAATCCCTGGTAATGTGGGCAGGGGTGGGGCACAGGTGCTGTGTTGGGCAGGGGCAGGTTCATCATTGCACAAAGCAACCCTCTCTAAGTTGGATGTTTGAGGCAGTCAGAAAGCAGTTCTTAGAGCATTTATAATATTAGATGAAAGGAAGCCTCATAGGTGATTTAATAAAATCTGTTCATTTCATGGATGAGAAAAATGATGGTCAGACATAAAAAGTGACTTGGAAATTAGAGTACAAGTCTCTGGTCTCCAAGTCCAGTCAACTTTCACCACCCCATGTCATGAAAACATTCTTTTTGCACACAACCACGTCTTTCATTTGCCCCCCCGTATCCAAGTTGGGTTTTTTTGTTTTTTGTTTGTCTTCTTCTTAAATTGGTTTCTTTACCTGCTCATTCCTTATGTGATGAATCCTAAGTCTTACTCACTGAAGAGCCAATTACGTTGAAGAAAAATATGGCCATGAATGGATTGGCCAAACCTACTCTTATTCGAGCTCTCAAGGTGAAGGACTTTGTTGGGCTTTGCCCACGTTCCTTTCCAGGTAGGTCCGCATCACCTCCGCTATTTCAGAACAGAGCTAAAGCTCCAGTCCAGGGAATGACTGATTATTCTAGGCGTGTTTCTGTGTGCACGGCTTGTTCTTTCGATGACCTCCTCATGAGCCTCTGGAATGTGAAGACTGCTTTTGTCTGAAGAAACCACTGGCCTACATACTTTTATTAGAAAAAAAAAAATTGCTATGGGGGGTACTGCTGTAACAAGCAATATAAAGTCTTGGACAATTTCCTAGTTATCTTTCTGTCTGTTCTTTATCCACATGCCTGGGGAGAGAATTGCAATCTTGGAAGCCAGCTTGTGGGCAAATTAAAATAAATAAATCGAATAAATTTACAAATAAGTAGGCCGAAGAATAGGCATTAAACTATAAACCAAGTGTTTTTATAATAGGCTCCTTTTGATTGCGTGACTTTCTTCCAAAATACCCTTTTTTGCTAAGCACTTCTGACACTCCAGCCTTCTCTTAAACCCAGATCACTTCTTCCCCTTCTCTCTTCCCACTCACCACTTCCCGCATTTTCCTCTTTAACTTTTCAAAGTAAAAAGTAGTTTTGATCACTAAGTCATAATGATGCTGTGTTGTTATTAGTTAACAATCAATAGGTAACACAGATGTTAACTTATTTTGGTTTAGATTTTGACTTTTTCTCAAATTTCCTTATGGCGAACTAAAATTTTTTATAAGGTTAAGTATGAATGTATAAGAAAAATGTGTGTGTGTATTTATGTGTGTGTATGAGAGAGAGAGATTGATTTCAGATAAATGTTACTTTATATTATTTGGCAGCACTAAAAAACAAAGAAACAAACAAAAATTCCTGAGGGACATTAGCAAGGTCAAAACTGTATATTACCTAAGTAGAGTTTAAAGAAAGTAGCAAAAGATAACAGAAAACAATTTTTTAAAAAGTATATAATTACATAACGATGATTTTTTATTAGCATGTCCATTATTACAAATTGTAATTATTCTTTATGCTCCTTACCTGACCAATCACTCCCCAACCTCCCTCTCTCCCTCCCTGCCATCTGTCGTATCCTCAGGCTTGTTCTCTCTGTCTGAAAGTTCAACATATTATTGTGGTCTCTCTCTCTCTCTCTCTCTGTCTCTCTCTCTCAAGAAGGAAGGAAGGAAGGAAAGAAAGAAAGAAATGATTTTTGTTTGTTTGTTTGCATTAACCTTTCTAGTTACATTTTGATATGAATAAGTGGTGACTCCCTTAAATTTCTCCCACCTTGTTCTCAGTTTCTGTTATATAAAATATTTCTTTCTGATAAGTGTTAGAAAGTGAGGTGGAAGAGTTGTGCTGGCCCCAAATGTCTTGGTCCCAGAGTGACATATGCCATTTCCACTCCTAATCCATTGGTTTTGACTGGTCACGTGGCCCTATCCTCATGCTAAGGGAGGCTGGGGCACCGGGGAGCATTGACAGCCCCTGCCACACGTGGGTAGTTGAAAAAGCACAGGTCTTGGAGTCCAGCAAATCTGTGCTCCACTCTACCTCAGACTCAAGAGAGGAAACAGCATTTTTCATTTTCCAACAGAAATCATGCTCTCCTGCCCCATATTCACAATCAAATTTGCAGTCATATTATAGTATCTAGCTTTTTTTTTTAAGTAGATACTTTTAGATAAAAAACATATAAGCCCTTGGTCTATTGTTTTTACTTTAGATGAGAGCAATGGTGTTCTATTCCAATAAATAACTTTCAACATAAGTAGAAGGAAGCATCAGAAAGAAAAGAAGAAGAAAAAATATTTTACAATTTATTCTGCTCTTTTAAAATTTGATTAAAGAAAATATAGAGACAGAAAAGTGCACATAAGGGTGCAGTTCAATGACTTTTCACAAACGGACCATACCTAAATAGCCAGCCCTCAGATCAAGAAATAAAACATTATCAACAACCTAGAACATTTCTCTAGTATATAATCATCTAAGGGTCACAACTAACCTGCTCTCCAAAACCATAAATAAATTTTTATTTTATATAAATGGAGTCATACAGTATGTATGACAAAGCTCTATTTTGGGACAGGTTTACACATTAGAGAAGGTACCATGTAGCCAGCATACATGGCACTTTAAAAGAACACATCGGCTGAGAACACAAAGCAGCAGTCAATATATGTGAAGCTAGAAATGTGGGGCCACTGCCGGGGGCTACCCCTGTCCTAGCACCCACCTGCACTTCCTGCCTCTGCCTGCCCCTTCCTACCCCCTCCACTAGGCTCGCCTTAAGCTATTTGTATATCTCAAATACCAGCTCCTCTGCAGCCCCATGTGCCCTGTAGTGGGTTGAATGATGGCCTTGAAAAGATGTGTCTATGTCTTAGTTTCAGAATCTGTGAATGTTACCTTATTTGGAAAAACGGTCTTTGTAGGTGTAATTAAGTTAAGGATCTTGAGATGAAATGATCATCCTAGATTATCTGGATGGGCTCTAAATACAATGACAAATGTCTTTGTAAGAAATACACAGGGTAATTTGAGCATCACGCATTGCACACAGGTATTGATATTCAATGCGGTATCCCACAGATGTGTACAATCAATTATGTTTCAATCAAAATAATTAAATTTTTAAAAAAGAAAAATGCACAGGGTAGATGTCTTAGCCAGTTCAGGCTGCTATAACAGAATATCCTAGACTGGTGGCATATAAACAACATAAATTTATTTCTCACAGTTCTAGAGGCTGGAAGGCTGAGAGGTGCCGGGATGGTCAGATTTTGGTGAGGGTCAATTTCTAGGTAGCAGACGGCTGACTTCTCCTTGTATCCTCACATGGCTGAAAAGAGAGCAAACTGGCTCTCTGGCCTTTTCTTATGAGGATACTAATCCCATTCATATGGCTCCACCCATCCCAAAGGCCTCATCTCCAAACACCATCACATTGGGATAAGGATTTCAACACATGAATTTGGGGGGTGAGAGACGCACACTCAGTCCATAATAGCACATTTGACAGAAGAGGAGGAGGTGATGTAACCTTAGAGGCGGAGAGTGGAGGGATGCAGCCATGAGTCAGGGAATGCCAACATCCTCTGGAAACTAGAAGAGACAAAGAAAGGTTCTCCCCTGGAGCTCCCGGAGGGAATGAAGCTCTTGCTTCATTGATTTCAGACTTCTGGCCTTTAGCACTGAAAGAAAACGAACGTTTCCTGTTTTAAGTCACCAAGTTTGTGGTGTTTTGCTCTGGCAGCCACAGGAAACTGATACTGGGCCTTGTCCAAGATGGGAAATAGGCACTTGGGAACTGCCTGCCCCAGCCCATTGGAGCAGAGTGGCAGGAGTGGCCATTGCTAGGCTCCCTCCCTGCCTGTGTGGCACACACTGTGCCTCTGGCTGCCCTCCGAGGAGCCCCGGATGAAGTTCTGCACCCCTGGCCTTGCCGAGCTGCCCCTGGGCTGAGGGGGCCATGGTGTTATAGCATATCCTCTCGTCCCTATAAACACCCTGTCCTGGGGGCAGTCAGACAGGGTGGCTATTGGCACTATCCTCATCCTCTGCTTGAGATTTCTTCTCCATAAATTTACTGACTGTGTTGGAAAGACTAGTTATTTTTTATAAAAGATATTCAGTTTTGGTGTATACATATATATATACAACAAAATATATTTAAAATATATATATATATTTGTGGTGATTTGGTACTAGCAAAATTACCCATCAGAAAACATTTCTGACTTCTATTTTGGCTGAAAGCACTCCTTGAGTATAATGCAAAAGACCCTGAAGGGGTGGCAGGTGGTGGTAGAAACCCTTTGCTGCCTTCTCTGGGTTTAGAGTTATCCTAAATTCATGAGTTAGTCTACTTGGGCTTGATTTTTATGAAATCCCTGACACACAACTTTTTGAGAGACACACAAGTTGTGGGAATTTCTTCATTCCACGTCAGATCCCAGTTCGCTGTTCGCAGTCCCTTCCTCTCACCCTCTGGCCTCTGCTCAGTTAATGCCCTCCCTGCCTCCATGCACCAACTTTCCTGAACATCACTTCCTAGTTTCTGTCTTTTATAACTCACTGAAAAAAAAATAACTAGACACATAAAAGAGATTTTAAGAAATATTTTACTTTTTTATTTTTAAGTTTATGTTTTGTTTGGTTCAGAGAGATCACATTGACCATCCATGAAGGTGATTTTTATGAACATGCAGTTATCTGAGTTATCAAGAGATGAATTTAAATTGTTACTCCTTATCTCACAATAGCAACATCTTAAGTGCCCTCTGTTCCTTCACAACCAGTCTGAAGAGGCCATGCTGCACAATAATGTTCTCTCAAAGTATTCTTTTTTTATTTTATTAATATAATTTTTTTACATTCTATGATGTTGCAGAGCACTGGGGAGGGAGGGGGAGAGGGGAGGAAATGGGATGGAAGAAGGAGGAAGGAGGAGGGGCAGGATTGAGGCCTGTGGCACCCCCACATTCCCACAGGGGAAATCAGGGGGCTTCCAGCAGTGGCTTGGTCATCACCGGGCTGGGTGCAGATGTCAGGGGGGTGTGGCAAAAGCCCTCACTTCCCACTGTCAAGCTCAGGAAACTGGGGCACTTCCTGCAGTGGCTAAGTGGTCATGACTGGGTTGGTTGCTCATGTTGGGGGTATGTGACAGAGGCCCAAGGCCCCCCACCAGCCCAGCTCTGGAGAGCCTGGTGTGCTTCCTGCAGTGGCTCAGTGATCATCACTGGGCTGGTTGTGTGTGTTAGGGGGTTGTGGTTGAGGCCCCTGGCCCTCCTTTCTTTCTGACTTAGTAGCTGAGGGGACTTCCAGTCCTTCTAAGTATTATAGGTGTTCTTTGGTGACATGAGACCTTTACTAGTTACTATCAAACTTTGTCTCTGGTTGTGGGTACTTTGTTTTTTCTTTCAATTCTGTGTTGGATTATTTGCTGTTCCCACCACTTAAACTCTGCACTGGGACTAATTTGTTGTCCTTTGCTTACTTCTAAAATGGGGGAACTTCCTGTGGGGACCAGCACTTCAGCTCTGTGGTTGAGCTAAATTGTTGCTTTGCTGCTGATTCCCTGGGGAAGGCTTTTTGTGTAGCTCAGGTTTTAATGGTTGACTTTATAGGTGCTTCTGGGTCTCATGAGATCCGGTGCACCTGGGTTGTATAGAAACTCAGGTCTGGGCCTGAGTCTTTACATTAAACTGCACCCCATGCAATTCTATAGTCCTGATCAGTTTCCTTTGAGTGGTCCTATGCTGATTGGGGGGCAGATTAGCTGTCCTTGCTGTGCCCCAGTGTTACCCTGGTGGGCCCATCTCCCCCATCACCCATGCTGCAAACACTTCCATTGTAACGAGCCATGCTATGGTCCTTTGTAATGACTCATTGGCCTCTGAGTGGCTCCTTTTCTTCAGCTGTTCTGGTTCGTCACTCCTATGTGGGTCCACAGGAAACCTATTAGTGGTGTTGCTGGCCTGGGGCCACCAAGGCCCTCATCTCCCCTGCCGCCTCCAAGCAACTCTGTCTGAAGGGCACAGCTGTGGCTTTTGCTGGGTCCTGTTCCATGTGTTCAGCAGCTCCAGCCTGGAAGCAGCCCGGGCTCAAAAGGGTCAAAGTGGTTCTTTCTCTCATCGTGGCTTCTCCAGCCTTCATGCACTCCATAGGTCTCTCCTCCTCTTCCCCTGAGCTCTAGTGTCCCCAGCTTGGCTGTTGTTGCTTTTTTATAGTTGCAATTTGCTTGATTTGTGGGAGACAGTGACTCTGGGGATCGTCTATTCCTCCGTCTTGACTGGAAGTCTCTCTCAAAGCATTTTGCAAGTGTATACACTGAGCATTTTTATATATCATACAAGGTAGAGTTATCTGACCTGTGGAGTTTAAAGTGGGCTTTGTAGTGAGCTCCTACAATCTGCACACTGTGCCATGTCAATACAACCATGGCTATTACCAACCTCAGACTATAATCCTGAGAAACTGGGACAGGATTTTTCCCAGGATGGCCTGTGGTCATAATTTATTAAAAAAAAATTACAAAGAAAATACCAAAATAAAGGGCTTGATAATTTAAAATTAGTGATTGACTAGCTTTAGAGATTATTTTTTTGGTTTTTTTCCCAATAGAGGATGCATTTATTTATTTATTTATTTTCATTATGAGTATTTATAAGGTACTGAGTTGACTATCAGTATTTGTATACAGTATGTGATGATCAAATCAATATTATTAGCATGTTCATCATTACAAATCATAATTATTCTTTGTGTCCCTTACTCAATTACTCCTTAACCACCTCCCTCTCCCTTTCCCACCTCTAGTAACTATAGGTCTTTTCTCTCCTTCTGAAACACGGATGACTTTGGAGAAAATTATGTTAAGTGAAATAAGCTTTTAGAGTTCTTCAACTACAGTGATGGGCTTGTAGAGTCCACAGTGTTTGGTGCTGAAAGGAGAGAGGAAAGCTTCCCTTATTCTAGGCCAGACCATGGAAACGTTAAGCAGAAAACAGGCAGAGCATGAGCAGTGGCCACAAGCTCATCCGAAAGCTTCCTGGGATGTTAGCAGAAGCGACAGCAGCCACAGCAGCAGCAGAGAAGGCATTTGCTTGTGGAACATCCGGCATATAAACAGTGCTGGTGGAGTCCTCTCATCCCAAGAAATACTATCTGAATTGTAGTTGAGAAGTATTTGGACTGACCCTGAGGAAACAAGTAAGCTTCTTGATGATCCCAGGAATGGGCTCTGAAGGAACTCTTGTGTCATCTAGACAGATAGAATTTGTTTTTCTTTGGCAATGGATGTGGCACATGATGTGACTAGAGTTCTAAGCACTACCATTGCTCCATTTTATAGATGGGAAAATGAGACACAAAGAGGTTCAGTATCCTGTCCAAGATCACAGTTCATAAGGGACAGAGTCAGAAACACAGGTAGTCTGGCTAGATGCTCTGCTTGATAGAACTTGATTAGCATTTAAATCCAGTAAAGGCAGTGGAAGGACTGCTTTGCTTTTATTCAAATAATTGCTCCAAGAAATAAAAATAAATTGCGCATGAGATATTTTACATGTTGGTGTGAGTTAGTTTCACTGAATGATGGGAGGTTATCTCTGGCATTTTACAACAGACAAGAGTCATGCCAGAATATCTAGCATTTGGCCCTGGAAAAAAGTTGAAGCTGCCTATGTACACAAGATTGAGATAATATTTATTTCAGCAAAACATTTTGAGTCTGTTCATTTTTATACCCCGAGGTTTGGAAAACCTGACATTTGCTTAGCCTAGTTAGTATAATCTATTTTAGCATTAACATTCTCCATTATCTAATGACATTAGAGTTTTAAGTATAAGAGAGGCCTTTATTAAAGCAAGTGTTGTTTTCATTGTAATGCTTTTTAATTTAACCAAACTAGTATCCAAGTAGATCCCTGGAACACAAGCTCTGTAGATCATTAAGTTCAGGAAGGTTAAAAACATGTTACTGACTTTCTCTAGAAATTTTAAAACCTCAACTTATATGTTGTCATCTTCAATCAATTTTTGAGAACACATACCGAATTTTCTTCATAGCCATTAATGTCTAGAGTGCCAAGTTGTGGCTATTAATCCTTAACATCCATTCAGAATCAATTATTTAATATAATATACTTGAATTTTTCTTCTAAACTTAATTATAAATCATTTATGTTAGTATCCTTTCTAAAAAAGTCTAGCTCATAAAAAAGATAGCAAACTTTCATATATTATATTGTCCACGCTAAAGTTGTAAGTTATCTCTGGAAATTGTTTGAATGAAGAGAGGCACTGTCAGTTAATTAAAAACACCAACCACTGGTGAATATCTAATGTAAAGATGTCATTAAAATCTCAGACTCCAGTGCCTCTTCTGTCAAGGACTCTGTGATTGTCCTCCCAGGCCTGTCTCTCTGGATATGACATTGGAATTTTGAAGAAACATGCTCCAAACAGAACTCACCACCTTCCTCTCTCAAACCTGTTCATCCCTAGCCTGTGCGCTCCATAGGTTTATCCACCGCTGAAGCTAGAAATTGTAGAATCATCATTGACTTATATTTGTACTAGTTGGCTTTGTTTCTTAAGACAAACTCCAAGTGGGATTGCTGAGCTATTTTTTTTTAAACTTTCTAATTTGAAATAATTTCAAACATTCAGAAAAGTTACAAAAAAGTACTAAGATTTTTCTGTATGCCTTTCAACCAAATTGGTCATCAATTTTTAACATTTCTTCATATTTGCTTTATCATTCTCTCACTCCTATATATGTATATATTTATATATTTTTTGTGTTCTGTTTGAAAGGAAGTTACAGGCCTCATGCTCCTTTTACCTAAACTAGTTCAGTGTTATTTTCCAAGAATAAGAACTTTCTCCTACACAATCATAGTAAAGTTTGTTGAACTATAAAAAGTAACACAGTACTATCATCTAATTCATAAGACCTATTCAAATTGTTCCAGTTGTCTCTTTAATGTCTTCTATAGCACATATTTTGCTGGTCCCAGATGCAATGAAGAATCACACTCACATTTAGTTTTCATATTTCTTTAGTCTCCCTTAATCTGGGATGGTTCTTGAGCCTTTCTTTGTCTTTTATGACATTGATATTTTTTAAGAATACAGTCCATTGATTTTACAGAATGTCATTCAAGATTCATTCCAGCTTATGAATTATTGTCAGAGTTAAAACTTAGGTGGTGCCGTGTTCTTCTCAGTGCATCTCACAGGAAGCCCATGGTGTCAGTTTGTCTCATTACTGATGCTCTGACCTTCAATCACTTGGCTAAGTCATTGTTTACTCCCTTCTTGTTCACTTCTTCAGTCTCATGTCCGACTAGCTCTTTGGTGCTGTCAGTTCTGAAAATCTACCAAAATCAGACTTTGACTTTCTCCTCTATTCCCATGGGCTTTGCCTAAGCACTAGCTTCCCAACTCTGTCTCATTTCCATCCCCTCTTCCATACACTTGCCAAAACTGCATTTCTGAAATAAAAATTTGGCCATGAATCTCCCTGACCTTTAATAATTAAGACCTTCAATTGCCTACAGTAGCATTTCTAAATTACCTTATATAGAACACTAGGTTTTCAAGGTATGCTGTGCAGAAAGAGGGTTCTTTGGTCAAATAAGTGAGGGAAATTCTATCTTTATTAACATACCTTCTGTAGACATATCTACTTGCATACTGAAGACTCATATTGAAAGAGAAGCTCTGCAGAAAAAAATCCAGCATCTCTCAAACTTACTTGAACAAGAAACCTTTTGTTTACCGGTTTACCATAAATAACTTAAGAAATAAGTTGTCTGTAGGGTTAATATTTTGTAAAACACCACTGGGAAAATTTTTCTGTAGAGCCGACATTCTTTAGCAAGCCTTACAATGATACTCACACCTTACCTCCCATCTTCATCAGAACAAACTCTATCACTCTCCTTTGCTAGTATTCCCTCTTTCATCAATCAGAAATACTACCACTCCCTGATTACGGCTCATACTCATGTCTTGTTACCTCACAAACATTGCCTTTGTTTGCAGAACTGTTGTAAGATTGTGTCTCAACCTACTGTTGAGACTATTTCTGGTGAATTTGTTGACATCTGCTATTCCTGACAACCATTCAGGTTATTGATACCAAAGGGACTTTTGCATCAAGCTGAAATTATGAATATACAAATATAGATTATTTATTTTTTCATGTTGCTTTTTACACACAACTCACCAATATTTAGAAATATGTTGCAAGTTATACGAGGGAAATACTTGAATCTTTCTTTGGATATTAGTCAAAATCAGCAAATATCAGACATATTTCCATTTCAAATACTTTCATGAGTTGTAATTCATGAATTAAAAAGGTTTGATTTTTTTATTGCTGAGTAACCAATGAAAACTTTGTGGCATATGTGCATTCTACATTTCTGAAACATGATTAATTCTCTAAATTTGAGAGAATACATGAGTCTGATACATTTATCTTTTAGGTCAAATTCTAAACTTATGCCACAAGCTTTCCAGTTTTCTGGTCATTCAAAATGCCTTCACTAATCTTTTTTTCATTTCATATATTTGAGTATTTCATGAGATTTAGAAAGAAAAAAATAACATTTAGTTAGTGTAGTATATCTAGTTTCTTTGAAATGAAATTTCAAACTTAATAGCCTTAATTTATTTTGCCGGATAAATGCATGAGACTGATAAATAAGTGCAATTTTCTTCAATTCACTGTAAACAGGTGAAGACTTGGTGAGAAATGTGTTCTTGAGTCTATTCTGTGATTCTTATAAGCACATCTTACCTGGTAGTATTCTTTAGCCTTCTTCCCGCAGTTAAAGATGTTGAAGGTGTTTGCATTTGTTTAACAGCATTGAGGAATGCCTTTGCCTAGGGCTCCTGTGTATTCTCAGCTTGGCCTTTGCCACCCCTGGCACCTTGGTATTCTCAACTGCATGCTTTTCATTTGCGCTCACCACTGGACCAACTACTTTTATTACCATAACAGGAAAGCTGGGTCATCTAGAAGGGCCAAAAAATAGACCCTTTTCCAATCAGAGACCTCAACGCCTAAATGTGTGCAACTTAGTTCCTGTCCCTTTAGAGATAATCTTATGGGAGTAAAGTTTTCCATTGCAAGAGAGACACTGATTTTTTTTCATATTGCACTCCAATTTTTGGTGAATGTGTTTGAAGTCAGATGTTGAAATAAACTCTAGGTTTCTGTCTTCCATTTCAAATACATTCCTTACAGATTATGACACAAGGGTAGGGTGTATCACTCAGCCTCCCCACGCACTATGATTCATAAGGAAACCCCTTTTACTGGCTGCCAACAAATCAAGAGCTTGGGATACTAGGGTTTGAGCAAGCAGGGATTCAGAGTGAGCTGGAGCCAGGCAGGAAGACCGTGTGCATTCCAGGTTGACAGAAGTGCACAGTTTATAGCTGCAGGCAAGGTGGAGCTGCTGGTGCTGAAGAAGTCAGGGAGGCTGATAAATACTTGGTAAATGAGGCCAAAAAGTGCATGGTTCTCTCTCTCTCTTTCTTTCTTTCTCTCTCTCTCTCTCTCTCTCTCTCTCTCTCTCTCTCTCTCTCTCTCTCTCTCTCTCTCTCTCTCATTTTTCTAATGTGTTTTCAAAGCTGAGACATTAGTTGTAAATTTTCCAAAGTCCCTTATTCATTGGTAATGGGCAAGCCTCTTAAATATCTCTGCAGCTACATAGAACTGATCCAACCCTAAAATCACAGCTAAACTTGTAACGCTGAAGTATGTGGTGGCTTGAATCAGCATTACCATACAAGGCAGCTTTGAATTCCTCATGGTAACCTTTTATTACTGTTTTTAAGTTTCCCGAGCACTGCCAAACGTCTTGGACTTTGTGGAATGATTATAAACTTTATAAACATAAACTTCTGATTCTCCTTTGAAATTCTGTTAAAGAATGCCGAAATTATGTTAACAATGCATATATTTTAAAATCAAAGACCTGTAATGCCATTTGGATTATTCAACCCTAGAAAAGACTTGTTGGTGTCATTATACAATTGATAAATGGGCATCACACTGCTGTGCTGGTTTTCGAAAGAAAATTCCACAACCCATAAACAGTGCTTGGACTGCAAAGCTGGCTTGAGAGTCTGGGTTGTTTGCAGATGCCTTGGATATTTAGAAAGCTGTCCCTTTAAAACCTCCAAAACATTTGTTAGAAACACTTCATAATGTAAGTATGTTTCCCTTGGCACATCAGCAGAGCAGTTTTTGCTTTCAGATCAAAATATGAGGGATTTCGTTGAGAAACAGAAAGGGTTTTGTCTTTAGCAGGATGACATGATGCTGCTGCTGGCTGCATGGCCTGAAATCAGTCTGATGTGGAACAACTCCTTAAACAGAGAAGAACTTCCCCTGAAGGACAGGCTAAAGCTTTTGGAAGACGCAAAGGCAAATGGAAGAGATCTCTGTGAAAGGCCAAACAAGCAAAGGAAAGCTATTTTTATGTGGTCCTGACATAGTGATCTGATGTCGTTTATGTAAGAGGAAGAGGACTTATACTCAGTATGGCAGTATAGTGTGGAGACTGTCAATTCAGACTTTGGGACCTGATTGCCAGGGTGCTAATTGCAGTTCTTCCACTTTCTAGCTTTGTGGCCTTGGCCAAATTATGTAATCCCTCTGTTCTCGGTTACCTTATCTGTAAAATGATATAATAGAAGTACCTACCTCAAAGGATCGTTGTGCAGATTGAGTGTATATGTTGAGTGAATAGTTGTAACAGTCACTAGGGCTGCTGTCCAAAAGAACATTAAGGAAATTTTAAAAAGGACATAGTGGTTAAGAATAAACTTCATTTAAAAACAAGTTTCAGACAAATTTGTTCTCCTGTGATAACCATTGCCCCAACACCCACCCACCCACACATATGTTGAAAAGGTATGAGAAAGGAGTCATTCTAATGCTTTTAACTCTCCCTTTGGTAAAATCCAAAAGTACTCTGAAAAAGGCTCTGTAATTATTCCCCAAAGATCTTTTGGATGGAGATAAGTAATGGAAATTTCTATTTCATTTTATAAGCAAGGAAGCAGAAAGCATTTTCAGGCTTCGATGGGGGTATGGAATCTTCCCTCTGGGATGCAGCCCCTTTGAGGCACGGGCTTCACCTGCTAGGCTTGCTGCTTTATGCCCGCCATAGGCGTGGGCAGAGGAAAGCGCTTAATAAATATTTTGTGGTGATGATCATTTTACAATAGCGCCCTATAGTTATCTCACAGTTTTGCAGAACTGTACAGGGTCTTTCCTGATATAGGAAAATACTGGGAGCTGTGCCCTTTGGTAGCAAACAGAGCAGGACATGGAAAATCAACTCAGAATGAAAGCCCTGTGTGTTGCTGTGGTCCTAGGCTCTCCTCCAGCTTCTCTTGTCCCCGCCTCGTTTCACATCCATTAGTAGAACTTTGTCTGAAACAAGGAAAGAGATAAAAATGTGGGTGTAAATAAAATAATGTACTATACGCCTTTGTCAAGCAGAGTTGCCAATACTCTCACCTATTCCCTTACAATTTATTCCTATGAATGCTCAAATAATTTGAAGGGATCTTCCCTAAATTATATCAATTGCAATTAAAAGGAAGTATTTCATTTTTAAATTTGAGAAAAAAATGTAAGAAATCTCTGATTATGAATACTATCACATGCCATTCATCTTTGAGAAATAATAAATTTTGACATACTTCAGGGTTAATCACTAGATTTTATCACTACTATTCTGTTTATCACAATGGATTGATAGTTTATTTAAATATTCGTCTCCTTTATGAAATAAGAGATTGTGAACTTCTTGAGGGCAAGGCCTACACTGCATAAAATTTTAAATCCACAGTACTGTGGAGCTTAGGGTGATTAATAAGTCCCCCCCCCATCTTGCTTAAATAAGTGGCTTTTATTTCATAGAACTTGGAGGATAAACAAGGCCCTGTATTCTAAGTTCTTTCCCACAGAATCGTTAGCTGCACTAAAGGTCTTTCTCACTTTGGCACCTGAAGTGTTGAGGATTTCATTGTCCAGCATAGGAATTCAAGAACGGAGCGCTCCCCATGGGAATATAGACCTTCCACTTACTCCATGACCATGATCCTAATCCCTGGAATGTATTGTCCTGAAAATAGTGCTTAGTGGGTTTTCTAAACCTAGTTTATAATAAATGCCCCTGGTGTTTATAAACTCTCAAATAGAGATTATGGACTTCAGTTTATTAAGACTGCACATATGTATAAACCTTTAAGCAAAGGGAGAAAAAATGTTAATGAGAAGATGGGAGTTAATATCCTAAATAATGCATTCTATAAATAACAACTTGCATGCATTTGTATAAATAGCATTTTATAGCATACAAACCAAATTTACATGTTTTGTAGGAATTGTCTTTTGTGTATCAAATAATTCTGTTCAATGGTTGTTACAGACTACATGGCAGCCTAACAAATGACCTCAAAATTTAGCAGTGTAGAACTACCACTCATTATTCTCATGGTGAAGGGCAAGATTCTGAAAGAACACGTGGGACCAGAACTATTGCTATGACCATTTTTGAAAATGCAATCTGCCACATAGGGATTGATATTCCCACTTTATAGGTGAGAAATCGAGGCACAGAGAGCTTAGATAGTTGTTCACATTCCCACAGCTGGTGAGTGGCAGGGCTCATATTCCCATCCAGTTCTTTTGACTTAGTGACACGCTTTTGCCACTACACTACAACCATGAAGAGCCAAAGCTTCATGCAAACACTCTACTTATGTAGAGGTGACTTTCAATGAAATACATTTTCTGCCTTCAGTTGTAATTGGCACTTAATGTATAACTATGAGGCCTCTTGCCAAACACTATTTTAAAACAGAAAACATGAATAAGATAAAATTTCAATAAAATTTCAAATTTCCCCTGAACTATGAGCTAAGAATTTTTTTTTTAAACTTTATATTTTAAAATAGTTTCAGATTTAGGGGAAAACTGCAAACAATATTACAAAGGATTTCTGTTTACCCTTCACCCAGATTCAACTGTTAACATTTTACCATCTTTGCTATACTATTCTCTCGGTAGCACTTTTTTCTGAAACATCTGTGGGTAGGTTGCAGATATGATGTTCCTGGGCCCCCAAATACTTTGAAGTGTATTTCCTAAAACCACAAGTTCCCTTGCATACTCACAGCAAGAAATTAACACTAATATAAGACTTTTATCTAGTATTTGAATCTTATGCTGAGCTGCAATTTAAATAAACAGATACTAGGCTAGAATAAAACTTTCTCCAAGAAAAGTTGCAAGTCTACTACCCTGGAGAGGTTCATGCTACCTTAAGATGTAATGGAGAGATACAGGTTTTTAAAAATGAACAGAGCTAATTTATTTAGGATTTTTTTTCTCTGTATATGTTTGCTTTTGTTAATGGTCCTCTTCTCTGTCAACAAGATGGGAATATAAGACTTCTATCCTTTCTAGGATCCTAGTGAAAATTAGCAGTGCAGCTAATGAAAAGGTTCCTTCTGACTTGCAGTAGTAGTCATGAAACTGTAGGTAAGGAAAGTAGCTGTAGCTAATAAGCTAATGAATATAAGATGAAACTGTAACTAATAAACTCTTTCTAACCTGCAGTTGTTTTGCTGGTTCAATGTAATGTGTGTGGAACATATGTTTTTTGTTTTTCTCTTTCTGGATTGTCACATACACTCAATTTCTCTCTGATGGATTTGATAAGCCAAGAAATGAAACTACAAATTAATAATTAAGCAATATATCAAATAGCTTAAGCAGAGAAGGGAGAGAATAGATCACAAGGAAAGTTTGGGAAAGGAAGATAAATGTAGAGAAAAGAGAGTGTAGAAGAAAATTTCAGAAATGAAAAAGAAATGAAAAAGAGAAAGATAAGGAAGTAAAAAGAGGGGAACAGGTGCTGTGTTCTGGTCTGTCCCATGGCTTATGTGTAGATGAAGTTAATGAGTGCATCCATTTGAGTTGATTTGCAAGGCAGGAGTGTGAGAGAGATGCAGAAATGATTCTTAGTGACTTGTAATGGCACAAGAAAAAGAATCTGCAAACTAGGACCTAAGATGTCAGAGGATTATTTATTGCCTAGGGGGGAAGGGGGAAATAAGGAATTGGTACTGTTCAAACAAACATTTAATACTGCAGCCTTTTCTATAGTGAGTTGTCAGATAAGCAGGTCCTCGACACCCTTTTCAGTGCAATAGGTGCTCAGACAGCTTAAGTGAAGTATTATCAAAAGATTTGGTGCTATGGGACTTTAGAGGTCTTAGACCTTGCAATGTCTATTGCATAGTACCCAAACCGCTGGTATTCTTCTTCAGAAAAGAGAAAGTACACTATCCTTGTCTGCATTGTGATGAAAGAGTGTGTTTTTCAATGTGTCTTCATTGGATGGAAAATAGAGTAATGTGAAAATCATTTCAGAAGTATCTTTGAAGTGTCACATTTCATAGGGAGACTGGGACCCTTTTCTGTAAGCTAATCCGAGATGCTAATGCAACACTAATCTATTGACCTCTTCGACTAAATCTCCAGCCAGAGGTTTTACTTGAACATCAGATTTCAGGTCCCAAACTGCCTGCTGTACTCCTTCGCCTGGAATCTCAACATATTCCAAAGCAAACTCATCATTTTTATTTCAGCCTAGCTCTTTCACATGTGGAGTTCCCGTTTCTGCTGGTGTTGTCACCATTCTTGCAGTTGGCAGGGTTGTCCTTGATTCCTCCCTGTCCTTCAGTGTCACTATGACCAGGCCTTTTAGATTCTATTTCTGCAATGTCCTTACTTATCCATCCACTCACCTAGGAAAAGAGTGAAAAATAACCTCTTGTATTAGAAAAGATATTTCAATATCAAAAAGTCACTTTGGAATCATTTCCATGTCTCCTTTCAGGGACAGGCCCTCATTACTTTCATTTTCTGCACATCTGCCTGTCTCCTCCATGAGACTATGAAGAACTGACAGCAGAGGCCTTGCTTTATCTACCTCCAGCTGCCCAGCACACCAATGTAACATGTGACCTAGTTTAGAGATGTTTAGGGAAGTTAGCTCCCATGACAAACACTAATTCTATCAGTGACTTAGAAAAATATATGCATATTTCTTGCTTACATCATGTTTCAGTGTGAAGGAGAGAGCCTCCTTCATCTCTTGGCGCTGCCATCTTCTAGAGACTCTTGAGTTGTAATGACCAAGGCTGGAAGGGGACTACATTACTTCTGTTCTGTTCTATTGGCCAAAACTCAATCACAAAGTCCCATCCAATAAATGCTGGAAATAAGAGTCCCACTAGAAATCAGTTTGATGTCTATCTAGCCGGTGTCTGGCATTCTATTCTTCTAGATACCTACTTATTTACAATTATCGTAGTCATCTTGTGGAGTATGCTTCTATTCATAATGACCCTGTAAGCTATTGGCTCCACCTTCCTTATTCCCACTGTGTTCTTCCCTCAAACCTCATTTCGAGAGATTTTTAACTGTTTTGCTTAATGTTGCATGATTCTGGTCCCTGGAATAAACTGGGTCTTCCATGCGTGAAACAATTGGGGTCAATTATATTTTCATTCTGGGGAATCTGGAGTCAGAACCAAGAGGCAACCAGCCAGTCTCTCAGTGTGATGGGATGTGTAACATGAACTCAGACAGTTTAGGGCACCCATCTTTTACTAACCATGTGACTGAGGAGCAGAGAGAATTTGCCTATAGAGAAAGAAAAATGGAGCAGATATCCAGGGAGCAACTTGGATGAGAGCAAGATGTGGAAAGAGATCTGACGGGCCCAGCCTGTTTCTGTTCCTTCCTTACGCTGACTAGTTCCTGTACTCCGGCCTATACCCTTACAATGAATAAGACTTGGAAAAGACAAAAACTAATCCTAACTAAGAAGACACCACACCTAATTCCACAAAAAATTTGAATCAGGCCTTAATGAGAACTTATACACTAAAATTGTTTGGAAAAGTAGCAGAGATATTTAGTCTAATCATAGTTGCTATGTGAGTGGAAGGTCAGATTTTGTTCAAAGCTTCCTGGAATCAAAATGAAAAGGGAGATAAAGTTATTTATGTTACTCTCAATTTCAGAAAGGAGGAAATATACAGCTTCCTTTGGGGAGTAAAGCTCTGTGAGCACTAAGATCTAATAGTAATTTCTTAGGCAGTGGGGTAAAAATGACAGATATGGGAGAGTTCACAGCTTTTCCTCAATCCGTCCAGACTGTCAAAGAGGAACACAGTTCTCACAGGTGAAGGTAAAGAGCAATGCGGGAAATCTTAGAACAAAATTTGAACCCTCATTATAGGTATTATGTAGGCCCTTCTGAAATATTTTTAATGGCCTTAACCTTCTTTGTTATGTGTATATATTTTCTATTCTTGAGTCTTCCCCTCCCCCTCATTGGACCAGCATTTCTTTTTATGTGTTGGAATTCCTTATTTAAGGTCTGTTCTCTCTAGAATGTAAAACACCAAGAGAACAGGGATTTTCCTAGTCTTGTTCACTACATTGTTCCCAATAGTTCCTGGCACATAGCAGATACTCAATAAGTATTGACTGATTAAGTGAATGAATAAATGAGTAAGTGAATGAATGAAGCAGTGCTATGGCAGAATGCACAATAATAGAAACTGGGTGGATCGAGGTGTGGAGGACTTGTGGAGAGAGCAGCTGGTAGAAGAGAAGAGGGAATTTTAGTAAGTATTGCTGAGGGCAATCTAGTTGGATCCTTGCATTGTCATTTTAAAAACACATTATCATTTGATTTTAAAAAATGTACTTATGGCTACTGAGCTACGTTTCTTGTACTGATCTACCCCCTAGAAACCTGACCAAATTAGTTCCATCTCTACTAGTAAAACTAACGTTTTTTCATCTTATTCAGATGTCACATAATTCACCTTGTTATTCACCATTTTGGGGTCACGTATCGTGTTAATTTCTGTATCAGGTTCTAGGGACAAAAACATGAATGAAAGTAGGGCAATGATATTAGTAAACTAGTAGTACAGGTCAAGGTCTTTGTGAGCATAGGGGATGGGTCCCAAACTTGGTGGCATGTGAAAGTGTCATGAATCAGCTGCTTAGAGTTACTTACCTTTGCAAAGCCATGGGGATATGAAATAAGCTACTAATTTCAAGGAAGCGCAAGCATCTGGGTATGGCTAGATGACAGTGTGCATATACAGAAGAGGTGGAGAAAGAGGCTGGGTCATCATTAGGATTTTAAATAGGGGAATAGAAATGCCTTCTTTGCATTGCACTCTGGCAGAAGAATACAGAATAGAACAGAACAATGTTTCTGTAAGTGTGGATGGAGGTCATCAGCATCAGCACTACCCGGGAACTTACTAGAAATGCAAATACTTGGGCCCCACCCAAACCTACTGAATCAGAGACCCTGGGGAGTGGTGTCCAGTAATCTGTATTTAACAAGCACTTCAGGTGATTTTGATGCATATTGAAGTTTGAGTGCCATTGAATTAGAGCTAGGTTGAGACTGTGGACAGGAAGACCTGAAAGGAATGTACAATACACCCGGTGAGAAAAAGTAAGAATATGAGCTAAAGTGTTGGTTATGGCAATGGAGAGGCAGGTATAGAGAGATTCAAATAAGTGTTACAGATGGCCAGGTAAGTCAGCATGGTAGGGGGACTGAGGAGTAGGTTATTTCCGAGAGGTGGACAGTGTTTGACAGAGAAAGTAACAATGACCCTTGACTTGAAAATGCATCAGATAGATGGAATGAGATGGTGGGAGGAGCAAGTCAAGCAAAGTGCAGTAATCAGCCACCCCAAGGACTTTGCAGTGTCCCCTGTTCTGACTCCACATCATTGCTGCCATGTAAGTAGCATCCTGCCTAAGGAAGATGTCCCCAGATGATGGCCCTGTCTCATCTCACAAGCCAACAGAAACCCCAAGCTTCAGAACCATACATACATATATATCTTCGAGGTAAAGACTCTAAATCTAAACAGTTATTCAACATAGCAGCCTCTGTTGTTTATCAGCTCCTGGGAAATATTTTCCTCCTTGTCAAGAAGGTAAAATACCTTTTGCCACTTCTCTTTTTCATTGCTTTGAACACTGAGGGACAAACCCATGAATGAAAGGCAACACAGAGAGGCTGGCAGAGCAGAGATTAAAATCAACTTGTTCTGAGCCAATTCTGGGTTAGCCTGCATCTTGTCTGTAAGCCACTCTCAGTTGTATTTTTAGTTACTTATGGCCAAAAGCATTCCTGCTACTTACCCTTTTCTAGGAAATGACCAGGACTAACCTCAGCCTGCCTCTCATCCCTGTTTACCCCAGCATATAAAATTTTTAGCTTCACTTGGAAACCTGCTATCCATTCTGCTCTTTAAATCTATCTGATCCTATACCTTCCTACACTCTCTATAGCATTACCTCTGTACCCTCTGAAATCCACCTTCTGTGAATTGCATACTCCCTTGAATGCTCAGCCTCTTCTTCTAGCTCCAACAGACACCTGATTGTTCTCAAAGTCCCTATTTTTTTCTGTAGTACTTTCAAGTAGAGGCTGGTTACTTTTTCTGTCACGTGGGCATTCCACAGTGCCTGTGGGGTGGGTGTCTTCCTCATTCTCTGCTGTCATTTCTACTAATTCTTTTCTGTTTTGTTGCAATCACAGCTCTTTTAAGTACAGTATATGGCCTCGGGCTTTATCACCTATTTGTGCCCTTAGTTGCCATCTTCTATCAATTTCTAGGACACTCCTCTACATCTTTTGACAACTTTTGCTCATTGCTCACTCTTCTCTCCACCACTTTCCTTTTCGTTACTCTTGATGATTTCAATATACTCATTTAATGTCCATCCAACACTTGGACCTGTTATTTCCTAGACTCCTCAAATTGAACAATCTTGTTCTTCATCCTACTCAGTTGTAGTCATGGGGAGGAGAAGGGGAATCAATGGGACTTGGCCAGAAAGTGTCTATTTAGACTCCTAAACCCAGCCCTCCTTTGAACTATACCACGATGCCTTCACGGCCAGTCAATATTTATAGAGAAATCAACTCTAATGTCTATGCATTCGATAATGGCTGAGTCTAGTAAAGATAACTGGGTACAAGTTGTTTTTGTTATTGTCTGAAGGTCAAGATATGCGAGAATAAGTATGATTGAAGAAAAATCAATGCAGCCCTCATAAATGTCAGCATAAAATGCCACTCAAAACAAGTATAAAAGGTTAATGACATTTTGTTTTGAGTGTTTCATAAAACATTATCAGTTTAAATAGGAGCTACAAAATAATTGGCCAAAGCTATTTAAGCATCTAGCAAATATATGAAAAAAATATTCTATTAGTCAAGCCGGAATGTGTTTCAGGCTATGTGCTAAAAACACACCCATGTACCTGAGGACAGTGGGTCCTTTTCATATATGTGAACATTCAGTACAATCATCAATGGTGTCACTGAGCACTTAAATCAGTGGAGGGCAGGAAGGGGCAGAGAGTATCTAGTAGGAAATTGTGGTAAAGTGCTTTTTTATGGAGACATTGATGGAGTCATAAGTTTTCTAAGGAATTAAGTGAATACCCAGAAGACAAGTTCAGATATGCCAGGGCCCTTTGAGACAAAGGCTTAATACTGGTCTTGCATGGTGGTGTCTCTTTGGTAACCATGGTGAAGTTGGATGAGCTTAAACACTATGTGTTGGAAATTCCTAAAGAATGAGTCAGTAACGAATCTTTTTCCTTTGGTGAAATTGGACTGAAGTATTTCAAAGTCAGATTTGGAAATCTGTGCTTGAAGACTTTACTCACAGGTTTCAGCTAGAGTCGATTAAAAAAAAAAAAAAATCCTCAGTTCCACATTTCCAAAAAACGTAAAGAAAGATACCATACAACAAATATGAAGGTTAATTAAGTCTCAAGAACAATGTGATTTTTCAATGGGATTGGGTAACCAAAATCCACTGATTTCGCTAAATTATAACTGTATCCAAGGGTTATGAGCAAAATTCTTCTGTTTAGAGTTGAAAAGAATATGTGCAGATTCCATGAATGACTTCATAATTGATCATTCTAATATGGTCTGATTCTTCCAATAAGGATGGTAAATGTATTACCTCAATATACTTCAACAACTGATGATGTATCAAAATCTTCTCTTGAACTTCTTTTGTCTCAGAAAAGGAGTATTTCCCTTCCCTTTTCTCCTCCAACCCCTGTGCTCTCACGTTCTTGTGTTTAGGGGATAGGAAAAGCATAAGTCATCACTCTACCTTTTAATATCAAAGTCATTGCCTTCTCCAGAATGGAAACGGACATCTTTTTTTCTTACTCTCTGTGGTGCCATCTGATATTTCCTCCCTCCCAATAGTCCCTTCCAGTGAGTGGCTCTCTCTAATGCTAACTGCCTACTTGTTAAATGCCTGCTATGCTGGGTATAAACAAAAAGTATAAGCTATACCTCTGAAAAATAGAACAAATGGATTTTGATGATAGAAATTTCTATTAATTGACCCATAAGAAATAATTAAAAAGTTATTTTACACAATTTACTTCTGGAGAACAAATGCATGAATCCAGGTAAAAAACTTTACTACTTCCCTATATTTTCTCCATTGCAAAAGAAGGATTTAACTTTGGCCTCTGTAACAAGTAAACCATTATTCAAAATTGAGGACAGTGCAGAATATAAAATGATGGTGGGGAGGTGAGTTATACCAATTGTTAGAGGAAAAATAAATCTATTAGTCATCTTACTCTTTTTATAGGACAAAGTATTTGAAAAACCATTTTTAAAAACCTGATTAGTAATAAAAATCGCCAGGGACCGTGAGAACCTCTCATATAAAGTGTTCATTCTCTGGTACTACAAAGGCCAAACTAAACATAAATCAGGGTAGAGCCAAACCTAGTGCTTCTGTATCTCCCATGCAGAGCAGTTTATTCTTGGCAGACAGCCTACTATACATGTGATCATTATCTTGGGAAATGATGGATTCAGTCAAATTTCTTGGGCTTCTATATCTCCAAACCAGCCTGATTTCTACCTGAGCCACAGAAGAGTTGGGGCTAGGCTGGCAGACCTGTGAAGAGTTGCCATGTTAGAATTCAGGAGGGTTCTGTGCAGTTTATCCTTACTTAGCCATGTCTGGGAAAAGGTACATTGCTCAATTTTATGGACAAAATGATGGGGAAAATATATGTTGCCATTTATGATAAAGATAAAAAGATGAGCAAGCATAAATGATATATAGACAATGTGTATCTATGATATGAGCATTTGAAATTGTACGTAGAATTAGATTACTTCTTTAGATAAGGTGATACAAGTTCAAGCTCCAAAATATACCGTTTCATGGTTGGAAAAGATATAGTGCAGAGGGAATAAATGTGAAACTATGATGGTCCACTTTATGATATTTAACTTCATGATGTTTATTGGGAAATAATCCCAACATATCACCTGAAAATAGTTTTTCCAAACTTCAATTAAAATGACTTCCCCTTTTTTTCCTAAAAGAAAAAAAAAAAAAAATCCTGCATAACCTGAAAACAACTTAAATGTCCTGATTTATTTTAAAGTTGCATAAAACTTATCCCTTCTCCATAATGAAAAGTCTAGTTTCTTTCCTGTCAGAAGTTTGGGTAGTTTTTATTACTTGGAGACATCACCCCCTGCTGTAACATATGATTAACTGCAGAAGGATTTTTCACTCGAAGAGGATATGGAGAAAAAGATATAATCATTAAAATGAGACTTTATTTTGAATAATAATATACATATTATTCATTCTATTTAATTTTCATAGTGCATAGCTATGTATGGAAGAATACATGGAAAAATAAACATCAAAAGGATGGAAGTATATAAGAGAAGACATTCGATATATCCATGAACAGACTTAGAAGAATAAAAGAGAATCCATTAGGAAATAATAAAAACCATGCAAAAAATCTATCTGAACCACAGCAGGTAAGTGCAATCAGTACAAGCTATAGTTTCCTGGGTACATAAACTATACATGTTCTTTGGATTGAAAACAGTATAAATGAATGTCTTGGCTTTTATATCCAAGCCAAAATCATCTACAGAAGTGTGGATAGTTGTGCCACATGTGATAATAAAATATTCAAGGCCACTGATGGAGGTTACCAACTTACAAAAAGAATACTGAGAGGAAGGCCAAATAAAAAAAAAAGAGAAATGCAATTAAGAAAATGCCACCTCTGCCTAAATCAGAAAATAGCAAATGCATAGGCATTAAAATAGCAGCTCTATACACTACACTGCATTTCTATTTTCTCTGTCAGAAAGAACTCACTGTGTATCATTACAAAGATCACTGAATAAGATGAAGAAATAAATGTGAAGCATTCGCATTAGGGCAAATTTAATTTCCTTTTCATTTTATGCATGAGGGAAAAAAGAGTACAGAACTGGAAATACTCATCATTCCATTCAGTATGCTAACTTTTACATGTTTTACATACACTGTGTTTGGCACAAGGGGGATAGGGATACGAAGTTTAATAAAACCCATGCTTCCAACTCAAAGATTTACTTCACATTTTGAAAGCTAAGAAAAGACAAAAAATTCTTTACAATTTTAAAAATCAAATGCTTAAAGTAGGTTTGAAAAGTGAGTAAGAAAAAAAAATTTAAAAAAAAAATAGCAAAGAAAGATATTGAACAATAATCTCCTGGTTTCCTTTACAGTTTCTTTTTGTCCTTTTATTTTTTCAAATTGCATTTTACAGTAGAAATGCAGACCACTTTGGATAGCTATGGTTCAATACTGCTTTGTGCTCTCCTCCTAAGACATCATCTTCTTACACTCTACTGAACAGAAAACCATCCCTTCCACCGGCATGAACTTCTGCCCAATGAGACACTTGCTGCAGCAGGAGCACAGAAAGCACTCTGTGGAGGCGTGCCAGCTGAAGTTGTTGTAGGTCACCCGCTGCACCTCTGGATCAATGGCATTGTGGCATCCTTGACATACCTGTTAAGGAATAATACAAGAGAAGAGTATGAGAGACCAAACTGTGATGGTAACATTTTCATCTCAGGACAAACAACACATTTCTTCAGATGATAAATGAAAACTTCTGAGAATGACTACCTCAGAAATACACAATTGAGAATAACTTTCTAGTTAACCTTTTTAGCCAACAACCGTTAATGAGGGGGTTCTGTATGCTAAGTACTGTGAGAAACAACAAGTGAGGGCCAAACAGGTGATTTGATGCTTGTAAGATACCCCCATTGGGTTTAAGGTGGAAAGCCTTGAGAGCAAGTTTCAAAGCAGTGCATTTGGTTCCACTATATTCTATTACCTTAAGTTTATAAGATGATTTTTCCTCACTTATTAAAACCTTGAAGTGATCATTTAACCAGTTTTACCTGTGTATGACACACAAGACTATTAACAATGCTAATTTCTAGACAGGAGTAAATTAAAATCATGTTCAAAGTAATTAAGAACTCAATTAAAAATACTGGCAGTGTTTGAGAATAATGAGTCTATACTAAAAATATAACTTGTAGTTAATTGGCTTCTGTTCTGTCATAAGATCAGTAATAATTTATGTGTAATCTAATATTGTAGAACATTAATATTCACAATCCCTGTTATATACAACCCCAGTATTATATGTGTTAATGCACAAATATATATATGATGTACACACATATACATACATACACCCACATATACACACAGACTTTTCTTAACTGAACATGTACATGAAGTAAATAAATGGATGACCTTCTATCTATATTATAGCAGAAAACCAGTTGAGGCCTCTAAAACACTGGATAGGACACATGCCTCATTGTTTATACATGTTCTGAATCAATGTGACTAAAGTTTTTGTTTTAAATATTTTATAACAAGTGAAGAAGCCAACAGAATTGGCCAGTATAAGATGACAGTGACTAATCTTAAGCACCCTTGGTCTCTTACTATGATTGTCAGGAATTACTGAGCACTGAGCGGGGGGAATGTGTGGGTTGAGGAGGGTCATTTAGTCCGAGCCTCCCTACTTAAAAAGACTTCAAAGTGTGGCAGCTACTCAGAGGGGAAATTGGTTTAGGCAATGAAGTGAGGCCTTGTTACACATATCCATTTCAGACCTGCATTTTACAGAGCTACATTACTTCTAATTACAGAGACTATAGTTGTAATCTACAAGTTATATCTACCCATTCTTCCCTGAGAAACAAGGGAGATACTTTCTCTGCATGATCAATACACTGTTCCTGAACACAACAAAAATGAATGTTATAATTACAAGCACATTCCTAACTTGTAGCTGCACCATGAGAACAACCGCTTGTTTATATTTATGTTTTATAGCTTTATAATTCATTTAGAATGCTGTCTTATAGTTTTCTACATTTCATATTGATATTTCAAGATTTTAAACTTGTATATGTAAAACAGAATCATTTCACACTCAGTATTTTATTCTCTTGCTTTTAGACTATGACCTACCGTCTCAGCCCTGTAATACTATTTGTAGATCTTTTTATAATTATTTAAAATACACATTTTCACTTGCATTTTACAAAAAAGAGAGAATTACTGGTCCATCACATGTGAAATTCAGGAAATTATTTAGGTAAAGAACCATTATGATTATGAACCAATGATCACATGAATTGTACAGAGAATTTCAAGTTTGTGACTTCATAAAATTTAGTTTTATTAATAACTTTATTACCATTCATCCCAGTGTCTGATTTATAATACCAGGTAAAACCTATTGACTCCCTAATTCTTCAAAAATCTAAAAGCTGCCCAGGCTTCACCAAGGGTCTGGGGACTGCAGATCTCTTTGAGGAGATAATGCGCTTCACCACTTTCTGGATGGCATTCAATTTTCCTCTGTTCTTAAACCTCTAATATTTCAAAAAGCTCTTAATTCCTTCAATCCCCATTAATTCTTTTATTTATATACAAAATGTGAAATGGCTAACAACACATACTGTAATGAACTCTCTGCCAGGAGGGTCCTGTGAAATCTCACAGATGTGAATTCTGGGGATGGCCATGGAATTCCAGTGACCACAGAGACAAATTAGTGCGTTTTCCATTTTCCTCCTTCCAGGTTAATTTTTTTTCTCAGAAATGCCCTATTTGCCATTGAGTACATGGCTTCAGGCCTGAAAATAATCTGTATTCTCTCTCTCTCTTTTTAAGATTAAAAAACCTAAGCAGATCAATGCTCTGAACTAGATAATTTTCTTTAAACTTCTACATCATGCATCATGTAGCATGCTTCATGGTAGCTCTCTTTGCTGTCAGCTGGAGTTTGTTCAAGGAATGAATAGATATGCTTGTCTTAATATTAGACAAAGGCCAGTGGTATAACTGAGACAGTAAATCTTCTAAAATAAATGATGCCATATTATAAAACTATATTATTTATAAATTTTTATTTGTTTTTTAAAAATCATATCTGCGGTTATTCCCCTCCATCAATTAGATAAAATGTGATGGAGAGAAGCTTATAACAGCTAAATAAAGCAGCTACATCTGTCGAAACCTTTATTCAATAAATATTTATTGGGCACCTATATGTTGTCCTAGTGCCGGGAACAGAGCAGAAAAAGCAGAAAAAAGTCCCTGTCCTCAGGTAGTTTACATTCCAGTTCTTGAGACCAAGATCACACACATTTGATAACTCTTCTGTAGAGAAACTGTTGCAAAAATATTTATAGAAGCAGTATATAGCTAAATGATGTATCGGGCTACATAGTGATTTAACACCTTGTCCCCAGGTAAAAGGAAGCAAATGAGAAATATTAGGAACACAAGTCAGTCACTTGAACATTTCCTAAGTGCAGATACTAAAGATATGAAAATAAGAAGGCAAGCTCTACCCTTCAGCTCTGCTCACAGTCTAGAGGAGACAGATGAGTGATATTAACAATCACATGTACCCTTCCCTACGGGAATATGGAGAGCCTAGCCAGAGAGAAAGGGGTGGAGCTTGGGGATGGGGAATCAGGAAAGGTGTTCCGAGAGCCTAAACTGGGTCTGGAGGAATGTGTAGGCATAGTCAGGCAAAACAGAAAACAGGAGAGTGTATCAGAGAAACTAATAAGAGTGAGCAAAAGACAAAGAACAGTGTATAAATCAGAAAATGCAGGTAGCATGTCATGAAAATGTATGATTTAGGTTAGGTAACTAGTAGAAGCTACAGGAGACACAAGAAGGGGCTAGATCTATTAAACAAAGACTTAATGATCACATTTGCATTTTAGAAAAATTATCTTCCATCTTTGTGGAAGATGGCTTTTGAGCAAGATGAAGAATGGGAGTGGGGGAACCAAATTTGAGGTCACGATAATAATCACAATGATTAAAGATGAAATAGAGTAGTTGTAACTGTGAGAATGTGAGGTATGTTGATGAGGCAGAGTTGATGGAAAATGAACGACTGTATCTGGGGTGGTAGGTAAAGACTGAAAACTGACCTCAAAACCTGTTACCTTATTTTCATAATACCATACTCTTACAATTATATAAATATGTAATTTTATTCCTTAGCCAGGAGTCTCCTTGACTTGATAGCTCAGGGGACCTTTAACTGGTATGATTTCCTGCATATAAAGAAGTAAAAGTCTATCCTTCTGATACCCCTAGCTTATAAGCCTTACCATATATAGTCAGCTTTTTACCCTTTATCTATACTACCTATCTCTTGGCCAACATGCAATAGCAGGTCTGTGTAAGCAGAGTAGATCCAAGAAAAAACATACCCTCACATTATATACCTGAATGTTTGGCCCACACAAATAAATCTAAATATGTAGGTCAAATTTTGTTATACTAAATCAATTCAATGAGGCTTTAAGAATTAGGCACTATACAATCTCCAGTAGCAAAAACAAAATCCTAATGAGTGGTCCAGGAACATGAACAGAAACCACACATATCCAAATGACACTAAAGAATATAAACAGCCCCTAGAAACCTTTATTTAAATGGAATCTGATCTGTACCCATGAGAATAAATCAATTTCGTTTCCCATTAAGAATTTTTTTAGTGAGGATCTTATTATCAAGCAGCAGTTATAATCTATACTATAAACTGCACAGGCAGAAATCTTGACATGGCTCCTAGTCAATGCATGTATTGTTTTTGAATTGCCTGGATTTTAACACCCTATGGTAGGAATCACATGCTTTCCACTTAAGTGCTTTCTGTTTCCCACTTGTGATAGGCTTAAAGAGAGGCATAATCTCATGTTGTAAAGCAGGTTGAGGCAACCGCATCCTTGGAATATTTCTCACCACAGCATGATTCTTCACGTAGCAGGGCTTGCACACGGGCTTGTCATTGACCATCACGTATATTTCCCCAGCAAGGATGTTGTCACAGTCAAAGCAGCAGAAATGTTTCAGATGCCAGTTCTGGTTTTCTGCCTGAGTATACTCATTGCTGAATATCAGCTGGGAAGAGGATAAAAATAAGATGAATCACGCATTTTCCTTTTTTACTATAGATGACAAAGCTAGGTTTTTTAGACACTAACAGTTTTAGACATACTTTCCTGGGGTTTGAACTTAAAAATGATAACTTAAAAGTCTGAACTTAGGTTATGAGTTTGGTTTAGTCCAAATCAATCTTTTGTTTCCAAACAGTCTCTCAGTCAACATAATTAACACAGACACTCAGAATGAATCAAAAGTTTCTTTCATCAGACTCCTTTGGATGTAAATAAAGCAACTGATGCTTGGTTAATTACTGTGGCCTTCTGGGTAAAGGGATTACATGGGGGTTTAAGGGGGAGCCTGCATTTGGGTGGCCCCAGAGAATGTACCTCATCACAGCCAGCACATCGGGGTTTCTCACTGTCACAGTAATGTCTGCCACAGTACAGCTTCCCATTCTTCCAGAAATAAATCATGTCGACCAGGAGTTCATGGCAGGTGCTGCAGACAAAACAAGCTGGGTGCCACAGTTTATCGTAGCCAGCCCTTTCAGCATAGATGGCTGGGTCACCTTCCTTCATGCTCAGTTTGCAGCAGTAGCAGGACTGAAAGAGAAGCCATCCAAAACACTCTAGTCATCAGATGAGTGGCATTTCTTTTCATCAGCTTTAGTAGGAATTCAGAGGAACAACTTTCAAGAGAAATAATTCTGACTGAAATTACTAATTTTTCCATACAGATAATAAAGTATTAATAGTTCTGTGAAACGAAATTTCTTAGCTTTCTCCAAGCTATTCAAACCTACTACATTCACACTATGTATAACAGAGCATGGCTTCCTGAATTAAAGCCACTCATGGAAAAAGGGTAATAGTAATTTTCATCTCAATTTTAAGTAGTTTCTCGAAAGAAATGACTACCTTAGAGCTTATTACTCCTTTTTCAGGACTAAGCCTTATTGGTTAATGCGCTAATTGGATTTATGAGACATATTACAGAAAGTTTAGTTCTTACGCTTCATTCATCTGTGTCAAAATTGTCTTTTACCTTTAAGCCATTAGAAAAAGACTTCAATTTCCCTCTCTAGAGAAGACTTAAAAAAATGCTTGACTATATATCCGCATAAATTTAAGTTTAAATTTTAGGCAAGTTTTCATAAGCAAAACTGAATTAGCCTAAGCATATACTATTCTTATTTATAGAAAGAGATAAGCAATTATCACCAAAATTATGTTTAGAAACAGAGTACAGATCAGTATGTCATATTTGAGCAAGACGCCAACGCCAACTACTGTGTATACATAAAACTCACAATTATCCTTCGCAACAGATAACCAGAAAATCTGGCTTTAGGTAGAAGTTTCAAACGTGATAGCTTAGTAAGACAAGTCTAAATTGAATTTTAATTCAATTTACGTTCCTTTCTTATCCCCTTTCTGAAACAGAGGGATGGCAGCAAAGAAAATTCAAAGAACTTTCAGGAAAGAACCTGTAAAATACACAAATCAGTAAAGAACCTGTAAAATACACAAACTGGGCCAACAGTGTGAGCCTCTACTTACGTATTGAGTTCTTTTGTGCTGTGCAGATTTGTCCTCCATGGCCCCCACTGCTGCTGGGGTGCTTCTGTCCCCAGCAGGGATGTATGGTTTGTCAGGACCTTGTGTGTTCATCTCACAGGGAAGTTTGACATCTCCTACTCCCAGAGCCTCACTCTTGTATTTCTTCACAAACTGCTCCATCTCCTTCACCTCTCTGGGAGACAACTCATGGCACTTTGAAGGGTCCTGGTCATGTGCAGGGAGCTGCTTTGCCAGCTGCTTCTTCCGGTACTGTGCCCCCTCTGAGCCTGCCACTGGCTGCTTTTCCTTGGGTAGCATCTGCATGTACTGCCTGGCCTGAACCACAGGGACACCAATGTTAACTGGGAGATGCCATGGCCATTAGAGAGTGTTATGTTTTGTAACATGCATCAGAAGCAAATTACTTAAGAAAGAAGTGGGTTTTATCCAATAGTAAAAGAATTCATCCTCATAGTATAAATATCTTGAGATGTTAATACATTCAAAAATGGTACACTAAATAGATTTAGTTGGGTAAAATGAAAACATTTTTCTCCATGAAATTAAAATTGTTTTTTTCAGTTTATAAAAAGATTTGGGTTACTACTGTTTACTTGTGTTAAATAAACAAATGTAAGTTGAAAGAGAACATAATTTTTAGACAGACATGTTTAGCATTTACATCATATAAACTTATCACAAGATTCACTTTAATAATTTAACTAACCTTCTTAAAAGACTTTGAAATGTTTCATCTAGTTGTTATAATAATGGGAGGAGCTTAAGACAAAACTGCATTTTTTTTTGCCTTATATAGTAAAAGAAATACAGTATTGAACATTTTTTTCAGTTCTGAACAATGCTAGAAATTCTATTCTTTAGATATTCTTTATCATCTTAAATCTCAAGAGTAAATTAGAAGAGTTACTAAATTGATACAAAACATCTGATTTTCATCTAATTATTAAGAATGTTAGACCATATCTTCAAAAAGGTAAACATTATCTACACAGTCAGAAAAATTCTATGAGGTGTCTAGTCTTACTTTCAAAAAACTATAAGAGGAGTTAGAAGTCAAAGAATCAGAACCCCAGAAAAATAATAGATGTTGGGCATATGAGGCTGATTAGGTCATTAAAGGAACTGTGTTAAAGAAAACAGTCCAGGAACTTTAATACAGGGAGTCCCTTTCCCCTATTACTTACCAATGCCTGATTCTGGACAGGAGGAGCCCATTCATAGGTAACTGTATTGATGGAGACATTTTTCTTGGCAGCAACTGGATTGGTCAATATCATAACATTACGTTTATACATGGGAATTCCATCTGATTTTAGCTTTGCGATCAGGGTGGTATACTTGGTGTCTTCAAAAAGTTTCCCCACTTTTCGATCCTCTTCGTTGCTCAAGAGGACATCATGTTCTTCTTGGCCGCACTTGCAGTTCCGACATATTTTTCTGTAATTTTAGAAATAAACAGAAAATGATTATTGTATCTAATCAATAATAATTAAGTATGGCCATACACTTATAGTTCGTAAAATTCTTTTACACATATTCTATATAATGGTAAGCAAAAGCAAGTCCTTTCATGGGGAGAAGGGATGAGTATTTAGCCATAAATTTAAGCAAGAAAGAAACATGAAAACTTGCTTTATAAGACTTTGAAAAGTTAGGTTGTGGGCCAAGCCTGTGGTGCACTTGGGAGAGTGCGGCGCTGGGAGCGCAGCGACGCTCCCGCCGCGGGTTCGGATCCTATATAGGAATGGCCGGTGCACTCCCTGGCTGAGTGCTAGTCACGAAAATGATAAAAAAAAAAAAAAAAAAAGAAAAGAAAAGTTAGGTTGTGATTAAAAAGTCTACACACAAGGGGTCATGTCTGAGCGTAATCCCAGCTAGTACTCCTCATTCTCTCACCAAAAATAAATAAATACTAATAAATACAGACATACATACATGCATAAATACATATACACATTCCCAAAAACTTATTGCAGCAAGAGGTTTCATATTTTACAGCATGTTAATGTTTCACAGCCATTACCCAAGTTTTTTTTTTTAAGTAAAAGATAGGGAGACTAATACAACTCTTCCCATCAATGACTATGATCCTAGATTTAGGTTTAGAATCATTCTCATTTCCTTTCCTGTACCCTTTCCAATTTCTTCTCCTCTCCATTCCTTTCCTCTCCTTTCCCCCTTTCATATTTTCTTTCTCTTTATCCTTCTTTCCTTCTTTCCCTTCCCTTTTTATTTTTGACTTGCTGACCACCTACCACGTGCTCTGTTATGTATAAAAAGACAGATAAATAAAAGTCTCTGTCCTCGTGTATTTCTCATAGTTCAAGAACACTGCTCCCATTACCCAATCTGATCTAGAACGAGACATGTGGACAGTCAGACATTCATGAGTGCCCATGTGCCAAACAATGTAATTGATACTAGGACATAGTGGTGAAAAAAATGGGCCCAGTCTCTGACCTTCCAGAACTTACTGTCTGGCAGGGACACGGACATTAAACAAATAATCATACATATACTCATCCCTCTATAACTGCATTGGTAATAGGAAAGGAAAGTATAGGGTACCTTGAGAGGGTATAATTTTGACTTGAAACTGGAGAGAAAAGGACTCCATAAGAAGGTGACATTTAGGTTAAGATTGGAAGGAGGCATAAAACATAGGTGTGAGTTGTGTATTTGTGTGTATATTTGGGGAAGGGAAAAGAAAGGAGAAGAAAAGCCTCCCAACATGCTGGGTAGAAAAAGGAGAATCTACAGTGGTTCTGATTTGAAAATAGAGTGTTCCTGTAGGACCCCTAACCAGAGAAGGCTGGTATGACTGTAGGGAGGTAAGTAAATGGGACAGTGACAAGGCAGGAGAGGTAGGCAGGCATGAGGTCATACAGGGCCCACAGGACAGGTTAAGGAATCTGGTCTTCATTATGAGAGCAGGAGGCACTGAAGGCTTCCAGGTAGTGGAATGACATGACCAGATCTATAATTTTAAATATCACAATACTTGCCACGTGGAGAAGAAAACATAATTGAAAGTAGGGAGACCAGTTAACATGTTAACTACGCATCCAGTTTGAAATGGAGTGGTTCTAAGTAATAGAGATACTGCAGCTACTTCACAAATGGAATTTACATCATGGGTGGTTATTGTTGTGGTCCAGGAAACATGTGCTATAGCTTGAACTAGTATTTGACAGTGGAGATAAAAATAATAGATTTGAGATTTCCTTGAATGTAAAACTAACTAAATTCTGTGGTTAATTTGAATTAGTGATAGTCTCTCAAAAAATGAATCCAGGTTTCTGTGATGAGTAAATTGGTAAAAGGAATGTAATTTATTATAGTAGTAAATAAAAACAAGAAACAGATTTGAGGTATGGGATGGGGAAGGTTGATGAAAGTCTCTAAAACTAAACTATTGATAAGTGTGAAATGCCTGTGAAACAGGGTGAAGATCAAGTAGACGGGAAGATAAATAGATCTACTGTTAAAAGCTGTAGCCAGGTAGGAAATATAAATCTGGGAGTCAGGGAACAATATACAATGCACATGAGTTGAACAGATGACCTTTGCCTTCTGGGGAAAGTGTACTGGGAAAAAACGAGGACTCAGGAAAGAGTCTGGCAGAGGAACAGAAGCTGGAAAAAGCTACAGAGGAAAACAGAGAGGAAGGGAAATTTAAGCTGGGACTAAAATAAGAGGGCAGTGATAGTACATAAATAAGAGGAGGGGACCTGAGCATTTTAAAAAACATTCTAAGCTGACCAGCTAGCTCAGCTGGTTAGAGCATGGTGATATAACACTAAGGTCAAGGTTTCAGATCCCTGTACCGGCTAGCACCAAAAAAAAAAAAAGTAAAAAAGTAAAAAAGTTCTAAAGGTTTTCACGTTAGATGTTGTTAGGCTAAGTATGCAAAGTATGCATGTTAAACTATCTAGATAACTATGGAAAGGAATTTACAGCTTACATGCTCAAATTGGAAATAAGAATAAAAATTTCTAAACTAAGTGTTCAACTCAGGAAGTTAAGAAAAAGGCAGAATAAGACTAAAGTACAAGGAAGGAAAATAAAGGTAACAGCAGAGAAACTAAAAGTAAATGTTTGCTTCTCATCCGATGCAGAAAAAGCATTCAACACATTTCAACATGTCTTATGACTACATTTTGTTTAGTAATTTCAGCAATAGAAGGGAACTAGGAAGGAGTCTAGAAAAATCTTCTGGAAAAAAAAAATCCCGCATACTCAGCACACATTACACTTAATGCATTAATTTTACTATGTGAAGCAAGAAAGCAAACTTGCTATCAACAATTCTATTCATATTGTCCTGTAGGTACTATTCAGAGCAATGAGGAAAATCAAAGAAATGGAAGTTATAAGGATTCATCATAAAGAAAGTAATGAAACTGCTGTTACTCACAGATGCCAGTACTGACCATACAGAAACGCACTGTATTAGCATTAAGAAGAGTTTAATAAGCTTTCTGGATTTAAAATTAGTATAAATCATGGGCTTTCTCTACATCAGAATCAGGAAAAAAAACCAAACTAAAAATTAAATAAATCTCTTTGCCAAATAATAAATTATTACATAACTATATAAAATTTTGTGTTCTGAGCTTTCTTAAAACTCTTTTACAGTATATAAATTGAAAATATTAGATTTGACTTGTACATTGACAGAGATTAAGAGAGACTGAAAGAGTCAGAGAGGGAGGGAGGGAGAGAGATAGATAGATACAGGAGGTGGCGAGGCAAACTACTTTCCTTGTGCGCCCATGGGTCAGGAATCTTTATTTGGTAAGAATCTGTTGAAGAATTCGCATATTCTATTTCAGCTGTAAGATTCTTTCTTATATCTGGTTATCTCATACTCCCATCTAGTGGAAAGGAGCATATTATCCTACTACAGCATGTTTTTCATTCTTGTTCTCCGGTTAACAAAAACAATGGAATTATTTACACAGCTATCACATTGCTTTCGGATTAAGTTTAAAATTATACCTTCCCGAGGGGGAAAGAGGTGGGTGGGAATTTATTCTCAGTATAGCTAAACAAATCCTTACATGGCTGTGAACTACAGCATGCATCCTAATAATTAGCAAAGTGATTTTCTAAGGGATCAGGGATATGTGATGAATACTTGACTTGCTTTGGAAATGGTTATGATCCAGTTCTACACCAGTACAACATGTATACCACAAAATAAGGAGTGTCAGATTTTAGAATTTGAAACATAAAAAGTAAAAGCAACAGTAAATGAAAGAAAGCCTTCTGGTTTCTAACTGTAGCATGGTTAAATAAATTATATTTAAAGATTTATATTAACCAATGATATAAGAGCCATCTCTATAAATTTACTTGTCCTAAATTACTTGTCTTGGCCATTTGACAGATTCCCATTCCGAAGAAAGTTGTTTTCCTACCTACCCCTTTCACCCACTGAACATACCTTTATTAAGCAAGTAAAATCAGGTTAAAACACACCAAAAGCAAGAGTGATGAGGAAAAAAGAAGCTAAAAAAGTCAAACTATGCCCAATTATCAGTTTTCTAAGTCGGGAAAAACCTATGATTGACTCATTAAAATTTTAAAAATCATGACTATATTATAGGCTTCATCTGCATTCTCACTCCAACGTAGTAACTGTGGTAAGAGAGCATTTGGTAAGAAAGTGACTCAAGAAGGGGGATGGTTCTTTCAGCTAGAGCTGTCATCACTGAAGCAGCTAGAGTGACCACATCCTTTCCAGATCCCTTATACTGAGCTCCATTTCTACAATGAAAAGGGTCGGCTACAAACCACTAAAAGAAACCTATAAATCCAAACCAAGTGCGAAGAGCTCTCCATCACGGCAGTCTGTGCTATTATACTTACCTAGCTTAAATTTTTAAAAATATTTTTCTTAGGGTTTTAATCTATGTATTATTTGAATCTCTCACACTTAAATTGGAAAAAATTTTCAGAAATACCTTTAAAGAACTTTTAAATAGTTTGGGAGTTATCCAACCAATTCATTAGAAGGAAAACCTTGTTGAGGAATTGGGGAAGAAAAGGATACCACTATCTTCGTATCCAAGTGAAGATGTGACAATGAGTGGATGTTCATCACATATTTAATTCTATCCTGAAACAACCCAGATTCCACCCCCCTTAAGAAAATAAAAAACTTTTCAAATTTGGTTTTATGCCAACTTAAAGACAAAAAGCTTAGGGCATAGGTGAGCACAGTACCCATGTGCAAGGGGCTACGTGGATTATCTTTCTTCAGATGATTCATAAATAGCTTCTGATGATATATGTAGGCTTAAATAGTTTATGTTTATTAAATTTATTTGAGGTACAAAAATTTAATAACAGTTTTTTGGGCACATATAAGTCAGTTCTCACATTTAGTACCATTGGTAAATCTCTACATTTTGTAAACTTTCCTATAGAGCAGTTCCCCCAGACTCTCCATGGGATGCTGATAAAAGTTTTGTGGGGAAAAAAGTGGGGAAGGGGATTCAGAATTAAGTTGGTTTAAAACAGTCTTTCATGGCTTTTTAAAAAAGATGCAAAGGTAGACTTGTAGACTGGAAAGTTCTAAAATGTTGGGGGAGGAAGGTTATTTGTACTAAAAAGTTACTTTTACAAAAAAAGGTTTAGCACTTAATACACACACACACAAACATTAATATGCATGACAAATCAAAATTCTATATTCAAAACTTTACAACTTCAGAGTTCTTGAGTTAAATACAAGAGGAAGAGAGAACCAAACTACCAAAAGTATTGCCTAAGAAAAATAAAGAGATTTACAGTTTCAAGCTGAAAGCAGTCAAGAAACTATTCCTCATCCTCCCCAAAGAGATTTTTTTCTTTTGCATCACTATTCATAAAAATTATTATTTTTCCAAGGCAAGTAGTAGAAACTGGAGTGCTTTGACAAGCTGCCAGCATTCATAGTGATTTAAAGACATGGCCATGGCACTGCTACAAACCATAATTTAAAAGGGTTGGAAGCTGCCCTTTTATAACAGGGATATGCATATATGGACTTGAGTGTGGGCCTCTGTTATAGAATTCAACAAAAGCACTAATCCATTTATGGTGGGGAATTTTTAGTGTTCAGTCAGCTTTAAACCAATCAAAAATTCTGAGATGTATGCTATGAACAAGTAATACTTTTTTAAAAAAATGCAACTGTTTTATTGGAAGAATATATATATATATTTTTTTTTTACTATTTCTTTTTTTTTTATTTCAACTTCTCAATATACATTGTAGTTGATTTTCATTATTGGAAGAATTTAACAAATGTAAGGCAAAACAATAATTCTGTTACTTATAAATGATATATGGCTACAATATTACTATACCTTCAGTATGAAATAATTGGCTCTAAAATCCTTTAAATCTAGGGTTTGTGTCATATATTTCATAAACATTTGTTATTTCTAAATATTACTCGAAGGTGTGCCCAACAGACAGTAGTTCTTATTGGGTAGGTATCAAGTTTCCTCAGCCTTTTACTTTCCTCTAGTCTTGTAAGGACTGGTGTAATTAAAGGGAGAGCTCCCAGTTAAAGGACCCAATGTCCTCAAGGATGTCTATGTCACAAAAATCACACTTTACAGAAGACAGACTGGTGCAGTTCAAAGTTCATTGGTCATGAGAGTAAAAATGTGTGTTCCAGTTTCTAGCCTGCCATGTAGAATGGTGGTGATAAGGAAGGTTTTGCCAAGCTTTGGGTTCAAATTCAGCTCTTCCATCTATAAGCCATGACTTTGGTAAGTTATTTCTCATATCTAAAATGGGTATGAGGAGGATTAGGTACAAGCAGGTCCATAAAGTGCTGTGGTAAGCAGAATTTTATGATGGCCTCTAAGACCTTTGCCCCTGGCATTACTCCCATTATGTTACTTTATACATGGCAAATGAAAGATTGTCCAAGTACGCCTAATCTAATCACCTGAGCCCTTAAAAAGCAATAATTTTTTTCTGGCTGGCAGCAGGAGGAAGTCAGAGAGATCTGAGGTGCAGGAAGGAATATAAGCACTCACGTTGTCTTTGAAGATGGAGGGGCTGTCTGTTAAGGAATGTAAGTGGCTTCTAGAAGCTGAGAGCAGCCCCCAGCTGATGCCAGCAAGAAAACATGGACCTCAGCCTTCCAATCACAGGAAATAAACTTTACCAACAACAGAAAAGAACTTGGAAGCAGATTCTTCCCCAGAGCTTCCATATAAAAGCCTAGCCTGGCCAACACCTTGATTTCAGCCTTTTGAGACCCTAAGCAGGGAATCCATTTAAATAGCACCCCCCCTACACACACTCAAACTAGACTCCTAACGTAAAAAATAAATGGATGTTTGGTTAATTAATAGGTGTTGTTTTAGCCTGCTACGTTTGTAGTACTTTGTTACACAGCAATAGAAAACCACTGCAATCGCTTACTGGTGTGTAACACACAGGAATTATTCATAAATTATATTTCTTATGAATAACTCATGGTATTAAACAAGTCATTTTAACTTCATTGGGTTTTAATTCTTTGATATGCAAAATGAGGTTTAATTAGCTAAGTAACAAGTTCTACTTTAAACTTGCATAAGACTAAGAATTTGTTTTTTAACAAGTATTGTGACACTTTGATCAGGCATCTTCCATTCACCTTTCCAGATCCATTCTCCAGCCTTCAATACTCTGTGCTATGCCCTAGGAGGCTGACCCCAAAGGACATGTGCCCCTTGTCCTGGGCAAATAGGCCAGTGGGAGGCTCCAAAGGAGATCAGAGTGATGAAAAAGCATGAGGTCTGGATATTTATTTCCTGGGTTTCTACAATTGTCCAATGTGCTAAGGGGGAAAAAGATCCATAAGGGTGGAGTCCCAATCTGATAAGAATGGTGGATTTATAAGAAGAAAAGAGATCTCTCTCTTTACACACACAAAAAAGGCCATGTGAGTACACAGTGAGAAGGCAGCTGTTGGCAAGCCAGGAAGAGAGCCCTTACCAGAACCCAACCACACTTAAACTCTGGTCCTGGACTTGCAATCATCAGAACTGTGAGAAAATAAATTTCTGTTTATGTCACAAAGTCTATGGGATTTTGTTATGGCAGCCCAAGCAGACAATACAGAGGGCAAGGAAGACTTCTTAGAGGTGCTGCTTGAGCTGAGACTTTTTGTTTCCTGGTGGTAGGAGGGAAGGGTCTTTCCAGGCAAAGGATACAGGCAGTAAGGCACAGAAATTTCAGGGAATAGCAGGTATCAAGCAGCTGAGCATAGGGAAAGTGGGATAGGCTGAAAAGCGAGCAGAGACCAGATGATGAGTTATAACATCAAAGGCAAAAGACTTCGCCTAAAGGATTAAGTCCAGTGGGAAAGTGCTCACAGTTCTTAAGTTATCAGAAGATATATAATAGCATCCATTTTCAAAAGACCATTCTTGTGATGGTATGAAAGGCGAGACTGGTGAAGAGGTGGAGAGTAACTCTGATTTTTGAATGTGCCCAGTGAAGCCCTAAGGGTCCTAGAAGTCAAGGGTCACCATGAAGATGGAAGAGGAGGCTAAGTGAGCAGGGTCCTGGGGCCCCACGTCTACCTCACCACACCAGTTCTGTGACCCTAAACTAGACCTGGAATCTTTATTATACTCAGGACAAGTAGTATAGAATATTTTATTTCAAAGACGATATTGAAAAATGGCTGCATCTGGAAGTCAAAAGTCACCTGCCTCAGGTCTTCCAGTTGTGGTGGAAAAGTCAGAGAAATAACAAAAATTCTAACCAAGAGAGAAATGCTGGACTCATGCCAGGAAGATGACAGAACTCCTAAGAAATACCATCTGAGTTGTTATCAACCCCAGCTAGATGGGAGGCCGTATCCAAAGCCCTAGTCTTTTAAGGCTGTTAAATTCTTAGACTATACCCAGTTGATTAAATGAGTCTCTTTGATAAAACTAAAACAAATAGGTGATTTTCATGCAGTGGAGGTCTGCTCTTTTCTGACATATTCTTACCTGAAAACATAAGATTATAGTGGTCTGCAACAGAAAAATAATATAGGCCAAACAAAAGTTGATATAAAATAAACTTCTGCTTTAGAGAAAAGGCAATATCTGTTAGGAATGAACTTTATAAATCTCATTAGCAGTTTTTGCCAAATTCATAGCCAAACTGAAACGATTACCTTGGTAATTTACCATGGTAAAAGCTATGCCCAGCAGAGGGCACTGCAGCCCTCTGCAAAGTCAAATGCTAAGGCACAATAAAGTGCTGCGCACATTAGGAGTTGAGATATTCTAATCTATAAAAACTATTCTATGTTTATGAATTTTATCTTTTTAGAACATGACCTGACAAACTGCCTAACTGCCTGTCCCTTGGAAAGGCAGCACAAGAAAGCTATTTAAGTTTTGTAATTAAAAATCTCTGGAAAATATTAGCTCCCTAAATATACAGAACTGTCATCCTTTCTAGAAGAACTGAGGTTGCCTTTACTGTTTAAAAGAATTGTCTTTGTTTTTTAAGACTTACTAAATAAACTAGCTTTTAAAAGAGCATCACATCCCAAATTTTATTCTTTTACATTCTCCTTTAACTACACTGTATATAGCCACAATGGCTGATGAAACTGTTTATTCTAGAGATTCCTATGGAAATCTACAGAAAATGGTTCACTTCAGAAGTGAGATGCATTCTAACAAGGCACCTGCCATCCTAATATTGCACAGGTGATTATTTTTTTTCCAACAAAAATATGGTGATTTTGAATTAGAGTAGATTGTGAACTATCATTACGATCTCAACAGGCATTAAGAACATTTATATTCTTCATAAGGACAGGTTTCAAATACTGATTTTAGATATTACTTTAAAACAAACAAAGAAGATCTATATAAAATTCATTCTTGATCCACTAACACTTTTCTTGCATATACATGCACTTCATTCAATCCCAGACACTGGCAATAAATTATTCTTTTCTTAAAAAAACACACAAAAGCTCAAATGCTTCAAAGTTTTTCAGTAGTAAATTTACAGCTGAAACTTTTAAGGAGACCTAAATTCAACTTCATTTCCTGACAACTAGGACATTAATACTCAATTTGGCATTTGTATTTATTGCAAATACAGAGATGAGATGTGCAAAGTTATCAATTTTTAAAAGGATAATAATTTAAATTAATAAATCGCCACAGAAGATTACCATGAACTTATTTGCCACTAAGACATATGCAGTGTTCTAGACTCACAGGAAATCTGAAAGACAGCAAACCTGAATATAGTTATTATGGTCCAATTCACTCAAATTTAATGATAGGAAGAGAGAACAACTTTACTATTTATTCATTTCTTAGAAAAGAAAATAACAGATCTGTAATTTAGCAACTAGGTGTGAGAACCTATAAGAGATCTACACTGTCTGAGGAAGTATTGCCAAATAGTATAAATTATTAATGTGATTGTAGTTTTCAAAATATTACCTCCAGAAGTGCAGTTCGAATCCTTCACATTTTTCTTTACATTTTAAACAGGGGGCTCCAAACCCTTGCTCATGACCTAAGCCCATCTGTTAAAAAAAAAAAAAAAGTGCATCTATTATTACATTTTCTAAAAATCTAAAAAATTTAATAAGTTGCACTTTTAATTCCACTTACCACTCTTGTTGATATAAGTCTCAAACAAATTTTTTATGAGTATCATACTGTTTATTCAATGATGACACCCAGGTATGTATACGGCAGCTCCAAGTATATACATAACATACTTTATATTCTTACTGCTTTTTATCATGAAAAGAAAAGCATTAGAACATAACAGTGCGGAAGATTACAAATGCTGCAAGTTGCAAAAAGTCATAAATGTACATCTTTGGCCACTACATGCCCTGGATACTGGATACAATAGGTATAGGGAGTACTCTGAGAGCTGGAGCTTAGATAGCAAGCCTTGCACCCCAAATAATATATTTTGCAGCAAACAATGAATGTATGAAAGATTTTTGGAATTACAACTAAAATAATATTTTATATTTTGATAAATATAATATTAATAGAAACAACTAACATTTATTGAATGCCAGTGTTATGGCTTGAATGTTTGTGTCCCTCCAACATTCATACTGAAGTTGAATCCCCAATGTGATCATATTAAGAGGGAGGGCCTTCATGAGATGATGAGATGATGATGGGATTGGTACCCTTATAAAAGGGTTTCAGGGAGCGAGTTAATCCCTTTCATCTCTTCTACCCCTTCTGCCATGTGAGGACACAGCCACAAGAAGCCATCCTGGAAGAAGAGAGCAAGCCCTCAGCAGACACTGAATCTGCTGGTGCCTTGATCTTAGACTTCCCAGCCTCCAGAACCATGAGAAATAAATTTCTATTTTTTAGAAATTACCTAATCTAAAGGTACTTTGTTATAGCAGTAGGAACAAACTAAGACAGCCAGGAGCAGAGGTAAGCACTTTACTTAAATTATCTCATAATTTCTTACAAATCTTACAAAACCTCAGCAGGCAGTATTATTTTCCAGATTCTAGAGATGACAACTGAAACTCGGAGAGGTTGTGGAACTTGCTTAAGTCAAAGTGTTAATAAATGGTAGAGAAGAGATTTGAGTCCATTTCTTTCTGACTCTAAAGGTTGTGCTATTATTCTTGGGGTGGGAGTGGAGGGCTATACTGTTGCCCTTATTATAATAAGCCACTATTTACCGTATTAAACAATTGCCCTTGGGAATTTGCTGAGACATGGCCTAATAAGCAGAAAGGATATGGGGATGCAGATGGGGGAAGGACACAAGATGGCAATGTAAATTCTTTTACACAACTACTGATATTAGAGTGCAAAAGAACAGGCTTTAACATCAGCATACTGGCAAACTACCAGTGACCAGATTTTTCTGTAATTTACATATCATCAGTGACTGTGACAAATTAGTTACCAGCTAGTGCCTGAAGTAGCAGTTCAAGCTGGACGAATAACAGGTCTTTTTCAACGGCCCCCCCTTTTTAACTTTACTAAGTTGTATTTATAACTATGCAATCAAAACCACATTATAACTTGTTCCTTGAAGTTTCAGTGAAGCCCTTCCTTTTGTTCTGAAGAAAATGACCACATCCTCTTCCTAAGGGCATATTCAAAACTGGCTGGTCCACCTAGCTGCTTAGGAGAACATACATTGTTTTTATGTCAGACCATCTCAAGTATTCTCTCTAAAGGATAGAAATCTGTCCAGCATTGACTAAATTTCATCACATTTACCATGTCTATATTGAAAAAAAAAAGAAATTCTCTAAATTGTACATTTAACATCAACACTAAACTTTTTTTTAAGGAATCAACTTGTTTCCTTGTCACTGATGATCATAGTTCATTCTTAGTATGGAAATGAAGTGAGTTGAACAAAAGGCAGAGGGAGACCGACTATTTGAGTTTTCTGGTCTTTCAAAAAGAAGCTAAGTAAACATTTTCTCCATTACCATATGCACAGTAAAATGTACAGCAAATCTAAAAGGGTATATTCTTTTCAAGTCCTTTATAGTTTTCCATTACAGGAGAGTTAATAATCCTGAATCTGCCTGGTGTACGTATGGATTTGCTTCATACTGTGTTCCATGTACAGATATCTCCAAAAGAAACTCTGAACTCTGATCTTAAATGAAAATTAAGATTACTTTATTAAGACTTAATCACATAGCTTAGCTTAAATCAGTGGCTTTTAAATTCTCTTGTACATAGTTCACAGTTAAGAAATACATTTTAGCTTGTGACACAGAACTTGCATATTCACATGTGTATAAAGTATATATGAAATCCTGAGATTTACTTGCTTAGATATATCTAGAACTAAGTATGCTTCCACCTCTAAATTGAACGGCCATGTAAACAAATTCTTGCCTACCTTCAAATCTGAATTGCCTGATGTGAACAACACCAAGCTTAATAAAATACTGCAAACATACGGAACAATGCCATCTCATTCTCTATTTCTGAAAACAACTTGAAAGTTCAGCTAACGTAACCAGAACCTTGACTAGTCAGCAAAGTTTTTACACTAAGGTCTCAGTGTAACTCACTGCTGGCTTACACAGTCAAATTTGCGAAAGGGCTAGTTGTTTCTTTCCTAACCACTTTTGTTATCTTAAAATAGTTATCAGTTTATTTATTAGAACTATTAGAACTGGTATTATTTCATGAACATCTGCTCTTTTAAAGTGGCCCACATATTCTTATTCTGGCCAAGACTAGGCATCCCCCTCTTGTAAGAGATCAGGAGACTAAAATCTAGAGAGGAGATGATTTACTTGTGGTTGCACAGCTAGCCAAGAGCAAACTAGACTTAAAACTCAGCGTCTGGCTTCTGCTCCACTGTTCTGCTGAGTGGCAAATGGGAGCTCTTCAGTCTTCAAAGAGAGTCACCGGCTCACTTTTGCCCCAAGAAAGACTACAAATCCAGAAACGTTCCTGCACCACCTCTAAATGTAGATGACTTTCGGAGAGCTTTAAAAAGGGAAGCCTTCAATCAGGGAAGCTGGGAAAGCTTTTTTGAACAAGGGGTGCTTGAATTTAGAGTGAAAGGATGAGCAGCATCTAACTCGGCCATGGGCAGAATGAAGTACATTCAAGGCAGAGAGAACACCATATGCAAAGGCCTGTGGCAGAAGAAGGCAAGGGCAGACAGAGAATACCTTACAGCACTTGAAGGGTGCTAGGGCCAGCCTTACAGGTAGCAGGGTGTCTTGTTTTCCTTTTCCTTTCCCAAGGAAGAAAGTAAACCTCCTGAAGCATTCAATACCATATCTTGGGCTACCAGATTTAACAGAGGGGAAGATAGCCCTGGAGATGTGATGAGACTGGTAAGGAGGAGGCGCTAGGGAAAAGCCACCTGGCAATGGAGGGAGGGTGAGGAGCGGGAGCACCTCTCAAGCTCTGCTAGCTGAACCTTAGCAGGACCCTCAGGGAGACCAGGAGATACAGCTTTGGGAAAAGCAGTAACTTGGGAAAGTGGCTCTGCAGGCTGCTCTGGGAAAGTTAGACAGCACTGCTCTAGTGTTCTTCACTCTTGCTGGCCCTGCCTGGAAGGCCAGTTTGTAGGCTCTTTCCAGCACTGTCTGTGACTGTCTGGAGAAAGTGCCCCTTCCCACCTGTCCAAACACACACACTTTCATCTTCTCCACGTGTTCAGACATAAGGAGCGAGGGGACTTCAAAAATACTACAGACAAAGAGTAAGTAAATAAAGAGAGTAGAATGAGGTCACGGCAACATGATACACTCTCCTGCTATAACCCAATGTTAGCAGTTCTAATTAAAAACAAACACACAAACAAAGCACAAACAAAAGACACCTAGTTTTCAAAATCCTTGTTAGCAGCTAAAGCGATTAGAGAGAGCTTCAGACTGGAAACAAACTTATTTTTCCTGAGGGAATTTTAATAAGATAAATTATCTTATAGCTGTAAAACTTAAACCTCACTGACACCTGGCACTGAAGATCTCTAACATGTCACATTACTAGGTGGGAACTTCTTGCATGTTCTTATCCTCTTTAGGATAAAAAAGCACAATTCCACTCAAACAAAGAAGACAGGTGATTTACACTCTAGTGCTTTGCCTGTTTAGTGGAAGTGCCTAGTTCCAGACTGAATTATAATCTAGAATGCAGTTGTAAAATCCAATTTATATTATAAAATTGCACGGTAGCTGAATGGGCTGGAGAATTCCTGGTGAGGTATAAGTATAGGGAAGGTGTTAATGATACACAGGGTGTGTGCAGGGGCATGTGTGAGGAGGTGGTGGAGAAAAGGGAAGCCCAGAAAGTGTTAGCCCCTCAGCTAAGGAAAACTGGCTGTTTAGAAAGTGAAATCCAGATCCTTGGACTGATATAAACACCAAGGTATGTGTGCTTGTATGCAATACCTACCCTGTGAGAATTAGCTATACTAGGTATTAAGGGAATTATCAAGAATTACATGAAAACTAACAAAACAGAGAAATGTGAAAATGTAGAAAGATCACTGGAGGAGAGTCAGAAAAACTGCAATCTGGTTCCAGAATGTCCTACCAAGTTCAGTGATTTTGGAAGTCATTTTTCTTCCTTGAGCTTCATCTACATAATGAAGGAATTGAACTAGATTGACTCCAAGATACCTTTCAATTTTAAAATTATAACTGCAAATTACATGTCAGATTATCTTAGTTTAGTTGTTCAGTGCAGTCATCTGCTCAAAGTTTAATTACTAAATAGAAAATAATTTGAGAAAGTTAATTTATTAGTGGCTCTTATATGTCAGAATCATTTGGAACTTAGATTGGAGGAGTAGTTTATAAAGCATGCCCAGGAAACAAAAGATTGAAATTGTGAGGGATAAAACTCAGTTCTTTTGCACGTAATTATTTCAACAGCAAATGTGATATGGTATTGCCTGCAGAGTCAACACTTGGTGCCTAAAAGCACATGTATTTCGTAAGTGCCCAAGTCTCAAAGCTGTCTACTCCATACAATTTTAGTAACACGTTCTGGCCAGCATCAATAGGAGGATATGACAGATTAATTTTTCTTCTTCAGTATCCAAGAAAACAGATCCTGTGGATTGGCTATATTCGGAGAAATTAAAGTCAGGCTTGGGAATACCTATCAAATTCCTCTGAAAAAATAAAAATGAGTCAGTAATATTTATCCTGAAACACTAGTCATAGACAAAAAAGGAGTTTTTAAATACCTTTACAGACTCCAGAAACTGAACTTCTATTCCCATGATCTGTGCCTTTAAACACCCCCTTTTCACTTGCTTATTTTAGGATAAGAAATGGGAATGGAATCAGTTTCTCCAGATTCATAATTTCAAAGCAACCAGATAGGCTGGCAACATTTCAGGTGACCCTTCTGACCCAGAAAATGGTATTTCATGTCAGATACTTTGAAGAAAAAGAAAAAAAAGGGTATGGAAACATCTGGTATTTTAAACATGGTCTGAGTTGATTTGGAGACAATTTGGGTCTGGAAGATATTATGCAGTACTCAGGGTGAGATCAACTGATCCATACTGTTTTCATAACCAAATTTCCCTCTGGAGCAAAGAATCATATGTGGTTACTAAACAAGCAAGTTGTTACTAAGACTTCTTTAATCATCTTGGAATGAAGCTGACCAAGATAGATTATATGAAATATATATTTTCTCTCTCTCTCTCTGGGGGTGTGTGTACATGTATGTGTATGTGCACATGTATATTTACCTGCCTATCATGTATACACACATACAATCTATGAACAAATATACATATAAATACATATATATTCATACTACCCTCTTAAAAAAGCATTTTATATCTTGTTCAAACAGATGATATCCTGGACAAAGGAACTACATGTCTAAATAATTCCTCTCAGCACATGGCCCTCTTAGAAATCTGGTGTAATCTGTAAAGTTCCCCCCATCAATAAATTTTGATTAATCTTTGATACGAGATTTTAAATTATTTAAAATTTTTAGTTAATTGCCTGTTTTCCAGTCTCTACCAAGATGTGCATTACCATAAAAATGTAGGTTATACAGAAAACCAAACTTAAATATAAAGAGAGGCCCCCTTCAACTTTTATATAGTTTGCCAACTGTCTTAGATATGAGCGAATACAAAGAATTATTGCGATTAAGAGCTATGATTAGTCATTCTAATAAAACTGCTATATTTCTTTTTATTTGCTCATAAAAATAAAAACTTCTTATCTCTCATGTACTCAAGTCTGAAATACATAAGAGGGAGAATGAAGAAAAAGTCATCCCTGCCCATCATGGTCACCCAAGCTGGGGTGCAGAGGCCTCCTTATCTGCATCCAGCCACACTTATTATGCTCCAAGTCTTGACGGTCTTTTCTGTAAAAGCTACACCTTCTGTCATCTCATCTCCACTCCAGAGTTTGTGTTCACACTCTCCTAACTGATTGCTTCCTTTGTATGATGTCATATTGCTGCTCCCAAAATGATTGTAATAAAACCTAAAGATCATAACACTATCTTTGTTAGATGCTTCTTCATGAGTTCAGTGAAGTTCTTCTTTCTCAGCATGGCAGAGAAGGTCCTTTAAAACCTGGCACTACTCTCGATCCTACCACTTGTCTTCCTCACAACCCCCCTCCAGACACTCTCTGCTTCTGGGGGCTTTTCCCTTCCTGGATCTCCGTTCTCCTTCTCCTCTATCTGCCAAAATCCTACTCTCTATTGGGTTCGACAGATCCAATTCAAATGCCAGTTACTCTGTGATACCTTCCCTCAACTATCTCCAGCAAAGGTCTTCTGAATTCCCACAGGCCTTGTACAAATCATATTTTTTAGTCCTTACTATATTATGATTGTTTACAAATCCATTTACCCCATTAGACTGCTTTTTGTTCACATTTGAATTCCTGATGCCTGCAACAGTGCCTGAAATTTACAGTAATGCTAGAAAGTTTTATTTATTATTTTAATTATTGAACAATCTTTAACACAGCATCCTTACTGTAAGGAACTCCCATTACTTTTCACAAAAAAAGTCTCTGGAAGGGGCAGTGCTGATAATAGTAGTAGCAGCCAATATTTATGGAGCTAGGCATGGTTTTAAGTTTTTTACATGGATCATCTCATTTTATCCTCATAAGAATCCTATGAGAGTCTGGGGTACTATTATTATCCTTTTTTTTTTTTTTTTAATCCAGATGAAGAAACTACAGCATGGAGTTTTTATTTAAGTTGTCCAAAGTCAGTTGCATTCCAAAGTGCCTGTTCTTAACCACTAGTGCCTGAATATAGGTCATGACAAAAAAACAAAATAAATATTATTTAATAAATCAACTTAAAAAATAGAAAGTAATAGAATTTTAAACTTAAGGCCAAAGGATTACAGCTCAAGAACAGAATAACCAATTAAGGGTCTTTAGTTGTTAATACTGCATATGCAAAAGCAAATAGGAATAAAACTCTTCACTGCAGACTCTAGGATTCACTTCCACATCCCTTCATCTTTTCAGTGTGGGAAGTATAAAGCCAGAAGCCCCACATGAATCTCTACAATGAAATCCACTGTGAGCCAAACAGTCTGAAACCTTTCTGTTCATACACAGTAGTAAATAATCACATTCTGTTAGGAAAGAAAAGAAACCTTCAGCCTAAATATTTTATAATAAATTCTATTCTGGAGGTACCAGGGTCAATCTTCCTAGAACATTAACAAATTAAAGTACATGACTCCCACACAATTTGCCCCTCCATTTCTTAAGACAGTACAAGTACTGGGTTAATGACAGAGGGACTGTCACCAAGGCAATTTGGCTATGTTGGTCTGAGATGTAGTCAGGACATAGCAGATTACCCAAGACACCTATTACCCTCAATAAAGATGGTAGCACATCTGAAGAAGAGCAGAATTAGATCCTGTTACCTTTCTAGGAACCCATAATTTTAGTTTTGGTAGTGTTCAAGGGGTGCTTATCTATCAGCTTGCCTTAATTTTTTCCATTTAAATGTCTACTTAAATGTCTCTTTACCCAAATGGGCATATGAAAACAGAATTTTGCTCCTTCCTCATAAATACTAGTGCTACTGTATGACCCAACAAATGCATCATAAGTTGAAAATATCCTAGGTCAAAAATGCATTTAATGCACCTAACCTACCAAACATCATAGCTTAGCCCAGTCTACCTTAAATGTGCTCAGAACACTTACGTTAGCCTATAGTTAGACAAAAATCATCCAACACAAAGCCTATTTTACAAAAAAGTGTTGAATATCTCTTGTAATCTATTGAATACCACACTGCAAGTGAAAAACAGAATGGTTGTATGTGTACTTGAAGTACATTTCCTATTGGATACGTATCACCTTTGCACCATCGTAAAGTCAAACAATGGTTAAGTTGGACCACCCTTAAGACAGGGACAGTCTGTACTCTTGTTACCTTCAACTTGTTAGTTGTTCACTTAGGAAGGCCCAGGGAAAGGTCTATCAGAAGCCAAGGTAGAATATGATTTTTAGCCTCTAAACCTCACTCTCTTTCTCAATATATATATATATATATATACATAAGTATATACAAACTTGTGTACACACATACAAACACACTTATGTTATACAACACAGTCACAAACCTGATTATAAAATACCATATAAAACACCAGTCTTGATTAACAATTTCCAGAAATAAATTTAAAAGAAAATTTTCATAATTTTTATAACATGCTATAAGTTCTCCTCAAAGAACACAGAAAAAAAATAAAAATGAAAAAAAATTTATATAAACTTTATTACATAGATCCATCTGGAGACAGAATTAAGTAAAAGAAAACAAATACAGTACTTGTTTGTGATATCAGGATGCAAACTACCTGATTCAAATTAGGTAGTATTTATAGTCAACAGTTCCTGCCTCCCAGTACTACTTGCATATTCAAAACCTAACGTATCCTCACTATATTATTAAGGGCAAATTAATTTAGGTCTTTTTTTTTAAAGGTCTGCATTTATTTTAGGTAAGCAGATGATAAAAAGAAATGTATTCTATCTGATCAGTTTATGTTGGTTCCTCATAAACATTTTTCAAACTGACTACTACCAAATTATTTTTATACTATTGTGTAAAGGATGTCACTTGAAATGTTAACCAGTAGAATACCACTTCTGTGGACTCTGCTCATAAAAAGCCTCCCCCTGAATCTGTTACTTTGAGAAAGACAATGCAGCCTATAAAAATGTCACAATTAGGTTATGATTGCTGATGAAATTGCTTCTTAATTAGGATTGGCTGAACTCTGGCTCCACTGAAGGACTCTGCAATGGCACGTGCTTATACACAGCCCTCAAAGCCTCCTATTTATTAGCTATAAAAGGCATTTAAAAAACCTGATTCCAAAAGACATCTGTAGGAATTCCTTAAGAGAATGTGGATCATGGCAAACATTCCTAATTTGGTCACTACCTCCACAGCTGGCTCTAAAGAGTGGCTCCCACAGATAGCTGCATTGAGACCTTTACTAAGATTCTTTTCCCCAAAATTTGAATATTGCCATTATTCTCGCCAGGCCTAAGATATAATATTATTTCTTCAGGAGGAATCCATTAAAATACATGGGGGGAGGCCATAGGGAGAAAACTGTAATATTAAGTGATTTATTGCCACTAATTTCCTAGCTAATTAGAGCACATGCAGGAAAAGAGGATAGTACAGACAGATGTGTTTTCACAGGCTGGAGAATGAAGGACAGTGGCTAATAGAGCCATCAGAAGAGGCTGCCCAGGGAAGCAGGAGAATCCAAGGGAACCTGAAGAATATATCCCAATGGAGAGAAGGCACAGAAAATGGAAAAACAGGTGCCAGAAGACAATCTTCTCATTTTCCACCTTTGCCCAGGATTGGCATTCAGGGGCATTTGGAACAAAAGCAAATCTTACAGCAGAGACAGGGGTCTTGGAAACTGGAAAAGGAGACGGAGAGATGCAGGAATCCTACTGCCAGATCCTTATGCTTGCCCATTTACTTATTGCCTAGACTTTTCACACCATCCCTTACTCTGGAAAAACTGAATTATGTTTACACACTATGCTCTGTAAACATAAGAGCCTTAAGTAATTTCTGACCCATCTTTTGATTTTTGATCTAGTAGAGAAGTGGGTTGTATTATCGTACTTTTTGTTTTATATTTATACTATAGCACAAGGACTTCCCCACTAAAGGTACACACACATTATTTTAGATTTGTCTAGTGGTTAGGGGAATTAGACAAATTTCAAAACATGCATACACCATCTATTTACAACTAGGATCAAATTTCATTTGCATGTTAATTTAATTTTCCTCTATCTTGATGAAACAACAAGCAAAGAAATAAAAATTACATTTTAGTGGATTGAAAAACAGCTCATTCTCAAGCCACCAATGATGTTAGAGAGGCTCCAGTGCACTGATTGATTGTTTCATATGTGCAAAGGGCTATGAGTGTAATTTGGCCCAGGTGAGTCACAAGGCAGTCGAGATTCAAAGCATAGGAAAATAGACTCCCCTTCTTAATGGAAGGTGCTGCAAAGAATTGTGGCTATTTTTGCAATATACCACAGAAATTCTGAATAAGATTCTGACCAGGAAAATGTAAGAGTTCCCTATACCGGACCAGAATACCTGGTAGTGTTAAATCAGTCTTCCACATAGCAACCTGCACATGGTACACACTCAAATGATTTCTGAAAATTCATAAATTTTAATCTTATAATAAAAAATTAAAATCAAAATCATTTGCAAATTAGTGAAAGACAAATAATTAAATCCAACAACTTAACATACCCCACAGTTATTGAACTTTTAATGAATATTTCTTTGTGTCTGACAAAGTACCAAGTAGCAATAATTTACTGATAGCATGTCATCATAAAATTCTTGATGATATATTCAGGTGCCTGTTAAATGGTATGAAGATTTGTGTAGGATTTTCTTCTCTTTACACTGGATTTCTTGATGATGACATTTGTTTATTATCTATGTGAAGGCACTATACTTTGTGCTTTAAAACATTCATCTCAATTAACCTTCTACCCTTGTGAAATAGACAGCTGGAACCCATTTTCAGATGAGGATAGTAAGAATTAGAGTAACTTTCCCAAATTCACTCAGCTAGTATGTGCCAGGGCCAAGAACTGAACCCAGGATTCTAAAGATGATATTCAACCTCAATGTAATTCTCGTTCTCCAAACATTTATCCATTGGTACTAAGGTCTAGCTAACTAAACAAAATTGATCAGGGAACATTAATCACTAACACTGATCAAGTACTTGGTGTATGTCAGGCAACACAAGTGTGTACATGTATTACTTTAATCTCACAATAATCTAGTGAAGAGGTATCATCCATGTTTCACAGATTAGCTCCCTGAAGCCAAGGAGGCTAAGAAACTTGTCCAAGTTACTGGGCAAGTATCAAAGCTGCAATCCAAACCTATGTCTGAAAAGGTAAAAGTCTGTGCTGCTTTCTTTAAACTCCTTGTGTTCCAGAGGAGTGGGCAACAGTGATCCACAGAACAATCCTATCCCTCTAGCTTAATTTCATCTGGTCCATAAGACAAGTACCAGCAAATAAGAGCTTATTGTTTTACCTGTGACATCTTAAAAAAAAATGTGGAGTTAGCCATCAAAACCTGTCTTGCCTCTCTTTATTTAAATTCTGCCCATTTCTCTTTGAATAACTTTTATTACCACTGGTAGAGTCTAACATGTAGCATCATTTGAATGTTTGTGGAATATATTTTCAATTTGTTGCAGTATTTAAAAGGTCAGATTTCATAACTCCCTTTAAAAACCTTAGGCAACTTGACATTTCCCAGGGAAACTAGTTCTACATTTCTTCATGCAACATGGAAGTCACATGACCTGGCAGGATTGAATTTGGAGAGGTCTGTGTCTCAAAGCTAAGAGACGAGTAACTAGATTTTTAAAAAGGACCCTCTAAAAATCAAGTAAGGAGTACTGAAAAGTTAATTTTTCTTTACAGTTTTTTAGAAGGGCCAAATACTATCTTGATTTTTAGAAGGGCCAAAAACTATTGTGCTTTGAAATACTGTAGTCTGTGATACTATACAAAATATCATCTCAGAATAGTCTCTTGATACATGAAAGATCTTAAGAAAAGGATCCTCAAGTCCGGACATTCAACAATCCCACTATAGCACATGGGGAAGACTGAAGTAATAGTCCCAATTCTTTACTCCCATGTAACAGTATTAAACATCCACATCCTTGCCATAGCCTCATAGTTGCTAGATTGGACTTCTTTCCTTGACTTTGGGCTTGGACATGTGACTGCTCTGGCATATGAAGAAGCTTAAAAGGTGGGTGTGCCTTCTACTGCTCCAACCTTTTGCTTCAAATACTCACTAATCTAAGGATAAAAGACATGTAGCACCGGTGTGGTCCCAACCTGCAGCTTGGAGCCAAGCCTCACCTACATCAGCTAGACTCTAATGGGAAATTTCCTCCTCCGTCTCAGCAGATGACACAATGCATTAAATAAGAATCAGATTTAGGGTAGAGGAGCAGGTCCTCAGCAGTGTGCTAAGGTCCTGCATTTTGTAATTCTGGGAAAATTACAAATTACTGCAGCTCATGTATGAACTTTGGCTTTATTTTAGAAGAGTTAAAACTGAAAATGTCAATGGTGGCAATGCCAAGAAAGGGTTTACTGGCTTCACAGCATGTACCCTCAGTTCATGCTATATATTCTTCCTGGAGTGCCTTCTTTGCCTAACAAAACCTTATTTATTCCATAAGAGTTGTTTCCTCCATAAAATACTCCCAAATCACCCAATTAAAGTTAATTTTCTGCTTCTGAGACTCCATAATAGTTGTCTGTATTCCTACTACTGCAGTGCTACTCAAAGTGTGGCAGTCTGCAAACTGTTAGTCACCAGTCTGTGATGAGACATAAAGAAACTGAGAATAAGTAATTAGGAATCATAAAACCCTTTGTCAGAGTAATTTTATGTGTTGCATTTAAAATTGGACTTTATTTGTCTTTTGTCTTAGTAACTCATTTTTATTGTTTTAAAAAATATCAGCCCACGATAATTTTTCTTACCAAAAAAAAAAAAAAGCTCCTCATCACAGAGAAATACCGTATTACATAGCACTTATGTCATTCTATCCAGCATTGTAGTTAATCTACATATCTTGCCCACTAGTTTTTTCTTTCCTTCTTTTTTTAATCTACCAAAGCTGACATCAAAGTATTTTGAAGGAAATAAGCTCAACAGATGATATTGATAGAAATGGAGTTCATATTCTGAAGTCTTAAATTTAAATGGCACTTTTACTATTCTCTATGAAAAACCAAGGGAAACTTTTTGTTTGGCCTTCAGTTATTTTTACTGCAGGCCAGTACCCCATAAAGGAAAAAACATATCCTTTACCTTTACTTTGTGACTCATTCTGTCAAGGCTGTCATGATGTTATGCTCATATAAAAACAAAAATCCACCTAACATCTGCATGATCTTTTGCAATAAAACATGATATCACTTTATCATCAAACAAAGCAAGAGAAAGTTCACTGTGGCTACAGACATATTAATGGACTCTGCACGAAAGCATCTGTGCTCAGCTTTCAGCCCTTTTTTTTGCTAGGCTCACTGTTCTTCAAAGAAAAAGCTGCATAATGAACACCCTGAAACTCCTTCTTAGAGTTTTTCATGGTGATCAGAATGTCACTAGAATAAACGCAGGCTGAATCATTCGTGGTTTGAGGATGATTCATCATTTTGGAGATTAAATATATTTATATAGTAGTGGCCTTGCTGTTATTTAGCAGATGAGACCCAGTAACCATCACTGGCTGGCTTCTCATAAAGCTCACTCTCTTCAAGCCTTGCTCAAACCCAAGCAGTGCCCCAATCTTAGAAACTAAAAATCAGAAAAATTGGCAATTCTAAACTATGTTCTTCTACTTTTTTGAATATCACCAAGATAAAAGCAGTGATACCTAGAAAATTGTAGTCACGCACACCCATCTCTCTCTAATTCCCCATTATTTAAGTAGGAAGTTAGGTAGATAAAGCATTTAGGGAAAAAATAGATGAAACCACTCTAAATTTTACAGTAGTTCTTTTATAGGAGAGTCAGAGACTGTAGTTATATAGTTGAAAAGCATAACCTCAAAATGCAATCCTCTAATAACAGTGCTTGAAACAAACTGTGATACTGTACCTGGGCATTTACTCAAACAGTTGAGAAGTTATCAATCACCAAGTTATTCTTCTTTAAAATCCTGAAGATCCATGAGGTTTTTAATTTGAGTTGTCTTTTGTCTATTTTCTTTTTCTCAAAAAAGTTGATTTCATAATTCATAATTTATATAATTTCCCTGAACATTACCACCTTGTAAAAAGCAAAATAATTTCATGTATATACTTCATATTAATGATCTAATAAACAATTTTTAAAATCATAATTTCAGTTAACATGGCAATCGTTATCAAACAAAAATTAGCAATGAATGCAAACAGGAAATCCAAGAATGACTCTTTTGTAAGGATTATGCAATCAGGAAGAAGACTCAGTTTGTGTACTTTATAGCTGTAAGGTTGTAATTATTATAGCCGTATCCATTTATGATCTTATTCACATTCTAATACATAAAAGCTGCTTTCTTATTTCTTTTCCATTTGCCATTACTTAAGATAAATGAAATAATTACAAAGTTTGCAAACCCAGGAACCAAGCCCAGGAATCACCACCAAAATTACCCATCATCTGTTAGAAATCTAGTGTACTGCTGACCTTTAAAGAGTTCACTGGTGGGTATAATCCCAGTTGTGCTTACTGTCGATCATTTATTTTGTCATTTACTTTCAGCTCTATCATTCCTCACAAAGAGTGTAAGTTCTGTATTACAAATGTTAAGTCGTATGTCTTTTTTGTTCACTGCCATACTCACAGAGTCTAGAACAGTTCTTGGCACATTCGAAAGAAAGCAGTCACATCGTTTTTAAATGAATAGCCTTATTTTAGAAGAAATAACTTTTTAAAAACTATAAAAGCGTCATTACTTTTCATTTTCTCATAATTAAATACAAAGGAAGGATATAGCATTCCTAGGATTATTGACCCATGCTACCAGAGTAGTTTATGTATGCCTTTCAAGCTTCGTACTATCGATTTAAATTAATAAAACTTAACCTAATGTCTTCAAATACCCCCACAAATATTATGAAGATAGACTAAGTACAAACAAGTTGAAGAATAGCTAGGATTTAGGGAGAAAAATTATTCAGTTAAGTTTACAAGTTTTGCATAGAATTCACTGATGTATAACTAACATTTATACACTGTCATTTCATTAATATATATATACACACAAACACACACATATATATCTACACATTTATTTATATATTCTTGGCTGGTGTGATTTTTAAGCACTATGGAACATTATACTTTGTAGACTACTGATAATATTTTCCACAGTCAAAGGAGTCACAAGATTTAGGGAAAACCTAGAAATCATCTGGTTCCCCTATTGATTTTTACAGATATGGAAACTGAGATCCAAAGTGGCCAACATCACAAAAATTAGTAGACTCAGATCTACTAACTCTCAGCTCAGGGCAATTTCAATGATATACTGATAAGTGGAAGCGAGAAAGCCGATATACTACAGATCTTTCCGTACACTAGATATTTACTTATACTGCCTACTTACCTTTCCTAATTTCTGAACACACTGTGGTGTTATGGTTTATAAAAAACTTAAATTCAAATTAGCATGGAGCCAATTTGTATTCCTAATTCTAGTTCTCGGATAAAGAATATAGAAAGTAGCCTTATTTTACCAATTAATCATTCTCTTTTCACTAAAAAAGTCCCTCTTAAAAACCCTGTTGCACACTGATGGTCCATGATGTTAATTCAATGCTCATAATACTGGGTATCACCCTGGAGCTCCGTGAGAGCATCATAAAATTTATTTAGCTTCTCTATTCTTAGCTGTATGGTCTGCCATTCCAGTGGTGCTTTGAGCACTTTGCCACTAGGGGAAAGAGGTTTAGCCTATGCTTACTATCTGTTGGGTTTTCTATCAATGGAGAAGTTCAGCATATTGAACAGACTCTTCTATAGCCCAACTATGAGTCTCCCTCTACAGTTCCAGATGCCACTAGTTGAACTCCCAAAACAGAGAGCCAAATGCAGGCTCACCATTGCTTAGCACCATATCAAATAGCTAGAAAGCAGCACTACAACTGGCTCTGAGTAAAAGTTGGGAAGTTGGAAGCATTCTAGAAGATACAATTCAGAATATTATTGGAGCCCATGTAATTTCTTTGCTTGTAAAAGTCTCCCAGAATGTCCTTTTTACAATACTTTTCACTTTTTTTAGACTGTGTCTCTGTCCAAAGAGTCAATGACAACTTACACCAAAGGACATATTAATCATGAATAAAGTATTAAAAAAAACATAGAAAACCAGAAGGATGGTAATTTTATTAGAAACCACTTCCTTAAATATATTCCCTTTAAACAAGTGAAAATGTTGAAATGCACCTTATTTTATTTCTCTTTTTTATAACAGTTATTCCTTCAACATATATTTAGTGAGCAGGTTGGGGGATATATGATTTGTAGCCTAGGTAATGCAATAGAAGGAACATGGATTCTGCATATCATGGTTCATGCTCATAGTAAGGGTTTCAGATTATGCTATCTAAACCTATTTCATCATCCTGAAAATGAAACTAGACTAAGGTCTATTTCATCAGATAGCTCTGAGCAGCAAACAAAATAACTATGCAAATATAATAGGTTATGAATTCAACTCTCAAGAAGCTTGCAATTTAGGTAAGAAGGTGAAACATACAAAGGTAACTATAATCTAGAGGTGGAAAATGATGAGTGTCCTAAGAGCTACAGATAGCATGTTTTGGGAATTCAGGAGAAAAGATTTTGCATCTAGGTGGGAACAAGGAGAAAAATTTCCTAGAGGAGGGTGCATTGTGAGGGGTTGGACCTTGAGGGATGGGTAACATTTAGTATTGCAGATGGAGTATGAGCACTGCATAAGCAGAGTCACAGGGTGAGGTGATGGTACAGAAATAATAACCAGTAGAGATAAAAATCCCTATTTCTACTTTACAGGATAGCCTAAAGGAACAATATCAATAGAAAACCTACTACAGTTTTATTCAATCTGATGTTCAGGGCAATTAAGAGAAAGTGGTTTTTCATATCTAATCAATGTAATGCATCACATCATGGTTTAGAAGAAATAAAGCCCAGTTGAGAACCACTTTACTTTTCTGAGAGACACTTGTTCTGAGAGACAGAGTACCCACCTCTAAAGCAAAGTCGTGAATGTACCTTGCCCTCCCTTTACCTCCAGCCTTGCCAATGATTCTTGCAGCAAAAATAGCTTCAAGCAGCGAATCTAACTGCATTTGAGCATTCAGGTCCCCACATGCTTGCCTTGACTTCAATCAGGCTAAGAGAAAAAGCTTGTTCTAATTTCTAATGGAAATAATCTCTGTGGTTCAGTACTTTTTACAATTGCAATCAATTGGTCTCACTATGCTTTTCTGGCTAATGACAGGAGCTTTTCAAACAAGTGCAAAGAAAGGAGGTTTTTAGTGACCTGTAATCTTTAAAATGCACCTCATTTTTTAAAAGTAAAATTAAATAAAGAATCCCTAAAAAAAAGTATGCAAGTTGCTAAGATGGATTAAAAGAGAGAGATTAGAAAGGAGGCAAAAAATGAATAAGGTAAAATTAAAGCCCTGTAGCAATTCCAGGCAGTATAAGAGAAATTACTGGAATTCTCCTCCTCTCTTATGTTTTTAAAAGGAAAAAAAAAAGTGATTCTTATGGGACAGTAACAGAAAAGAAAGAGGAAAATAGCAGGCTGTGGACCATGATTTACCACTCACACAAGGAGACACTGTTTCTGCTTCTCAAAGACCAGTGTTTTTTTCAAGCAGACTTGGACTCTACTTACACAAAGTCAATTATGATGAGAGACTTAAGACATAAGGAAGAGGTCTAGAGGAGTAACTCAAAGAAAGACAGAGTAAGGGCATAAAAGTCAAATTCTTTTCTAAAATATTATTAAAACAAAAACTCTGTGTAACTAAACACACTCCTACATCCTAGCAACAGGTTGCTTCAAACAAAACAAAAATATAGCAAAATCTAATTATAAAAATCCTTGTCTCTGTGATAGTGCATTTTAAGTGGTAATTAATCCAAACTTGTGCAAATGATGTAGACAAGTTCTCCTTTTATAAACCAAAAATCCTATAACAGTATCATCCACCTAGGCCATTGTGTAATAGAGACAATCCTCTTTAATTATTTTACACAAAATATTAATGGAAAAAATAAGTAACATTTTTCATCTGCCGGGGGAAAATTCCTTGTGAAATCAACAACATAAGGATTCTAGAAGGGAAAAAATGCCATACATCTTAAAACAGAAGTCAAATTAATATTATTTAAATGGTGGTGTCTTTGTTCCAACTTCTAATCTGCTTTTCTCAAGGTACATCCATGTTTTTCTCATATACATGAGTCAAAAAAAGAGGAAACTTGAAAACTATCTAGGTACCAAAACAGTGTAAGCAGACTCTGCTGATAAATCAGAGATAATCTTGAATTGTTTTCTTCTTTAGGTGTGTTAGAAAACAATTTCTAAAGGAATAAAAATTTCTTTTTAAGACTATGGCTAAGCCTGTGATATATGTTCCTGGGATCTCCAAACTCTTCCATACTGGAAAACTTTTTGTCCAATCCACGGAACACCAAGTCTATCAAAGGTCCTACAAACGCAGAGAGAGTGATGTGAGTGGTAGTCAAACTGGACATATCCTTGGAGTCTTTTTGTAGTTTCCAATTTACTGGTTGAGGACTCTGTTCTAAGAAACCCAAGTGATGACAAGGTAGTGAAACAGGGATTTGTTAATGTCATGGGATTATCTGTAAAGCTTTAAAATTATGGAATCCATTTTTGTGGGGAGGAGAGGTGGAGAGGAGGAGGCTTACAGAGAAGGTTAAGATTCTTGGTTGAAAAGATAATCTTTTAAAGTACACGGGGGATGGAAGAGAAAAATTACACTATATCTCAAGGGCATTATTTGTTGAAACTCACATTTTGAAACTAAGGAAATTTTTTTATAAATAATGTCTGGATTTTTCCCTTGCAGGCATATATAATTCTTAACTTTGGACTTTTTTTCCCACAGAATTTACTCCTTGTCTCAGTTTCAAAAACACTTTGGATGTTGATCTTTCTTTTTTTTCCTTTTAAATATATTTTATTTTTTAAAACAATTTTAGGGTTACAGCAAAATTGAGCAGAAAGTACAAAGTTCTCATATATCCCCTTTCCCTCAACACACACAGCTCTCCCCCCCCAACATTCCACATAAAAGTGGTCCATTTTTTACAAATGCGTTTTTTACAACTGATGAACCTACATTGACACATCTTATCCCCAAAGTCCATGGTTTACATTAGGGTTCACTTATTTTTTTTTTTTTTTTGGTGACCAATAGGGGGATCGCAACCCCCGGTACAGTGTTGTCTGCACCATGCTCAGCCAGTGAGAGCACCGGCCATCCCTACATAGGATCCGAACCCGCGGCCTCGGCACTACCAGCGCTGCACTCTCCCTAGTGCGCCACAGGGCCGGCACTAGGGTTCATTCTTAGTGGTGTACATTCTACCCGTTTTGACAAATGTATGACATGTATCCACCACTATAATATCATACAGAGTAGTATCATTGCTCTAGAAATCCTCTGGGCTTCACCTATTCATCCCTCCCTCTTCCTAAACAATGTTGACTTTTACAAAGTAGTTTTCTAATCAACACTTGCAAGGACAAGACCCCCAAAATTTTAGACAAGTACTACATGAAGCAGCTCTTACCCACTTGAAAACAAAATGAATGCAGTGTCCATCAACAGAAGGCTAACTAAGCAAAACGCTTTCCTAATGGCAAGTAACAAAAGATATTAGTGTATTTAAAATAATAAAAAAGGAAAGAAACCAAATGGAAAGAGAATTGAATGTGATCACGATACTCTTAGAATTTATGTTTTCCTCTTCTTGGATTACTCTTTCAGTACTAGTTTTAGTCATGACGGACGAAGGAACTATTTTCTCATTGCAAGTTTTTATTGGTCAAAAGCTATTTAACACTGCATTTGCATACATTTTCAAAAACTCAATTCTGGGCATAAATCAGAATGAACGTTCAAGTCAGGGATTTTGTCTTTATAAGGTGAAATAATTACAAAATTGGGAACCATAAGTGGGCAAGAGAAGAAAATTAAGTTCTATTTTTGCCTTTCTCTCTGCAAATCTTCCTTCCCTATTTGATAAGGGACAGCTAGCTTAAATTTACTGCAAAGTAAATATGGGCAATTCCTGGAACGAGACCTTTCACACAGAACGTTACATTGGAATGTGCCATTAGTATTCCTTTTGAGTCACAGTCTGGTCTCCACCCCTTTCTCCCAGGCCACGAGAGACTCCCCATAACCAGACGACTCAGGTAGGGCCGTCGGTCCCGACGCCCTGGAGCAGTGCGGCTGGAGCCGCCCCCCGGCTGAAGCACTGGTGACAATCGCCGCTTGGGGCTGGCTGCCAAACAGGGAGAACGCTTTCTTTGAGAGGTAACTCCCTAAGAGGGAGGCAGTGCGTTGGCAGTCAAGTAAAGAATGATAGGGAAAATAAATAAATAAATAAATAAATAAAATCATCACTTTACAAGTTATCAGCCGCCGCGGGCGCGAAGGAAGTGCTTTAAATCAGCACTCACTTCAGAGAGCCCGGGGCAGCCGCGCTGGAAGGGCAGGAGGTCAGCGCTGTCAAAGCCACCCCGCTGCCCCCAAACCACACAGGCTTAACAAAGTTGGACGTCCCGAGACAGGAAGAGGGGTCACGGTCTCGCCCTAACTGCGTCCTTTCCTTCTGAGGAGGTACGGGCGCAGCTGAAACATCGTAAGGAAAGTTTCAAACACTTCCAACCGTTGGCACGGGAGCAGACCGCGTCCGCTTTTGCGCCCGACGCTCTGTCGCGTCCGGGTTTCGGGAGTTAGCGGGGCCGCTGGGCACCTCCTCTACCCGACGGCGGGCACCAGGGCCCGAGGCACCGGAGACCGGGCGACCCTTGCGCCCCCGCCGCCGACTGCAGCCAGGGCGCGGCGCCGCCCGCGCAGGTGAAGCGCCCGCCGCCCGCGCTCCCCTACCTTCTTTATTTTGGCTTCCAGCTCCATGTCTGCGTGTCAGCGGGGCTCCCGCCTCCCGTCCGGGATCTCACGCCCAGGCTCGGCCGAACTCCGGCTCCCCTGCCGGCACCGGGGAGGGGGGAGGATCTGCGGGCACTCCGGCGCCGCCGCGGCAGCCTCGCGCCCGACGCCGTCGAACTTCCGCTGCCCAGTCTGCCGTAGTCGGCCTGAAGCGGAGACCCGGGAACAAAGAGGCCCAGGCAGCCAATGGCAGCCGGGCAGCGCCGGGCCGCCGCCAATCACCGGGCGCCGCACGCACCTTCGGGCCCGAGCGCGGCGCAGGCAAGGTGAGGGGCGGGGCCGCGTCCGGGGCGGCGCCCAGCGGAGCGCGCTCCCTGCCCTTGACCCGGGCTTTGCGGAGGCGCTCTCTGGGCTGTTGGGACCCGCTGGTAAAGCTCCGGGGGGTCTAGCCTGCCTCTATCTGGAGACGGGGCAGAGCCCTTTCCATTTTGGCAGCTTATACCTGTGTTTGCGCGGACCTTTGATGCGGGTCAAGAGGAGTAGTTATCCCAATGCTAACTTCTTGGTTTATTTTCAGGGCAGAGAGAACAGGAGATTTTGGAGATTGGTAGGGATTTCGGTGATGGTGATGGGCTTTAGGGCCTAATTTCACTATTGAGCTGTGGAGATTCCCTTTCCTCAAATGCTTTTCTTCAGTCCCAAACACTGGCGAGGAATCTTATCTCACATCCTTAACGCCAGTGAAAGTTGTTATATTGTTTTCTGAGCATTTGGTTGTTTAAAAGTGAGGATAATGTGAGTGGCTGCAGAGGTTAGTTGTGTCATCCCTTTGGAAACAGAGGCTTGCCACTCTTCTGTCTCATGCATTAATGAAGCAGTTTCACAGGTATCTCAGCAACCCTGGAGCACCAGAGCTGGATCCATTTGATACCCTCATTAAGGAGTAATTGCAATAAATGCCATCAGATTGGTGGTTCTGGGGATTAGTGACTCTAGCTCCCTCATTTTGCAGGGAACTGAGAACCTCAGACGTGCAGGGACCTGCCCAGTGTCTTAGCCTACTGTGGACAAAGCTAGTGCTTATGAGTCCTTAAGCAACTTGTCTAGGATATTTGGGACTGGAAACACAACATTTTGACAAAGGAAAAAGAGCAGTCAGTTTTCTTCAGTGTGTGGTAATTGCAAAAAATGTTAATGGCCAGACAGCAAGTGACCTACTCTGCCATCTACTTTTAAAAAGTAAAAAAAGAAACAAACAAAATTTCCAAATAACGCAGATATTTGGGTCCAGAGAGCTGTCTCTCCGCTTTGCCTCTGGAAATTCGGTGGCTAAGAATACCTCAAATTTATTTTAGCCGACACTTTCAACCCTTTGCTTACTTGATTATTCATTAACATAGTTCAACAGAGCATTGATTTATAATGTGTATGTTTTCCTTATTCTATTAATAACTGAAAATGGAATGACCAAAATGGGTCATGAATTTTTCTTTTCAGTTGAAGCAGAACTTTTCTATCTAATTTTCCCAAACCATCCCGAAAGTTTTGGGTCCCTGCAAAGTTTGCCCCGTGTAAGCTCTCATGAACACAAGGTCTAGTTACAGCAAGGCAATTTTGTCTATTTCAGAGATCTTAACAAATGGAAACTGTCCTGTAATGCAGTTTAAATAAGGCATCAAACAAATGTTGTAATATAAATTCTGGGCCCTTATTTGGTGGAGTAGCAGAAATGACAGTAAGAAAACAATCTGGAAATATTTTTTTCATCAAATTCTGCCTTTCTCCCTCCCTTCTCTCCCACCCTTCCCAGCAATACTTTGTGTGTGTATCACTGGCAAGAATGGAAGTTGAAATTCAATGATTTCAGTCAGGGATCATTACTGTGCCAATTATAGAAAATTAATTATTTATAGATTCTAAATTATTTATAGAAAATACGATTGAGGTAGGTAGGTGTTAGGAGAATTAGATTGCAAGTCCTTATTCAGTCATTCAAGTGTTAAGCTAGAGAGATATTGAGAGAGAACTGGCACAGCTTGATGACTAGATACAGATGATGATAGAAATTAATGAAATATGGCACACATGTATCTAGCTTGATTGCCTCTGTGGATGGTTCAGGAAGAGAGAAAATATAAGATGAGGGGCAGGGTTTTGTTTAGCTATGCTTTCTTTGGGGGTGGTGGTTGAGAGAAAGGATATGGTTTTTAATATAATGATTTTGAGATTGGGATATTGAAATGAAGTATACAAATATAAATCTTAGAGATGAAACCTAGACTGGAATGATGGTTTAGGAGTCGACAGCCAACATAGATTAAATAATTAAAAGTTGCAGGTGGAAATAAGATCAGCCTGGGAGATACAATAAAAGTGAAGAATATCAAAGACCACAATTGGGCAAGGCTGAGCAAGACAAGCAGAAATAGGAGATGAAGCTAGTCAGAGGGTAAGAAAAAAAAAAAAGTAGAAGTCCCGACAAACCAGAAAGGAAATTCAAGAAGGAATTAGATAACAACGTCACATTGTGCCAAAAGGTCAAATGCCCATTGGATTGAACAAAAAGGAAATCATTGGGGGACTTTGGGGATTGCATTTTTGGTGAAGTGTGGGGATATTCCTGTATAGTTTATCTCCCTTTGTGCCTCCCAGAGTGCTTTGGTCAACGTTTGACTTGGCTCTTCTACAAAACTCATGGAAACATCAGCCAAATAAATGACCAACAGTGATGTTTCAATCAAGTATAGTTGAGAGGAAACCAATATATACTAAGGAATATTCTTAAGATCTTTATCCTTAGAAAAGTGGACAGAAATACTAGGTTTTACACACACACACACACACACACACACACACACACACACACACACACACACACACACACAGACACACACAGACACACAAATAGTTCTTCATATGGGCCAAATAAATTATTTGTTCAGGATAAATTCAGTCTCTAGGTTATTAAATTAAAATCTCTGATGAGAGAAATGTGTTAGATGTTTATGTACCCTGCACTGTGATGGACACTGTGGAGATGTAAATATATGTGACATTTCCTTTGTCCGTTAGTAGTTTATAGATTGCAAGTAGTAGAAACCCTCTTGAGCTATTTTAATTTTAAAAAATGGCATTTTATTTTAAGTATACAGAGGTGTCTTGAAAAACTCAAGGGCCAGAATGCATCTGGGACTAGAACCAGGCACTGGATAACATCTGGAACCAAGGGAACTGCTCCTTCTGTTGGGCCATGTGGTCTCTCAACTTGCTGTTCTTCCTATTTCAGCTTTAGTTCTTTCTCTTTGCAGACTGTTTTCTGTTTTTCTGCATATGTGGACATCTCATAAAGGCAGTCTCAGCTCCCTGGTTGACATCCCCTTAGTTCAAGCAAAAGACCAAGTTTGGGGCTCAAACACCTCCAAAAGAAAGACTCATAATAGCCCAGCTTGGGTAAGCTTGGACCTCTGATATCAGCTGGGGCTGGTGCCAATTCAGAGGCATGTAGAACAACACATAGACCGAAGCCCAAATGTATAGGTAGGGCAGATCTAACAGAAAGGGAGTGATAAGAATTTTGCAAATACCCCCAAAGACATCTATGTCTGTTTCAGGTATTATCAGGAATAAACAAGAGTTATAAGTGGTAAGGGCAGGAAATTAACATTTTTCTGTGGATACTGGAGAACTACTGAACATTTCAAAAATAATTTACATTTCAGAAATTACACTTGGACAAAAGTCTTAGATGTTTCTCTTATTGTGAGAAATGGGGGTGGGTGATACATGGGAGAAGTCTAAAGAAAAGAAGACTGATTAGGAGAGTCTAGCTGTAGCCCACATGAAATATGATGAGGACCAAAGTAAAGCAGTAGCAATGGGTATGGAGAGTTACAAGAAATTAGCAATTTGATTAAAGATGTAGAAAATATCAGACTTGTTTGATGCCTGAAGAGAGGGTGGATTAGGACTGTATCAAAACTTAATTTTTCTTTTAGGAATCTATTTTGGGTGACCAATATGGTGGATGTAACACCTTATACTTTCCTTCTGTAGGAAACAGAAGAGGAGATGGAAGTTTGACTGAGAAAGATAAGTTTAATTTTGTATGTATTGATTTTGTAAGGCCAATTGAATCTGAGTCTGGTAGCCAAAAGGAACTTCTGGGCTGAAGATACAGATGATTATATATGCACAAGCACACACATACATAAACATATTTACATATAAACAAACATACTATAGTTATGTGTCACTTAACAACAGGGATAAATTCTGAGAAATTTGTCGTTAGGCAATTTTATCATTGTGCAAACATCATAGAGTGTACTTACACAAACCTAGGTGATATAGCCTACTATACACCTAGGCTGTATGGTGTGGCCTGTGGCTCCTAGGCTACGACCTGTACAGCATGCTACTGTACTTAATACTGAAGTCAATTGTAACATAATGGTATTTGTGTATCTAAACACAGAAAAGGTACAGTAAAAATATGGAGTTATAATCTGTAATACCACCGTCATATATGCAGTCTGTCATTGACTGAAATGTCATTATGCAGTACATGACTGTATAAACACCAGGGAAAAGAATTATTGGAAAGTTTTCCATACTAGGTGAGGTAAAATTCCAAGATGACCATGCCTGTCTCCTCAATTATTAATGTGGTCCCAGGAAGTCTCTTTAGCGATGTTAATCATTTATTAACACCTGTTATAAGAACTCCTGTGTGAGCCTGATACAGCTATCATTAGTAGCTTGTATAAGATTACAGATTGTTCTATAGGGATATTTTTATAGAAAACGGACTAACATATCTGTAATTTTTTAATTGACCAAACATTCGAAATTGACTAAGTAAATATTGGATAAGCCACATAATAGATTTAGCATAGCTACTGAACAATGATACTTAGGAAGTTTTGTAATAAGAAACAGTCATAATGTTATAGGATCAGATTAGAATATAGAATTGTATATACAGTACTTTCACAACTATGCAAAAATACCATGCCCAGAAAGGAACGTGAGGGAAATACACTAAAATGTCAGCAGTGATCTGTCTTTATGAGTGTGTCCATGGGGATTCATTTCTTATTTTAAAAATATTCCATGATGAACATGACATATTTCTTAATGGAAAAACCTTATTTAAAAATAAATTATTTAAAGCATTTGAGGGAGACAAGGCAGTGGCAGTAAAATTTTCAATCTCTCTGAAAACCCATATTAAAAACAACAATGAAAAAACCCTCCAGATAAACAAGTTAGCAAAACCAAAAGCCCAGGGCCAACCTTCACAATAAAAGTAGAAAAACAAAATATCTCCATAAAGATCAAAACAGGAAAGGTGAGGACAAACCATCAAGAGCCGCAAGACGTGTATGTATAAACAAGTCTGTTACTAGGAGGGAAGGAATTGATGGGGTGGTGTCTGATGGACAGGAGCACTGGAATGCTCTCCTCTAGTTATTTATTGTAAAGTACTTCAGGCCAGATTTATAAGAGCAGCTGAAAAGGTAAGAAGGATTGAAGGAGCTGAAGCCATCTAGCTCTTGTGTTATTTCAGAACTGACCCTTCAGGACTCTCTTCTAGGACAGAGTCCCGCAATTAGAAACTGCTTCAAGGGAAATCAAAACGGAGAAGGACAAGGCAGAAGAGACGATGGAAAGTGGAAGTGTAGAGGACCATCCACTGCAGTAGCCACTAACCCACTAACCGCATGCAGTTATGTAAGTTTTAATAAATTTTAACTAACCAAAATCAATTAAAATTTAAAATTTGGCATCTCAGTCACACTGGCCACACTTCAAACGCGTCACAGCCAAAGAAGGGAAGGGTCAAGAAATTCCAGAAGTGCTGCAGTGTTTCTTAGCACTTGATAAAAACAAGGGAAAATGGAGCTCTCTGAAGCTGGACAAGACTTTCTGAACAGAGTCTCATTGTAAACATTCAGGAAAACTAATATCACATGAAAGTGAGCAACAATGAATTATGAAGGTCAAATTCCATACCAAGTTATCATAAGAAAAAAAGAAGGAAAGGAGAAGCATAACATTCCTGTGAATAAGGAAAGAGCATCAGAAAGATCTGTCCACAAAATAGAACAAAACTGTAAGCTACTATTTTAAAACAAGCTAAAAGACATTAAAAAGTTAGTATATGTAAAGAACCACACAAATTAGAATTAGAAAAACTCAGAAGTAAGTGATGGAATTCAGGAAAGAATTAGAAACGAAGAAAACAATATTACGTAAACATGTACCAGCCAGCTGCCAAAAAAAAAAAAAAAAAAAGAAAGAAGAAAGAAAGATTACTAAAGGGAGATGTGAACGCCATTAGAATACTCTCTCTCTCTCTTACTTGCAGCACTCCAGATTGGTTCTCTCAGAACAGCTTCTTCATGTCTCGGGGGACATGGCTACAGACAGTCCTAGGGCACATCTTCCAAAACCAGATAAAAGAGGCTTCTTTGCAAATGCAAGTTTGAAAAACTCTGGGAGTGATGTAAGATGAACTGAGTTTCCTCTTCTCATTAAGCTATGGAGTCATGAGGCGTTATTATCCACATCTGTTCTTCATAATCTTATGGCAAATACTGGCACAAAATACTCATTTTCTACTCTAGGAACAACTGTCTTGTTTCTTTTTCGTTCAGAAAACTCCACGTCATTGCACCAAAATATAGTAAGATTTATTTTTAATCTAAATCCAGAGCACATACTAATGCTGTTTGAATTGCTGGATGAATTTAGAAATGATGTAAAAAGCAGAAAGGAAAGATGTAGTCTGTTTCTCCCATAAGCGAATGTGAAATATTAACAGTGATACTGCTTTCCTAGGCAAACAGAGAAATTGTGATGTTAAAGATAGGATTGTAAACTAAAAGCATGAGATATAGCATTGGAGTTTATTGAAGTAATTGGCTAGTCATCCCTATGTGTCTTGGAATGAAGAATTTCTCATCATTTTTATTACAAATATTTCCTTGAGGGCAAACCCAACAAGTGATGAATGATATTTGTGGAATTACTATCTATGGCAGCATGCTCCCTGGGTAGAATCATACTTTTTAGGAATAAGTAATAAGGGCTTTTAAAAGTTTTATTCATAATCAAAATAGCTGTGGAAATGTTCTGTGAAAAAAGAACCATGAGCACCATTGCAAATTTAAACAAATGTCATTAAGTCTTACATTCTTTTAACTATTATAGCAATTTATTTTCTGAACAATGTAATTATGGTGTTTCCAGTGGTAGCCAGCACAGTACAGGAGAAGTTCAGAAAAAGGGAAGTTGGCTTGAATGCGAGGCACAAGTGCCATGTACTATTTCTACAACAGCCAAAGCTCACAAACATTTTAATTCTATATTAATTATAACATAAAACCTTGTGTTAATGGGGTATTATTACTTAATGATACAATAGTAATTTTACTTAATAATAAAACATTCTTCTATTATAACTTAATAAGACTTCTTTAAAAATTTACACCTGGTCTCATTTTTAAAACTACTTTTCCTTGGGTGTACCATTTTCTGAGGGGTCAAAATGTTATGGTTAATAGAAATGTTGTACTTTTAAGATTGCCTCTTAACTGTAATATAAATATGAGTCTCTGGTAAGCCTCAGTGTGAACAAAAGCTATTAATTTATTTTTCACAAGTTGAATCAGTCCTAAAAAGGTAACTATTGGTAACTATTTTAGTATAGCACTTGCTGTGATAGCTGGGTAAGGAGGAACATCAATTATAGTTCTGAAAGATGTAGATTTTGTTCACTTAAAACTCAGGCTTTTAATCCCTGGATGAAAACATAGCCTGGAATGCATTCTGAAAGACATACCATTTACTTCTACCATAAGAGGATATAGTAAGTTCTAGACGCCTATCGATTAAACAAATGGATTAGTCAAAATAATGATGTGAAAGATACGCTTAAAAAGGCCAACGTGTTCTTTTTGGATCTGTGAAAAGTAAATTATGCAACAAATTTTCCACCATATTTCATTTGTTTTTGATAGGTCACAGAAGCTGTATTAGTGTTCATATGCACATGAGAAATTCCAGGACTATCAAAGGTGGATGAATTCATTGGTTTGTTTTCTTCTTAAGATTTAATCTTTCTGTAACCTTAAAAAAGGAAGACTTATGGTCAAAATATGTGTACAATTCATTTCATCCTGTTGGTTCTATTTTTGGTGAATGAACAGGAAATAAATTGTTAATTTCATGTTATATTTCTTCATGCACAGCAGGCTACTAATTCTGTTCAAGTTAATTCAACTTAATTCAATTCGTTTCCTACTGAGTGCTTATACCTCTCCTAATCAATATGGCATATAGCTCAAAGATGTAAGATTATCTATTCTCTCAAGTCCTAATGGGAAGAGAATGGCTAAGTAGTAGGAAATAGTTAAATGGCAATTCAGTTATTCATTTAATACAAGGTATAAGTGATAGTGTTATAGACTTTAAAAACAGGACATGTATAAGCATGTTTATAATAGCTCTATTTATAATAGCAAAACACTGGAAACAACTAAAATGCTCATTATCAGTGGAAGAGATAAGTAAGCTGTTTATAGTCACACACTGGATTTCAACATTTAAAATGAATTAACTACAGCTATATGCACTGAAATTGATGAATCTTATACATGATGTTGGGTTGGGGCAACTAGGTATCTCTAGTTAGAAAAAGATACAGTTAGATCCATTCCTTATACCATACACCTATACAAACTGAAATATTTAATGAAATGATTTAAATACTGGAAGAAAGTGTAGGAGAATTTCTTTATAAAATTAAATTAGGAAAGAACTTATTTAAAACGGACAAAAACTGATTATATTAAAAAAGTGTGACAAAATCACCATAAGCAAAGTCAAAAGACAGATCAGAAGGGGAGCTAATTACTCAGAATTAATATGCTAGGATTTGATTTTTAAAAAATATCAGTAATCTAAGAGAACAGCAAGCAAGGATGTGAAAAGCTGGTTCACAGAAAAGTCAGACAAATGATTGTAAACATAAGAAAACCCTTCCCCCAAACACGACTTCTTTCATAATAAGAGAATTGCAAATTACAAGATGCATTTTTTCACCTATTAGATTAGCAAAAATCTAAGTTTAGTGAAGCTGAAGGAAAACAGTCACTCATATATCATTGGTATGAGTACATTGGTAATAGTACAGTATATCCTTTATGAAGGGCAATTTGGTCATGCCCATTGAAGTTATAAATGTACTTTCCCTTTGTCCCAGGAGTCCCACTTCCAGGAATTTATCCCACAGAAATATGTGCACACATAAGCAAAGGCATATGTTATTATCTGCAACATTGTATTAGTAAAAGACTAGAGAATATCCAAAGGTTCATTAATAGAAGACTGGTCACAGAAACTATAGTAGATGCACACCGTGGAATATTATAAAGAATGAGAAAGTGCTCTGTGTAAGGATATAGAGAGATAAGTATGTGATAAGATATGTACTTTTTTTTAATCAAAAAGAGAAAAGTAAGAATACAGTTGTGTTTGCTTATATTGTAATAATTCAAAAGAAACTAATAACAGTGGTTACTTGTAGGGAGAAGGTGGAGGGGTCCATAGGACGGCTGTAATAGGGAAGGAAGGATTTTGTTTATTGTGTATTGTTTTGATTTTTGAAGCATTTATGTAACACTCAAATTCGTTAACAAACCCATGATGAAAAGAAGGAAAAGTACAGAAGAATAAATACTGTATGATTTATTTTACATGATGTTCAAAAACAGGCAAAATAGAGCAATTTATTGTTTCAGGATACATACATGGATGATAAAACACAAAGGGAATGATTAACACAAAATTCAGGATAGTTGGAGGAAGACAGGCAGGCAGAAAAGAAAAGTACAAGAAGAGAAAAGAAAAAGAGCAAAGAAATCAATGAGGGCTAGAGGGGTTAGTAAGGCTTCCTGGAAGGTGAGAAACATAAACTGGTTCTTGAAGGGTGTGAATTCCAGTAAATGTAGTTCATATTTATATATTGCTCTATATCTTGCAAAACATTACATATATTATATCATATTGAGTTTGGATAAGGAGAAAGAGATGAGAGCAAGCCTTCAAAATGTGGAAAATAGCATAGCTAAGGCATAGTGGGTGTGAAGGCACATTCTGTGTTACAAGAGCTGGAAGGATCTGCCTGGCCAGGCAGTTGGATTGGGTAGTAATGAGTAATAGACCAATAGATTTATAAGTTTTGACTATAATGGGTTTGGGAGTGCTGTGGACTGAATTTGTGTCCCCTAAAGTCCATGTATTAGAAACTTAACCCCCACTGTGACAGTGTTAAGGGGGTGGGAAATCCTATTATGATAAATGAAAGGTCAGGCCATGAAGAGGTGATTAGATTGCGAGGACCATGCCCTAGTAAATTGATTAACAAGTTGATGCTTTAATGGTGGACATGGACGTGGGTCTGGGGGCTTAAAAAAGAGAGTGCATGAGGAATTCTCTCTCTCTCTTTCCCCCCATTCTCACCATGTGACACCCTGTGTTGCTGTAGAGTCACCTCACCTCACCAGATGTGTTCCCTGGATTTTGGACTTCCCAGCCACCAAAACTGTAAGCAATAAATTTCATTTTCTTACAAATTACCCAGTTCCAGGTATTTTGGAGCAACAGAAATGGACTTATGTTGTAAGCAACAGAAATGGACTAATATAGGGACCTTATCTGAGAAGTCATTAAATCTTTATTTGTTTGGTTACAAAGACAGATCTAAGAACTATTTGAGAACTGACTGCAGCAACATGTCCTAGGCTCTGACTAACACTGGGCCCTAGCCTTCAGGCTCATCACTATCATCTTAGGACTAACACTGCCCAATCTCATACCCAGCCAGGTAAACCCTTAGTTACTTAGCAATGTATTGCATAATTTCTACAGATTTGTGAATTTTCCAAATTTCCTTATGTTATTGATTTCTAATTTCATTCCATTGTAGTTAGAGAACACATTTTGTATGATTTTAATCATTTTACACTTATTGAGACTTGTTTTCTGGCTGAACATGTGGTCTATACATGTGCACTTGAGAAGAATGTATACTCTGTTGGGGTGAATGTTCTACAGATGTCTGTTGCATGTAGTTGGTTTATAATGTTCAAGTTTTCCATTTCCTTGTCAATCTTATGTCTGGTTGTTATATCTATATTAAAAGTGGTATATTGATGTGAACAGCAATTATTGGTGAATTGTTTATTTCTCCATTCAATTCTGTCATTTTTTGTTTTGTGTATTTTGGTGCTCTGTTGTTAGGTGAATATACAGTATGCAAGGGTTTGGATCCCTGTACTGGCCAGCTGCAAAAATATGTATATTTATATTATATATGTGTATAAAAAATATTATATATATATATATATCTTCTTGGTGAATTGATCCTTTTCATATTATAAAATGTACTTTTTGTCTCTGATAACAATTTTTATGTGTAAGACTACTTTGTCTGATATTAGTATAGTAACCCCAGCTCTCTTTTGGTTGCTGTTGACATTGTATATCTTTTCTATCCTTTTACCCATAGTCTACTTGTGATTTTGATTCTAAAATGTCTCTTGTAAAGGGCATATTTTTGGATCATATTTCTTTTATAAAGCCTATTCTGCCAATCTGTACCTTCTAATTAGTGTGTTAAATCTAATTAGAAGGTACAGATATTGTTACTGATAAGGCAGACTTTATATATGCCATTTTTTCTGTTTTTGTATGTCATAGATCTTTTTTGTTCTATTTCTTCATTGCTGCCTTCTTTTGTGTTAAATAGATATTTTCTAGTGTACCATGTTGATTCTGTTGTTATTTCTTTTATTATATTTTTTGAATTACTTTCTTAGCCCAGGGATTACAATTAACATCTTAATTTATAACAACCGAACTTGAACTAATACCAACTTAATTGCAATAGTGTATAAAAATTTTGCTCTTATTGAGCTTTATTCCCTCTCCCATCTGTTGTGCTTTTGCCATGCAAATTACATCTTTGTACGTTGAGTGTCTATCAACACAGATTTACAATTATTGCTTCATATCAGACAAAAGAATAGAGTTATATAAAAAATACATTTATACTCTTTTATATTTATATATTCTCTTTACCAGTCCTCTTTATTTCTTCATGTGTATTCAAATTATTATCTAGTGTCCTTTCATTTCAGTCTAAAAGAATCCCTTCAGTATTTCTTTTGGAGTATATTTGCTAGCAATAAATTCAGTTTTTCTTTATTTGGAAGTATCTTAATTTTTCCTTTATTTTTAAAAGATTGTTTTGCAGGATATATAGTTCTTCATTGACAGTATTTTTATTTTAGCACTTTGAATATATCGTCACACTGCCTCCTGGCTTCCATGTGCTTTGATGAGAAATCACCTCAATCTTGTTGAAAATACCTTGTACATTATGAATCACTTTTCTATTTCGCTGCTTTCAAAATTCTTTCTTTGTTTAGCTTGAAGTAGTTTGATTATAATCTGTCTAGATGTGGATTTCTTTGAGTTTGTCTTACTTGGAATTCAGTAACTTCTTGGATGTGTAGATTAATATTTTTTATAAAATTGGGAAGTTTTCAGGCTATCCAGTTAGTCTGGTTTGTCAGAGCATGGTGCTGATAACACCATCATCCGGGGTTTTATCCCTGTGCCAGCTAGCTGCCAAAAAAAAAAAAAAAATGGGGGAAGTTTTATCCATTCTTTCCTCGGACATTCTTTCTGCTCCCTTTTCTCTATTCTGTCCTTCTGGGATGTTCATTATGTGTACATTTCTATGCATGATAGTGTCCTAGAGATCTTTGCAGCTCTGTTTTTCTTCATTCTTGTTTCTTCTATTCCTCAGATGGGACAGTTTCAATTTACTTATCTTTGAGTTCTCTGATTCCTTTCTTTACCTCTTCAAATTTTCTGTTCAACCCCTCTAGTAAATTTTTCATTTTAGCCATTGCACTTGTCAACTCCAGAATTTTATTTGTTTCTCTCTCTCTCTCTCTCTCTTTTAAAAAAATAATTTCTATCTCTTTATTGATAGTCTCTACTTGGTGAGACATTACTCCTAGGCTTTCTTTTACTTTGTTAGGCATACTGTCCTTTAGTTATTTTAACATATTTCACATAGATTATTTAAAATCTTTGTCTAGTAAATTGAGCATCTGCACTTCCTCAGAACAGTTTTTATTCATTATTATTTCCCCCCCTATGTATGGGCCATTCTTTTTTGTTTCTTTGCATGTATCATAATTTTTGATTGAAAACTGGACAGTTTAAATAATATAATATGGCAAATCTGGAAATCAGATCTCCCCTTCCCCTGAGAGTTTTTTTTACTGTTTCTGTTTTGTTGTTCTTCATTTGTTTATTAGTGACTTTTCTGAACTAATTCTGTAAAGTCTGGATTATCTGTCATGTGTGGACACTTATCTTAGAGGTAAGCTAATGATTACTCAGAGATTTCCTTATATTCCTGGAACCAATAAGTCTGTCTTAACTGTTATCCATCACTGCAGGCAGCGACCATGTTCAACAATTATCTTTGATTGTTTTGTACAAATGTCCCAGGTGAAAGGCTGTTCACAGAGAGTGGACTCTGAGTCAGATTAGATAAAGACAGCTTACGAATAGTTCTTCCGGGGAATAAAAATCAAGGTGTCCGAAGGAGGCATTTCTTTCTGGAGGATCTAGGGGAGAGTATGTTTCCTCACCTTTTCCAGCACTAAAGACTGCTTGAATTCCTTGGCTCATGAAATTGCTCCAACTCCAAATAATAATTCCCTAGGAATGGGGCCTTGAAGGAGATTCAAATCCATTTCTCCCCCCAGTGGTTGCCAGACTGTAGACTTTTCACCAAAAATGTTGGCTGTTGATTTTCAGAGCTGCTGTGGAGCTGAGGGGTGGGGTAGGAACAGGACAGACTGAAATGCCACAAAGCTTGTAGCTCAGACCAAGATTCAGCAGTTTTTCTTTAATAATTTCTCCTTGGAATGCTGCAAGTATTGGGTTCATTTCTAGAATTCTAAAAAGTTTGGTTTTTATAATTTTTGCTAATGTTCTCATTGCTTTTATGGAGGAGAGAATTTTCAGAGGTTTTACTCCACCATATTTATTGGTATCAACTTATTATGCTACTTTAAGAATGTGAAGAGAGAGAGAATAAAAAGAATAATAATAGCAAGCATTGAGGCCGTAGTTTAGGAAGGGAATGCCAACAAAAATAATATTGGAAAATTTATTATCTAGAAATGGCTACATTTCTACAAAGATAAAATAAACTTGCATAATATTAGTGGGATAATAGTAAAAGCTTTGAAGAGAATACTAACCAGAATGCTTTTATTTAGTATTTGTTTTAAAAGCCCATCATTTGTCTACCCCTTGTTTTATCTTCTGGAACAATGTAAGGGATGGTAAGGAGGAAACTAATATTTATAAAGCTTTTAGAACTTTCTATACTATGCAATATAAGCAATATTCCATATAAGCAATATTCTTTAACTGAGAATAACACTTTATAGAAATGAATACTTTCTGGTATACCTCTGTGTTGCTGTTGTTATATAATAAGGTCCTAAATTTGATAGACAAGGCATAGAGTACATTCTATGGCATAAAAATTAGTAAAAATAATTCCATAGTATAGCTATTAAGATACTGATGGGATATAATTTTTCTTATACTGTAGTTCAATGCAATACACCAGGTATAGCCTCAGGGATGCCTGCTTTGGAATATGAGTAATATAAAAAACACGTACACACACTCTCACTCACATTTCTTATAAATAATTGATTTAGGTAGGTATATTAGTTTTATAATTTTCCTTTGCTGCTATAACAAATTACCATAAGTTTAATGGCTTAAAAAATACAAATGTTTTATAATACAATAGGTCAAAAGTCCTACAGGGGTTTCACTGGGTTAAAAATCCAGGTGTCAGCAGGATGCATTTCTTTCTGGAAGATCTAGGGGAGAATATGTTTCCTTGCCTTTTCCAGTTTCTACAAGTCTGCCTGAATTCCTTGGTTTACGTATCTCTTGCTCCAGTTCCAAAGTCAGCAATTTAACATCTCTCTGACTCTGTTTCCATCATCACAACTCTTTTTCTGCCCTCAGCTTGGAAAGGGTCCCTGCTTTATTAGGAAAGGTAATGAAATTGAACCCGTTTGGATAAACCAGGATAATCTCCCCATCTCAAGATTGTTGACCCTAATCACATATGAAATCTCCTTTTTTTCATGTAAGGTAACTTATTCACAGGTTCTGGGGATTAGGACATGTGGGGGTGGCATCATTCTGCTGATTATAGCAGGGATAATTAGCAGACTCTAAAACCATTAAGTAGATGATATACAGATCCCAAAGGAAAATAATGTAACTTTAAAACAGAGCGTTTAGCTCATCTCTCCTTTAACCCATTAATCACACTTACTATCACCAATAATGGGTATCAGACATTATATACCTTCCAGTGTGAGGCACAATGTTGTACAAAGCATCATTTATGAAATATTCTTATTAAAAATGCTTAACTTGAATCTAATTCAGCCTATTGTTTTTAACCTCAAGTCTATAGGGTATACAGATGATACAGAATCAATTGAAAGGATACCACAAAGAAATGAACAGACAAATCAAGTTATCTACAAGATAACTTGTCTCTTTAGCAAATTCATATCACAGAGGAACAAGAAAGGGAGAGCAGGAATTGCTTTAGATTAAAGGATACATAACAGCCAAAGACAATGTATAGTCTTTGATTAAATCTTGGTTTAAAAATATTTTAAAAACACTTATAAACATGTTTTGGAGATACATGGCTATATTTAAACATGAACTAGGAAATAGATGTCATTAAGAAGTTTTCTTAATTTTTCAGATGTGATGACAGTACTATCAATAGGTAGGAGAATGCTCTTATTTTCTTGAAATGCATGCTAATGTAATTATAATGTTTATAATTTATTTTATAATAGTTTAGGACAAACTTATATAGAAGAAACAAATATGGCAAACTATTAATGAGGTAGAGGTAGATGAGTCATGTACTATTTCTACTTTTCTGCATTATTAAACATTTTTATGTTAGTAAAAATTTTTAAAATTCTATGTAAAATTTCATATACATATAACCTATGCAATTGCATTAGAAGTTAATTAAGTTGTCATTAGAGAAGGAATGTTGTCTACAGGAATAATTAGAATGAAGAAAAAGTTTAAGAAATAAATATTTGTTGGCCTTATCCAGCCTAATCTTTTCTCATTCTGGGTGATGAAACTTTTTTAAAAAAAAATTATTTTTCTCATCTTCTTTACATAAAGTAGAAAGAGAATTTCTAGAATCACAATAATAGAGGCACTATAACATGATTTGATTTTTTTATTTTTTAGAACGTTCAGTTCTTTTTAGTCTGCTTTGGGGGCTCACCAAACCTTATACAGTCTTTACATTGAGCTCCAGTGTGTCTTAGGACCACCAGTTCCAATGCTTGAGATAGGGAGAGTATGTCTCATTCATTCACCATGTGACAAAGTTGTTAATACAAGAGACTACCTGGAGGTTGATAAACTGCAGACCATGAGTCACTTGAAGGACTCATCTGAATTTCAGCTCAGTTGAGAGGCATCAGGCATTCATCCAACTATTATTGTCCTGAAGCACCTGGTCTTGCTCAAGTGATGTCACTGCTGGGAAAGTCCTTGTAATGACAGCTAAAAGATACTTGAGGGCTCTGCCGGATAGACATCGCAGAAGTTGTTGGAGACCCCTGGTGGTAATATAAAGAGAAAACAGCTCGCTACCAAATTTGAATCTTTCTAATATGGAAAATAGGATAGATGGAAGCTGAGGCCGTCCTCTCTGAGTCTCCTTTTACTTCTCTGACCTTTCCATTTCATTCTCCTTTATCCTGTTCTTTAAAACTTTGTCATTCCTTAAAGGTTTTTCCATGCCATTCTTCTCATTTATATGCTCTCCCTGAATGATCATACCCATTCACCAAGTCATACTTCCAGCATGGTTTTCTCTATTGAGCTTGATCCCTCTACTTCCAATTCTCTGGTAGATATTTTTATTTAGATATCTCTTTAACTTAACATGCCAGAAAGAAAATTTATTTCCCAATCTTGCTAATCCTGTATTTCCTATCTCATGAAATGGTATCACAATACAACCAAGCTAGAGGGCTTATACTTCAATAAAACTTCAAGGTTCAAAGATTCCTGCACACTTACCATGTACCAAGTACATGGATAGGTGTTGGGATATGGAAAAGAAAGATGTCTTAAAGTTCACTGAAGAAACAGACCCTTTAATGTGACAGAGGAATGTATATCCTGCTTTGGAAGTTCTGAGGAAGGAGACCTAACCCAGCCTGAGATGGAAAGATTCAAAATGAAAGATTCCTAGAATAAATTACTATTGAGCTATGTATTATAGAAAGTAAGAATCTGTCTGCATTATGAGCTTAACTGTGCCCGTTCCCCCCGCCATCAAATTCATATGTTGAAGTCCTAACCTCCAGTACTCCAGAATGTGACTGTATTTGGAGACAGAATCTTTAGAGGCAGTTAAATTAAAATGAGGTAATTGGGCTGGGCCCTAATCCCATGTAGCTGATGTCCTTATAAGTGGAGGGTATTTGGACACAGACATATATAGTGAGAAAATGATGTGAAGACACAGGAAGAAAGTCATCTACCAGCCAAGGAGAGACACCTTAAAATCAACCCTGCTGACATTTTGGTCATGGACTTCCAGCCTGCAGAACTGTGAGAAAATAAATTTCTTTGTTTAAGCCAGTCTGTCTGTGGTTCTTCATCATGACAGCTCTAGCACACTCATGTAGTCTGATTTCTCTTTCAAGGTAATGGTAAGACCATTCTCAGCAGACGGAAGAGAATGTGCAAAATGAGATCATTGCTTACCATAGAGACCAGATCACTGGGCATGCAGAGGGGAAGGGACATGGGGAGTTTGGGGGAATGAAGCTAGAGAGATAGGAAGTGGCCAGAATATGAGAGGCCTTGTGTGCCAAATTAAATAGTTGAAACTGGGGGATGAAGACATTAAGGAATTAAAGGTAGTAGTATTCAAGTACATTTCATACACTGCAATTCGCTCCCTGCAATCAAAGTTAATCATTGTTGTACAACTCTTAGGGCTTTTTCTAATCCAGTTTTTCATGCTAACAACTAGTATTTCATGATTATAATTGCCAATTGCCCAAGATATAGAGATATATTTTTAAGAATTATATTGATCCTTTTCTCTCACAAGGTGTTTATCCCCCCAAATAAGCTAAATATTTCTTTACTCAATTTTATGTCAATATTTTTTACTCCACTCCCTTATTTCAAGCTTCAGTGATTCCTCCACCAGTGTTTATGTTTTAACAGTGTCTGGAATTTGTTACAGCAAGTCTGTTGAGCTGGTGCTTACATAAGCTGGATTTAGTTATAATAGCATCACTTTTTAAAGTCAATATTTCTATTTCTCAAGTCCTAGTATTTATTTTGCTTCTTTTTAATTATCATTAACTTTCCTAAAATCTAAGGTGTGGGTAATTTATCTCTGTTTTCCTTTCTGTCATCTCCCCTCTTATCTTTTAATCCTTGACTCTCCTAAGGATAGAATTAATTCTAATGCTATCATAAAATGAGTTGTGAGTTCCCTGAAAGCAGTGGCCAGGCTGACCTGTTCATCAGTATGTTCCCAATACCTGATATAGTGCCTGACCCATGGTTGATCATAAATTTATTTTAAAAGGAAAATAAAATTTTTTCAATTTCTATTTGTTCTCAACTATTTATCAACAAATCTTTATGAGACAATTGTTCTCAAATTAGAGCAGACTTTCAGAATCCTGTGGGGGAATTTTTCAGTATATAACATGTGCTAATCCTACCTTAGGCATGTGTTGGGGGGGGGGTGTAATAGTCTGTTTCTGTTGCTTATAGCAAAATACCTGGAACTGGGTGATTTATAAAGAAAACAAAATTTATTGCTTACGGTTTCAGTGGCTGGAAGTCCAAAGTCCAGGGTACACATTTGGGGAAGGCCATGGTGGTGGTGACAGTGATCCAGGGGTCTCATATGGCAGAAAGTAGCAGAACAGAGAGAGATTCACCTTTTTTCTCTGTTTTTTTTTTTCCTCTGGGCCCCCAACAGATTGGATGGCTTCCGCCCACATTGAGGGTGGATCTTTACCCCCTAATCCACTTAGCCTCATGCTAATCCTTTCTGGAAACACCCTATGGACATCCCTAAAAAGGTAGATTTACCAGGTTTCTTGGCATTCCTCAATCTAATCAAGTTGATACGTAGAATTAACCTTCACAGGGGGCAAGGGTGACGACCAGATGGAGGAACAAGTATGATGGAAAAGCATCTAATCTGATTTTGATTTCCATTACCAACTGATAAAGGCAGAAGTTGTTATCCTTTCGTCTCCGTTAAATTCCTCCTGACCTGAGTCAAAGGATAAAGAAATATGTTAAGCAGTGTTAGAAATGTTTTGGAGTAGGGGATTTTGCCTGGAAGCCCTCAACACATTCTTTAGCTGTTTCAAAAGGCTGATCTCCACTGAGATCAACATGCTGGTGGCTCTGGAAGGGTGGGAAGTTCACTCAGAATCAAAATCCCAAGTTTTTTTTTTTTTTAGTTTTGACACTAGGTCTGAGGTCTCAAGCAAAATAATTAGTTCTCAGAGCTTCAGTTTCCTCCCCTATAAAAAGGGAATAATAATGTCTATTTTAAAATATAAGTAAATATGAATATTTGAGGAGTGAATTGTCCTCATTAACTTTAATATGTGAAGAGTACCATTGACCACTCTGACCTTTACATGCCGTAAGGGTGTTTTGCTTTAAAGGCACGAACCAAGTGGCTGCTGTAGAAGAACGTAAGGTTAAGTTCCTAGTGATAGACGTCCAGAGTCAGCTGCCCTCATAACTAAAATTGCTCCTAATTGATTTCTCCTACAACTCAGATCAAAAACACAGCCACAATGGCTGTTGACAATGACTTTCCTAGCTGCCCCTTTAGTATACAGTAGGTCTCTTGACTGTGTCTTTTAAGGCCTTCATATTAAAAAATGGTACTTTTTCATTGCCAGAGATTTTTGTCCTCTGTCTTTGTCAGGGAACTTTTCATTCCAAACAACCAAAACTGCTTAAGCTACTTTTCCCTAAACACGAGGAAATGATGGTGATTACAGGGACTATCATGGGGCTCAAGGACAAGAAATGCTGTTGGGCCTCATAAGGGTCTTGGATCAAGAGCTGGAAAGCCCCAGGAGCTGAGAAATACCATAAAGCACTAATATCCTGCAGGTGTGGGATGCTTTTCAATGATGGCTCTTTTTTAAAACAGGGACCATGAAACATTGAAGGGCAGAGAAGATGATCTATAAAAAACAGAAAGGGCATATAATGTCTTGAATATTTGGTTGTAGAGCTATAAACATTAAATTAATATGCTTCAAAAACTTTGAATTTTTGTTTATTTTAATAGTAATGTGAGTACATTACTTAAATTGTGGAAAACAGGAAAAAGTCAACAAAAATCCCCCACATTCCTCATTTCAGCACAATAATTATTTGTCTTTTGGAGTGTTTTCTTATGCTTTTTTTTCTCCATAGGCACACAGGAGTAAGCTTGGTTAGGGGTTGGAGTTGGGGCATCTACAGAAATTCCTTCCTTGGAAAGACCTAAGTCTTTGGGTTCCTTCCTTTGTGACATTCAAGGGAAGGTGCTAGAATTTAAACTAGAAATTTCTTCCTGAGATTATCCTGATCTGTCAGTGAAGAAATCCATTTATGTTTGGCTTGTGTGGTATAAATTCTTATGGAGGCTGAAGGGAACAGTCTCCTAGGATCCGATGTAGAAAGGGTGTCAGACTACGGGGACAGCTACTCTAGGATCCCAGATGGTGTTGAGCAGTACCAGAGGGAGGCCACATGGCAGCTGGCAGTGGAACTTCCCAGGGCCTCAGAGAAAAGTACACGAAAAACTGTGCCACCATAAGCTATTGAAGAGACATGCGGTGAAATTTTTTGATAGATATTTATGTACAAAAATCAGAAAAGCTGAGATATAAAGGGTAAATCCAACAGGACCGGTATATGATAGAAGTTCTCAAAAAAAAAAAAAAAAAAAAGGGAAAGATATGGGAAGAAAAAAAAATTATGAAAAACATAACAGAAGGAAACATCTTAAATTAGAAGAAGGAAAACAAAGGTATTAAGATAGAAGGAACACACAGATATCTAAACAGAACATAAGAAAAAAAATGACCAAGACCTATACATATTCACATAAGATTCAGAACTCTAGGAAAAAGTTAACACCTCAGGTCAATAGTTGCTTTTTTTTTTTTTTTTTTTTTTTTTAGAAACCAGACCATTGAAAAGCACCCATATATACTGGGGAATTTAGTTTAGAAAGTCACGTATACACCAAAGACGGGTCACATGCTCAGAGAAGATGTTAAAGACTCTGAGCTTTCACCTCTGGCTGATCTCTAGATTCCTCTTGAGCAGGAAGGGAAGTCTAAGTCAGCATGGTAAACAGCCTGGCTAAGTGCTGAAAGACTGCTTCACCACAGAGCCAATCTGTAAAAAGTAGGAGAGGATTATTTTTAAGCCCCTGAAATTCAAGAAAATCTCTGCCCAGACCTTAGCTAAAGGCAAGTGCACAAGTTTAAGAACAGTGATAACATATAAAAATGGAAAAGCCAATCCTTATACTATATGGAAATATAACGGGCCCTGAGTAGCCAAAACAATTTTGAAAAAGAGAACAAAATCATGAGACTCACACACCCCAATTTTAAAATTTACTGCAGGACTTTTGGTCAAGATGATGGAATAGATGGTCCCCAGCATCACTCTCTCCCACAAATCAACCAATTTACAACTATAAAAAAGCAATGACAGCCAAGCTGGGGCTGCTAGAGCTCAGGAGCAGAGGAAGAGAGACCTACAGAGTACATGAAGGCAGGAGAAGCCACAATGAGAGAAAGAAGAAAACGCTGGGACTGTTTTGAACCCTGGCTGCATCCAGGCTGGAGCTGCTGAGCGCACAGAGCAAAAGCTGGCGAAAACCCCAGCTGTGCCCTTCAGAAGAAGTTGCTCGGAGGTGGCAACTTCTCAGTATATTGAGAAAGGTCAATATATGTTCACAAAAGACTTGTATGAGAATGTTCATAGCATCTTTATTCATAATTAGCCAAAAGAAAGAAACTACTCAAAGTGTGTCAATAAGAGAATGGGAGAAAATTGTGCTATGTTCATACAATGGAATACCAGTCAGCAAAAAAAAAAAAAAAAAAAAAAAAAAATGAAAGAACCACTGATACACGCAACATTGACAAATATCAAAAACATTGTGTCAAACAAAAAAATCCCTAACACAAAATAGTAAATCCTGAATGGTTCCATTTATATGAAGTTCTAGAACAGAAAAACTAAACTGTGGTGATAGAAATCATGTCAGTAGTTGCCTGTGTGGCAGCGGTTTGACTGAATGTGGCATGAGAAAACTTAAGGAGAGAGAAATATTCTATATCTTGATTAAGACAGTAGTTATGTAAATGAATAGATTTGTCAGAAATGCATCAAGCTGTACCCTTAAAATCTACCCATGTTATTGTGTGAAAACTATATCTCAATAAAGTCGATAAGCAAAAAATAAGTAAGGCATATAATATGTTAATATGACGATAATTATCAGGAAAAATAAAACAGCTACTAAAACTGGTTACCTCTGATGAGCGAAATTGGGGAAGAAATATTGGGGTGGGAAATAACTGATTTTCACTTATACAATATGATATTAATTATTCTGTTTATTTTTTGTAAATGTCAGGTTTTGGGGTTTTGTTTTATTTGTTTGTTTGTTTTGTGTTTAAAGGGCAAGAGAGGGGCTCAGGGTAGATACAGAGTTTGGATGTCTGAGTCGCATCCATGACACAGAAAATGCTCCTGGGGTTGAACTGAGAGAAGAATGCAAAGGACCTCATTTAAAAGCCTGGAAATGTGCTGGTCTGGGACCCACCTCAGGCTCCACAGAATGCAGCAAGCTATTCTTTGAACGAAAAGCCCTTATCCTTTTTACACATTGAGTCCAGCCACTGTGGGAGGGAGATCACCACACTGCCTGTGTTTCAGGATTTCTTCCACTACACAGGCAACTCACTCTGCTTTGAACCCTTGTACCTGGTGTACTTCTGTCCCCATATGGACCTCTTTCTGCTACACCTCGGGATATTATTGATGGAGGTGGGACCTGTACCTAAACTTTGGGGATGGACTTGGGCCCTCTGGAACTCCTTTAGTGGGGATGAAGGGAGTGAGTGGATATCCTTGCTTTATTTATGAAATTTTAGACAAATAGATTAATTTTGGAGATTTGCAAGCTTGAATTTCTGGTCAAGAAGAAACTTTTTAGAAAGAAGGAGGAGATTTTGCTCAGATGACAGGAGATTGGTGAGAGAGATGAAGGTGTCAGCCTGATGTTTTTGATATTACAGATGTTTATTGATTCCAAGTCATGTTCTCATTGGGGCTAACTTCATAAAAATAGAAAATGCCCAGCACAATATCGACACATATAAATGACAGTAATTCTTCAGATTGGATTGAAAAATGATATAGTTCTGTTTGCTTTTTTAAAAAAGTCAAAACATAATTTCCTCTACTAACCAGTAAGCCTTTACATTAAATATACCAATAATCTCAGTATTTATGGAGCTTCTTTCTCTAAGAGAACAATTGAACATTTTTATGACTCTGTGTATAGTGTAACCTGCCAAACTTAGCACGCAGCCACTGAAGACAGACTGAAAATTAAACAGGATGGAAGAGTTTTGCTGCCACCTAATGGACAAGTGGAATATTTTCCTTTATCTGTAATAATTTCCTTTTACCTCACTGAACATTCATATACGAGGGTACTTCAAAAACTTCGTGGAAAATAGAATTAAAAGGTAATACAGATCTTTCCAGAAACTTCTTTAAATTACCTAGTATAACTATAATGATTGTGTTAACTATAATAATTATAAATATACCTGAATTGTAAATGAGTTTTTTCATTTTCTTAATTTTAATATTATTATTTTTATCTTTTGTGTATGTGTCTTATTATGGTGGTGGTGCACTGGATATGATAGAACCTTAAATTATTTTGATTAGTTCGGTTTTAATCGAAGCATTATGATTTATTTTGTATAATTTTGTGTAAGTTGAATTTGATAAAGGTTTAAGGATCTTACAGATGGGTTTTAAATAATATGCTTTTTTGCTCAAAGAACTTTGGGAAATTTTAATAAACCTATGAGTGAAATGAAGAATTAGTCATAATATGAGGGGCTGCTGGGGGAAATAAACAGGATAAACTTTATATTATGGAAAGTGAGAAAGACACTGTATATATGTACATGTATGTGTGTGTGTGCATGTGCATGCACACATGTATGTGTACAGAGAGAGGCATAATTGGCCACTGAGCTAAAAATATTCAAGTTTTCTTTTTTCTGCTTTTACATTGTATATATTTAAAATACAAGCAGGGATTAATTTTTGCCTCTTTTGCCCACTGACAAAGAATGCCTGGTGTATTTCAAGTGTTAATAAATATTTGTTAGATGGAAAGTATTTACATAACTTTGTAAACTCTAGAAAATAAAGGAACCAGCATCACTCATAATCCTACTCATAACGTAAACTACATTAGTCTTCTGAGGACACAGAACTATGTCACTTGCATTTCACTAGGCCTCTTCTGCCCCTTCAGTAACCTATGAGGGTTGCTAGAAGGTTTGGTTGCAAAATCCCTCATCTGCATATCCTTTCTGGAATATTTTCAGATCCTAGGGATCTTCCCCATCCCCAGTTTCTCTGTGGGCCACACTGTGGCATTTTTATTCACCCTCTGGGATTCTGAGATGCCCAATCTATTATACCCTTATTCAATTGGATCCATGGAAACTCCTGGCTATCCTATTCCTTCATCCTCCAGAGTACTATCAAATCTGGTTTTCTAAAAATATGTGACTTTACTTTAGGATGAGGGTCATTTAGAAAAGGAATTGTAAGGGTGGAAGGACCAAGGTTAAAGTCCTAGCTAGCACAGAGTTTCTCTTTAAGGAGCCTAAAAACTTAGGGCTTCTCAGGAATGGGACTTCATGGATCTTTCTTCCAACACCTTCTATAGATGCCTGGCCAGTCCTCACCTTTGAGCCCACCCTGCCTCGCCTCCAGCTCCACATACTCCCTTCCTCGACACTGTCCATTCAAAACTCCACTATCTTCCCTTGGAAACTCTACTGCATCTCACAGGAAGGGCCATCACTCCCTGGATCCACCTGAGTGTAATCCTCTAGGCTTTGGTCTGGTGAACACTGAAGTTTCCTCGTCAGCTCCCTAAGAGACTGTGAATATAGGTCCTCCAATTAGAGCTTCCTTTTTAATCCTTTCACAGCAATATCTATGACTTATGGCCTAAAGTATCTTTCCCTAAAGCAAATGGCTAGGAGTGGGGATGGGAGGTGAAAATGTGTGCATTACCATTTGGGTGTGCAAGAAAGTAAAAGTAACCAGTCTGTTCTTTATTTTGATAACATTTTGCTTACATGTCCCCAAGTTTGCTACTGGGGGATTGTGGGAATGAGCATACCATTATCCATTAAGTAGCTCATGCTCTTCTGATTTAAAATGATCACTTTTGTTAAGCTCAGTCTTCCACATGATCTCTTCTCTTTTCCTTTTACAAAACTCACAGCAGGGCAAAAGACGAATATCTGCTTCACACTTTGTCTCTATCTGCAGTTCCCATGGACCTTTGTTGGGTTCTTTTGGCATGGCATCAAATCCTACTCATAATGTAAAGAACCTTAGCCTTCAGATGACACAGAACTATGTAACTCGTAGTTCACTAGGGCTGTCACTGAGGACTCTGTAATGCTGCCACTGCCAGTGTGTCCTCAGGTGGTAGAACTTGTGGTCTGTCCTCTTGGCATTGACGTGTTGCAAAGATTGCTGCTGGTGTACTTGGTCACCTCTCTCACCTGGTCAAGTCCTGTCTTACCTATTTCTGGCTTAGGGGACCTTCTCCCAAGATCCATTTGTGACTCCAATTAAATCTGTATTATGGGAAGTTGACCCAATAGATCTGTGCTGTAGGTTAGCTTCCTACTCATCCAGACCACTCAGGAAAGCTCACTGCATGTACCTTCTACCCACATGGTAACTTCTGCATCACTTCACTATTACTCAGGAGGCAAGAGAAAGGTATGGGAGCTCCCAGCTCCATTATCTGGACCCCTTTCTCTGCCCTTGCTGCTCTGCCATTCCCTCAGGCTTGAAGTGGAGCACCAGCTTCGTTGTTCTCAGATTTGTTCTCAGCTTATTTGAAGTGTCTATCAGAATCTCTATCACCTACTGGTACTTGCAGTTTTCTAACCCTGAACTTGTCTCATCTTAATTTCTCTCCTTATTCCTTGAACCTCCTACTTCAACACTGTCATTCCTAATTGACCATTCCAAACCCATAGGAAGATATAAGCTTCTGGGTGTTATGTGGTATTCTGAACCACATAACACATATTCTGTCTATAACTAATGGGAAAATTTTATATTCAAACTTTCAATCTTGATATGCAAAGGCTGGCTTTGGATTAGAAAATTGTTAACAAAGCCTGACTTTCAAGAGCATTCCCTTGCTGTGGACTCAAATATTTAAACTTTGAGCTTCAAAGGGAAACCTTTGTTCTAGGCTCTTACCACTCTCTCTTTTCCTAAGACAATGAACCTTATGCCTTAGCCTCAATGGTAAAAGGAATGATCTTTAAGGGAAGAAAAGGTAGGATTAATACAAGGCAAAATACAATGTGATATATTTCAAAATGCTTTCATTTTCAAAAATTTGTTTATTAAAGCACAGAACAAACCATATTAGGAAAATTATGTTCTATATGAGCAAGGCTCCGGGATGCCCTTGATCTAATGGGTCCTTACAACACTGCTGAGGAGATGGGCAAAGTAACAGAAGAATACCTGTTTGCAGTGACTGTTATTGCTATTACAAGAGGAATGGCAAGGACTGGATTGCATTGTTTTGATTTGAATCATATTCAGATAGATGCTGTGGGTGGCAGATAAGAGAGTGAGGATGTGCAGCTAATTCTTATTGTAATCCTATTGTAATAATAGAATAAAATGTTGAATTAGGATGTAAACAACATTTAGTAATAATGTACTGACAACAACAATTTTTATTTGTATAGAACATGAAAAATATTTTTATTTCATTATCTTGTATAGAACCTTCAAAATCTTTTCAGTTAGGAATTATAAGTCATATTTCACAGACAAAAAACAGCATCGAGGGAATATTAACTGACTTGCTCACATGTGTAGCTCGTCAATACCAGCTAACAAATGGTGTTAATCCATGTATTACCATTGCTGCTGTTGTTTAAATCATACCATAATATCTCCCCTAATATATGATATAGTTAATAATAATAGCCTCATTTCTTTTCTGCATGACAACCTTTCACTTTTTTTTTTTAAGTTTATTTATTAATTTTTTTTTTACATTCTATGATGTTGCAGAGCAGCTAGTGGTGAGGGGTAGAGGGGAAGGGGGAAGGAAATAGGGTGGGAGAAGGAGGAAGGAGGAGGGGTGGAGCTGAGGCCTGTGGCACCCCCTCATTGCTGCATGGGAGACCAGAGGGCTAACAGCAGTGGCCTAGTCATCGCTGGGCTGGTTGCAGGTGTCTGGGGGCGGGGGTGGCGTGGCTGAGGCCCTCGATCCCCCACTGCCTTGGCTTGGTGGTCATTGTTGGTTGGTTGTGGGTGCTGGTGGGAAGTGGCTGAGGCCCTCGGCCCCCACCCTTGGGACTGGTTGTGGGTGTCGGGGGATATGGCTGAGGCCCCCAGCCCTCCCCCCTCCCTGGCTTAGTAGCACAGGGGACTTCCAATCCTTCCCACATGGGAGCTAAATTGCGGCTTTGCTCCTAATTCCCTGGGAAAGGCTTTTTGTGCAGCTCAGGTTTTAATGGTTGACTTTATAGGTACTTCTGGGTCTCATGAGATCCGGTGCACCTGGGTTGTATAGAAACTTGGGTCTGGGCCTGAGTCGTTTCAGCAAACTGCATCCTCTGCAATTCTATATTCCTGACCAGTCTCTACTGTGCAGTCCTGTGCCAATTGGGGGGCAGATCAGTGGTCCATGCTGTGCCCAAGTGTTCCCCCGGTGGGTCTGTCTCCCCCACCACCCATGCTCCAAACACTTCCCAAGGGATGGACCATGTGCCAGTCCCTTGTGATGATTCACCGGCCTCTGAGTGGCTCCTTTTTTTTTCAGTTGTGTCTCCTCGCTCCAATGTGGGTCCACGGGAATGCTGTTAGTTGTCTTGCTGGCCTGGGGGCCACTGAGGCCCTCTTCTCCCCTGTCGCCTCCAAGCAACTTTGTCCAGAGGGCGCAGCTATGGCTTTTGCCAGCTCCTGCTCCAGGCACTCACCAGCTCTAGCCTTGAAGTAGCCAGGGCTCAAAAGGATCGGAGCAGTATTTACTTTCTCTCATCGTGGCTTCTCCTGCCTTCATGAACTCCATAGGTCTCTCCTCCTCTTCCCACGAGCTCTAGTGGCCCCAGCTTGGCTGTTGTTGCTTTTTAATAGTTGTAAATTGGTTGGTTTGTGGAAGAGAGTGACTCTGGGGTCCGTCTATTCTGCCATCTTGACCAGAAGCCAACCTTTCACCTCTTTGAACGTTCTTATTATGTGTCTCCATTTTCTCTGGTTGTTGGATCTGTCTTAGATTTGATAAGAAAGAAGTAGAAAAAGCTGGAAGGGAGGGGATATCCAAAGTGGGTCAAAGGGTCACCATTAAGGGAAGAAGAATAGGAATGTGCAGAACCAGGAAACTGTGTCCAGAAGTCCTACTCGGAAGGCATTTTAACTTCACTCAGTCTCTTGAGTTTTACCCTCGTCTAGACCACATCAAATAGAATTCTAGACAAACATAGTTGGCAGTAAAATTGAAGAGGTAAAACTCTTCAGTGCAGGGATTCCACAGCAGCCAGTACTATGATGATAAATGTTTAACCACCAGGTCTCAAGGGAAAAAAAGGCTCTTGTTTTCAGTGTTTGCCCATTTCTGTGTGGTATATACTCCCATGATGGCCAATTTTGACCTACTGAAACGATGCCAGTGAACATGGAGTTTGGAAGAGATGCTGTCAGTTGTCTCTTGTGAGCTGGTATGAGCCAGCTTTAGCAAACTACTGATTGCTTAATAGCAATTCTAAAATGCTACCCAGCCTTAGCTTTGAACAGGCCTAGTGACCAACATTACCATTCTACCACAAGTCATGCATCACTTAATGATGGGGACACATTCTGAGAAATGTGTCCTTAGGTGATTTTGTCATTATATGAACATCACAGAGTGTACTTACACAAACATAGAGGGTGTAGTCTACTATATATTGAGGCCATATGGTAGAGCCTATGGCGCCTAGGCTACAACCTGTACAGCATGGTACTGTACTTAATACCATAGGCAATTGTAACACATGGTAAGTATTTGTGTATCTGAACAAAGAAAAGGCATAGTGAAAATACAGTATTATAATCTTATGGTACCACAGTGGTATGTGGTGGTACTTTAAAAAGTACATGGAAAGATTTGCATTATCTTTTAATTCTATTTTTCTATGAACTTTTTGATGTACCCTTGGATGTCAAAGCATCATTATGTGGTGCATTACTGTGTTTGATTGTTCTACTTATTATAATTCTTTTCCTGATCTTGCTTCTAAAATTACTTTTGTTCTACTTTGAATCACTGGCTTTAGTTTTCCCTGTTTATTACCATCTTAAATCTTTCCTTCTTCAGGATGTGACTTCTTTGCTCATTAAATGAATACATATGTGACATTTTTCAGATGTCAAATCATCCTCATAACCATGCTTTGATGATATTCTTCGTGGTTAATATTACTTTATAAATTTGATGTTTGTAATTGACCACATAACACAGCTTAGTAGAATGCTTATCTTCTTTTATATATTTCTAATACAGACTAAATGTATACTAACTTTTCTTTCTTTTAAATTAATCAATTTATTTATTTTTAGCAGTCATATGACATAATTGGTTAATATTGAGCATGTGATGAACTGCCAAAAATCCCCTTGGTATTTTCATGAGGATGTCTGTTTATTCACATCTTTCCTGTCCTGTGAAACCAATTTATAGAATGTTAGCACTAACTGACCAATCCTCTTGTAGATCTAGTCCAGCCTTCTCATTTTAAAAATGAGGGAACTAGAGATCATCAAGGTTAATTTATTCAAGGAAGATGACGTAGCTTGTTGGTGACAAAGCTAGGTATAACTCTAGATCTTATGGCTTCTAATTCTATACTCATTTCCCTGTATTCTATTATTTTTTTCTTGCTTTTAAAACACTGTGAGCTAAGAGGAGCAGATTTTATCACCTACTTTCTACACATGATGAAACTCAGGAGTTAGAGATGCTAAGTGATTTGTCTAAGGTTACATGGGCAATAACGACAACTGTTTTTCTGAACTTAAGTGCAAAGCTGTTGTTTTTATATTTTCCATATACAGCCCTTTATGCTAGATTTTTAGGACAATTTAAAATTTGGCCCTGTAATCCAGGAATTAATCATCTCTCACAGTTTTCTGTCATTTACGAGTGTAATAAACATATGTCTCTGTTGGCCAGGATCAGGGAAAAAACAGAAGCCAACTCATATAGTTCAAGGGATTTTAACCAAGGTATTGTGTTAGTTTCCCAGGACTGCTATAACAATTTACTGCAAACTTAGTGGCATAATACAAAAGAAATTTATTCTTTCACAGTTAAGGAGACTAGAAGTCTGAAATCAAGTTGATGACAGAGTAAATTCGTTCTAGAGGCTCTGAGAGAAAAACTACCCATGCTTCTGTCTCACTTCTGGTGTTTGCTGGCAAAATTTAGCATTCCTTACAGCTTGTAGAGGCATCACGCCAATCACTGTGTTCATTTTCACATGGTTTCTTTGTGTGTTTCTCTGTGTTCTCTCCTTAAGGCCACCCTAAATACAAGATGATTTTATCTCAAGATTCTTAGTTAATTTTGTATACAAACATCATATTCCCAAATATGGTCACATTTTGAGTTTCTGGGTGGACATGAATTTTGGGGGACACTATTTGACCCTCTATAGGTACCATTTATGGAACTGTGGGTAGAATAAGGAGACACAAATGCAAAGTTCTTACTAGCCCTAGTCTTGAAGAGCAAAGAGAGGAAATTGTGCCCCAGGATCCCAGTGAGAGCTAGAGGAGTGGGGGAGGAATTCTAGCTATGCGGAGATGCTCAGAGCAGGTGGAGAGCAGTAAAGAAATATTCCCACCACTTCCTCCTCTCAGCCTCTGATCTCCTTCAGATGATTCCCATTGACAAATCCAACCAGAAGCCTGTTGGTAAATTAGTTTCCTGTTACTGCTGTGACAAATGACCACAAACTTGGTGGCTTCAAACAATACAAATTTATCATCTCACAGTTCTGTAGGTCAGAAGTCCTACAAAGGTCTCACTGGGCTAAAATAAGAGCGCCAGTAGGGCTGTGTTCCCCTGGAAACTCTAAGGGAGAATCCATTTCCTTGGCTTCTCCAGTTTCTTGATGCCATCCATGTTCCTTACCTTGGAGCCCTCCTTCCTCCATCTTCAAATCCAGCAATGGCAGACTGAGTCCCCATATAGCATCACTGACTTCTTCTGTCATGAAAGGTAGCATATTCATGGGTTCCAGGGGGTAGGATGTGGATATCTTTGGAGGGGCCATTATTCTGCTTATCACATCAGTTGACAGTCTGCAGATTCAGCCTCTTGAGCAGGGCTGACTCCAGGTTACGTGGGGATGAAACTTACACAGTTAGGAGGCCTCTATAAGAAAAATAGATCAATATTACATTAGGCACAACGTTTGGAAGGCGCCACACCTGAAGGGTCCTAAACTAAAGCTTCGTTAGCACCACGGTAAATCAGCCTCTGCTCCTGGTCACAGGGCAGAGGACAGCAGGGCAGAGCATGACGACAGGGGGAGGGGAGCATGGACAAGAACCGGAACAGCCTGGCCTATAACTCCCTCCAAATAGCTGATGAAAAGGTTGACTTGTTGGAGTCTGCTGGCATTTCATCTATGCCTGTCCTTCATGGTGATATCAGTCTTCTTCAGCCTAAACCAACTGATACTTGACCATCTTGTTCACAAGGATAGTATGAGAAATGGCCACCAGATTAGTGAAATGGATTTATAGCATGCCTTCCCAGAGCCTGGGCTTCACCATTGTTTACTCTTGCGGCATTTAAACAAATGTATAGGAAGGCTTTGGGGTTGGTGCATTCCCACCCAATACCATTCCTTAGCCTTTTAAAGCAGGCTGGAATATTGGCACCTTTCCCTCCAGTCGTCCCCTCAAATGGCCTTGAACAAGTAATGCTCTCACTAACATAGAGAAGGTACAACTGAGCCTCAGGTTTTGTAACTAAAAGTTCAGGTTTATTGTGTAGCCTGTGGAAATTCCATCTAGCCACAGTCCATTCAATTCTAAATTTGCTTCTTTCTTGTGACTATGTAGTATATTTGATAAGAAATTTTCCTTCTAGACCCCCAAATTCTAGGACTTTACAGAGCAGTCATATGAGAGTGAGTCAGCAGTTTAATTCCAATATCTGCCCCCCCAGTTCCCCGGGACTTTCTAACAAGAACTACGACTGTTATTAGTTTTATTATTACCCAAGTAGAATAAAGAGGAACTACATGAACAAGAATAGAGAAGTGAAGAATTCCAATTGCCTATCTTAATAGTTTGTTTTTTAAAAAAGAATAAACTCCACTGTAGATTTTACTTTATGAAAATAGATCTATTTTCTGAAGAAAGTTTTCTTTTTAGGGTTTTTGCTTTGTTTGTTGTATTCTGTATGTTAGATGAATTCTCCTATTGCCATAATTGTACTAACCTTCCAAATAGGAATTGCATTAAAGGCAGAAAAATAAGAAACTTAACTGTACTGATAGAATGAAAAGGTTGGCATATATAACCTAATGATAGACATTTTGGCTAATGTCTTTCTTTTCTCAAATAGGTCTATTGGATGAACAAATCACAAACACCATAATGAAATTAGATGTAAATCATTTCTAAATCCACAGTGCGAGATCTATTCCTTATAATCTATTAGCCAATGTTTTCACTTGATATTAATATCCTAAAAGGAGAAATTTCTAATTTTGTAGTTAATAATCTAATTTCATAGATTTTGTTTTCCTCCAGACACTTAAACGAACTAAATGTTTTTAAAAAACTGGTTAGCAATGAAGTAAAAATCAAATGAAACTCAGGGAAAGGGAACTTAAAATAAAAGTTGTGTTTATTTCAAGTGCTGGCACCTTTCAGGAGCTCACCTGTCTTAAACAGTCCATGGAGCATATCTTGATCTATGATTCAACAGCAGTGCCAACACAAAATGCTACTTTAACATGTCCTATGCAAATCTTAAATACTAAAAGATTGGTCTTCTGGCTCTGTCACTTACTAGCTGTATGATTTTGGGAAAGATATTTAAATTCTTTAAGCCTCTACTTTCTAAGATTTTAAAATGGGGATCATAATATCTTCCCTAAAATGCTGTCAGAATTAGAGGTAATGTGTGCGAAATGCTTGTCACCACCCCAGGCAATATGGTGCATTATTGCTAATATTATCACATTGCATAGAAGTTCATAATTATTTTGTTACCCTTTTTTGGTATACTTACTTTAAATAAGAATCAAGGCTTAAGACTAATCTCTATCTGGGGAATTATATGCATTCATTTAGTAATGCGAGTGATGATTTGGGGTGAAAAAGACAGCATACAAATTTCTCAATCTTTCTCAGTCAAAGGGGGTTTTCCTTTGAGGATATGGTTTTGCAGATGTTTATCAAAACATGTTTCTTCATTAGTAAAAGAAATGGAGAGCTCAATTATAGCTAAGTTTCATATGGTGTATTTTATAATTCTTAGTCTTCAAACTCTGGACCACTGATAATTTTAAAAGTAATATGAGGAAGAATAAAATTATTTCTAGCAATATTTTGTGTAAATAATAAAGATATACATACTTAAGGAAAGTAAGTATATGAACATGGAATCTTTATAGTGAATGATAGCAAGGAAAGTCACTCACTGATTTACCATGTTTTGGAATGAGTTGCAAAATGTCATAAAACTACACATAATTTCTTCACCTATAAAATTAGGGGAGGGAACCCATACATCTCTTCCTCTCAAGCCTCACAGTTGTGATGTTTTGTTCAGTTCCCTGTGGCAGAGTCTCTTAGATGTCCATCAAGATTCATTCTCCTCTTCATTGAAAGACATTCTGAATTTCAGCAGGGTGTGTGGATGCCTGGCTAGGTATTCTGTCTCCCAGTTTACCTCATAGACTTAGTTCTGACTGCAGAGATGGAAGGGAAAGTGTTTACTACTAGAAGGTGATTAAACTAGGACAGCCACAGTGCCCCAGAGATGGAAGGCCCCTGTTGAAGAATGGCAGATTTGCTCTCCAGACCTGGGACCAGTTATCTTTGTACAACTTGATGAGCACAAAATAAACTTCTACCTTATTTAAGCCACTGTATTTTGGGGTCTTTATTTTAGAAGCTTAGTCTGTGCCTTACTAATTCAACCTGTCGGAGGAACACAGCACTAACCTAGAGAAAGAGTAGGTGGTGTTTATATAAACTGAACACTGTTATGGGCTCATTACCACCCTGAGTCTACAGTCCTGACAGATGGTGGTGGCAAGCCGGAAACATTAGAGACATTTGAAAATTTTAGAGATTTTAATTGAGCTGCCATTCTATGGGTCTGAGCTATGCCAGTGTTAATAGTCTCAGAAGTTCTCGAGCAGCTATGGAGTCACTGCTACTTTTCTGACTGCTGTGACTTCGAGATGTAGACTCATGGCAGCCTTAACCTTTCTTCTTTAGACCAAACTCTGCCCTTTGGTTTCTTTGGCATAGACTACGCAGATTATGCCTCTCTACCCTTATCCTGTTTACCTGGAGCATGATCTACAAACATCTTGAACAACTGAGTTTTTAGTTGTCCTTTGGTGCAATAATTTGTCCCTGGGAATGCTGGTTTCTGCCTGGTTTCTCTGGTATTCAACAATGAGCTATGTTTTAAGGGGTTCACTTTTCAATTGTCTCAGATTTAATGGAAATTTAGGAAAATGACTTTTATGGAATTTGGGATTTGTAAGCCCAGATGCTAGTAATCTTGCTAATTATGTGTAACAAAGGAAAATTTTGTTGCAACAATAGTAAGCAGCAACTACTGAGTATTTCACAAAATGATATGCTGCAGTACTCTTATGTCGTCTCACAGCATGTTTTCCTCTCTTAATTATGTCTTATGGAAGATTTGATTGATTTGAGGGTTCATCTCAGATTTCTAGGCCGATGTGTCTGTTGTACTTCCTAAACCCACCTTGCTTCCTGCTGGCTGGTTTTTTCTGAATAACTCTTCTGATGTCTCCAAGATTTGGTCCTCAGGTTTTCTTTTTATTTGTCACATATATATTGCCTCACATATACAGTTTTCTGTTTAGCTAGACTGTTTTCCCGATCTTTCCCATCGAAGAGCACTTTTTGAAAATAACTAACTTTAGCATATAAAATATCTCCTCCTGCTCCTCCTCTTCCCCTCTCTCCTTTTCCTCCTCCTCTTTCTTCTCCTCATCCTCCTCCTTTCCTTCCTCTTCCTCTCCCCTTCCTTTGCACTGACTCTGTTCTTGTGCATCTCTTAAAACAAAGTCCTCCTTTCCTCCCATCCCATATCATGAGGCTGTTCCTGACCATAGCTATCTGCATATATTCCTGCATATGGAGACACATACCTTGGCTCTCCAGTTTGACTCTTGCCATACTAACATAGGAAAGGCGCTGCGAATGGCTGCAGTAAGGAAATCTGGTTTGAAATATACATATATGTATATGTATGTGGGACTTGGTTCCCCCTTTACTTCTTTGATCTCATCCTTTATATTCTCTCTCTTGCTCATGTTGCCTCAATCTAAATGGTTTTTATACTATTCTTTAAGCTCAAGAACTCTCTTGCATGTGCTGTGCCCACTGCCTGAAATGCAATTCCCTCAAGTATCTACATGGTTTACATTCCTTCATTTAATTCTCTGCTCACATATCAACTTAACAAGGTCTTTCTTCACCACTTAACAAATTCACCTATTTTCTCTCCCACCCCCAGAATTTCCTTGTCGCTGTCTATTTCTCTTTGTTACAGTAGAAAATTTGTCTAATTTGTTCAGTGATCCACTCCTCCAGTGCCTAGAACAGTGCCTGACATGGGTTAGATGGTTAATAAGTATTAAACACGTTAAAAATAATTAAACTCTTTGCTAGCAAGGTACTTCCTGAAGAAAATGTTCTCTATTATTCTATAAACCAGAGATAGGTGTTAAAGGCTTAAATAAGTGTTGAAATAGAATTTGCCATTAATTACTAAACATCTATTCAGGACCTATTGTACTATTAGATACTTTACTAGAAGACTGGGAATTTAGGAAAAAAATAGAATATATTTCTATCCTGTAGTAATGGCGACACATAAAATTTTATTTAATACTCAACTTTGTTAGATAAACAGAGAAGTTATTATTGTCCACATTTTACAAATGAGAAGCTTAAGTGTACAGTGCTTAAATGACTTGTCCACAGTAATGTAAGCAAGTTAGTTAGAGGTCCATGCTTTGCCACTATCTAGTTTGTATTAATTTGGACAAGTATCCAGATCTCCTAGCCTTGTCGTTTTTCCATTCTATCACACTGCTACTCTGCATATCTACCATAGAGGGAAGATAGCCATATGTTACACAGGGGTGAGCAGAGGATATTGTTCTTTAGATATGGGCATTAAATAGCATATTACTTTTGAAAATAGAGTAATTATAATCTCATCCCCTGAGCCAGTCAGAATTGGCTAGGTTATAGCACATAACCCCCAGATCTCAGCAGTTTTAATAAAATAGTTTATTTTTCATTTAGCTTATTCTTCAGAGTCACTTGGGGCCTGCTTTGATGAAACCTCCATTTGGGCACATGCTTCAGAGATCACCAAGTTGGCTGGGAAAGAGAGCTATAGAGCCAGGCACTGGCAAGTAAATGTTATGAACCCTCCCACTTTGTCAACTAGAACTAGTCCTATGGCCACTCCTAACTTCAAGTGAGCTAGTGTAGGAGATTTGAATATGGGTGAAAATGATCGATGCTGATAATGATTATTACACCCACTCTCACTGACAAATATACACACAAACGTGTACGTTACTATTCCTTCCTTCCTTCCCTCCTTCCTCCCTTCTCTCTCTCCTTCCTTCCTTCCTCCCTTCCTTCCTCCCTTCCTTCCTTCCTTCCTTCCTTCCTTCCTTCCTTCCTTCCTTCCTTCCTTCCTTCCTTCCTTCCTTCCTTCCTTCCTTCCTTCCTTCCTTCCTTCCTTCCTTCCTTCCTTCCTTCCTTCCTTCCTTCCTTCTTTGTAGATGATCCACTTGTTCTGCAAAACTCTTTGACTGTGGTAAGCCTAGTGTTTCCCACTTAGTTTTACTTGTTGAATTCTCCACCAGGGATTTATAAAGTTTGGGCAAACTGAAGCCAGGTTATGATGATGGAGAGACAATTTATCTCCTCCTCAGAGCTTTCACCTAACAGTGGCAATATTGTCTACTTATTATACATTTAAATTTGAGCTTGCTATTCAGTTTTTATATTAGTCACCTTTAACATCTATTTGTATACAAATAGTTGTTTGTAAAATGAAATAATTTTAGAGGAAAAAAAAAGTAAAAAAAAAAGAATTGGACCAGTCTTTGTAATTGCAAATTGTTCAAATTATGAGCTATTAAATATTATTCATTCTCTTTAATGTTATAGTCAGAAATATGAGAAATGAATGTTATGTCAAAAAGAGGAAGTAAATTATGGTTTATATAGCTTCGCCACCCTGAGAAGTAGAAAAATTAGAGAAGTAGGAGTAAACAGAATGATAAGGCTAATAGTGCATAAAAAGCCAATGGAGAGATTGACTCACACAGACTGTCTTCCTGAGCCATTACCAAAGGTAAATTTTCCAATGAATTATTTAATTAGAACTATAAAGTATAAAAGTTCTCTTATTCATGTCTTTAAAATAATATAACCATAAATTTCAACTTAGTTCAAAATGTTTTTAAGTATTAACTTTGAACTTCTATTTGCTCAATAAGTTAGAAAGAGATAAAAATTTTTAATGCTATTGTTTGTTTATTATTGGTAATATTTGATTATAATGCTTCAGTGATGAACTTGATAGAAGAAAGGAAATGCTGAATTAAGTAACTGCTATGTGAAGCTTCTAAAGATTATTCTCTTTTGACTGTGCAAGGTGGTTTCAAATTTTTCCAAAGTTTATAAAGAATTAGAATGAATATGTTTATCTCATTTTATGCAACATAAGTGTTTCTGAAGAATTGTTGAAGGTATAATTATTATATATAATGTAAGAAATATTACCTATCACCTATCAATCACCTATCTAATTAAAAAGAGAACACAAGACATGTATTTTAGAGAATATATTTTTGATAGATACATATACTTCGTAAATATGAAATTTTGAAAATTATATTTTCTTGATGTGAGGCACACATTTAAACTTCACAATTTAATGAGTAAGGCATTTATTTCTCATTATTTATTAATGTACATACACTTGCAACATACTGCTCACTTTTTATCATGTTGAATCCTATTCTTTGAATAGAGAGAAATGAGTTATTTAAATATAAAAACTATTAAATAAATGAATCACTTAAATGAGATATGAGTGGCATGAAACACAAGTTATTCAGATTTGTATTTGTAAGATTGAGTTTATTGTTTGAAGCGTGAAAAATTATATAATAAATAAATTAGCACAACAGTTTATAATCTTTTAAGGACAAAAATGAAGAAATATTGGATTATAACTTTTCTACGTCATATTTTTAATGAGTAAATACCAAAAATGAAAGCAATTACAATAAGCAAAGATCCTCTTCAATTCACATAATATTAATGGTTACTGGTGAAATACTATGACATAGAATTTATATTATTATAGTAGGACCTATATTATATTTTATAGTAGCATGTTATTACAAAAGAAAAGAAAAACCTAACTTTTCATCCATTTTATATACTTTAAGCAAGAAGAGCACGACGGAACTTTATAAAATATCTTTTTGCCTTAGAACTTAAATATTTTTTTCCCTTTGACTATCATTAAAACTTTCATTAGCACACCTTTCACTTTTTTAGAATTGTGTTAGAATTTTTAAAAAATAGAAAATAAATTGCTTAGCGAGCATAATTAGGATGGGGGTTTGTTAACCTTGGCTAGAGATATATTTAGTTGCTTAAATGACATGATACTAGCAAGAAGGGGAAATATAGGCTTCAGAGGCTTGCATAAATTTTTACCCAACTGAATAATTTGGTATACTCAGATTAGATATTTATTTTCTTGTCCATAATGCTCATTTAAAGCTACAACGAGTTTTAGCTGGTATTACTTGTTGAAGATGAGAAAGTAAAAAGAGATAAGCATTTAAAAAATACCATATGCTGTAAAATGGACTAGAAATATTTTTTCATAACACCATACTGGAGAAACTTAGGTGACAGATATAGGATTCAATTTTAGAAGTACGTTTCTATTCGTTTTCTTATACCTTTATTCATTCAAAGACTTTTTTTTTTTTTTTTTTTTGTATTTGCATTTGTAGTTAAACCTATGAAATTCAAATGGCACTGTTGTTACTCATTAGAAGACTGTTATGAGACATACAGGGGAAAGTGGTACCACATGGCATATTAGAAACCCAAATTTCAATGTGGAAAATTAAGGAAGATTTTAAATATATGTGGGAAAACACTGGATAATGGAATACTGAAATAATTTAAGTGGCTAAATCATAAGGAGATCGAGACCTGCTCTGAGTGGCCTAACTTCTACTAGAGAATATGCTTTTAAAATCTTTGGAAATAATATCCAAAATGTGAGCTGTTGACTAAAATCCTCCCTAAGTCATCTTCTGCTGAGATTAGTGTATTCTCCCCCAGCTCAGACTAAAAATCACGAAATTATTTTTCTAGTTAGAACAGGTAGTGCTTCTGAAAAAGTGCCCCATGTTAGCTTCCCCTAGACAACCAACAACTCTATGCACTGTAGTGCCCAACCTCATACTGGCCAGAAACCTCAGATCATCCCATTCTGTGAGTCATGTGAATGGCTTGAAAATGCTGGACACACAGGAGCTGTCATACTCTTCCTTAGAGAAAAGTGAAATCAAATGTATCTCCTTACTCACCAGGTCTAGTATCAGTTATTTTGTGGCTCCTCATTGCTTGGGTTGTTCTTGGATGGCAGGATCTGCACAGTTCAGGGAAAACACTGTGGAGCTCCGTGGCAGTCTGTGTGGTCCAGTTGGTAGTGCCACCTCTCTGTGCTTGATCGCCTCTGGTTCCTGAGGGAGGCCCACTAGGTCTTGGACACTGCAGAACTTGCCACCCTCTTGTCCTACCAGACCTCAAAATTAGAGTCTTTGCCTCTTTATTAACCAAACTTAAGGCTTTTCCTTCTTGCAGAATCCAGTTTCGTACCCTTTAACAAGTCAGACTGTCACAAACAAAAGTTTAGTTAATTCCCAAGTGCTTAAGGAGAGCTCAAATCTAGCTATTTCATTTTAATCCTGAGACAGCATTTCCCTAATTTCACAAATGCTGAGACTGTGACTCAGATAAACGAAAACATATCATGCATGTCCACGTGAATAGTAAATAGGGGACCTAGAATTTGAAAATAGGTATCTGATTTGTGCCAGACAAAGATTTCAAAGTTGGACAATACACAGATGTGTCCTCAGGAGACTGGTATTTACTGGTAAGCAGGAAAACAGATATGCAAATGAACAAGTCACTCTCAGTGTGATAGAAGTTTGTAAGTGTGTAACTGCATTAGATGGAATATAGGTGAGAAAACAAAGGAGTGCCTGGTCAATTCAACATAGGGGTGCTTGGTTAGGCGTCTAAGAGGAGGCAACAGTCAGAAGCATTGACAGGAGTCCAACCTTACAAAAGAAGGGAAAATATTGGGGGAATTTTTGCATCTATTCATCTCCTAATCACCTCCCAGCCCCACACTCAATAAATTATTGTTGGTTTTCCCTCAGTATCTTGATTTCTTCTTTTCCCAAGAAGACTGTTCATTCCTTACTAAACTTATTTTCATCACCACATACTACTTGTAATCACCAACCTGTTCCAATTATAGAATATCTTTTCCTTATTGTGTTATTCCATATGCATGAATTTAGTACGGATTCATTAACTGTTCAATAAAATTCAATTTGTAATGCTATTTGTGGTTACTGATTTGTTCTGAATGTGTAGAATCATGTCAACTGTCATAAGAGAAAATAAAGAGAGAAAAAAGGAGAAAATGGGAAAAGTGAGTCAAAAGAAGACAAAAGAAGAGAAGTGAATGGAGAGAGAAAGATGGGGAGAGGGGGAGAGAGAGAGGAAAAGAAAGGCTTGCTAACAAATGTCAGCAGCGCTACACTTTCACATGCTTGTGAACATTCTGCATGTGAAAGGAAAGCATTCTGAGACAGGGAAATTTTAGGGAATATGATAAAGGAAGGACAAAATTTAAGGACAGAATATAACAGTGGGTAGGAAAGATTATCCGAGATGTGTTGGACACCTAACATATGAAATTGAAACTGCTATGATCGGAAGTCCCCAAATTATTTTCCAAGGGTCCAATTTTAGTTGTAGATATTTCAAAACAAAATTCAGTATTTCAAAAAAACCTGAGATGAAAACAGAGCACCAATAAGATTAACTTAAGCTAAGCCTTCTGTATGGTCTAAAATGTGTATGTGGAGCAGAATTACTTGATCATAGGATGTGAAAATGGCAAAGTATGCTAATAGCCATTTAGTTCAAAACTTTCATTTAGGAGATGAGGAGATGAAAGCCTTACTGCCTTTTCCAAGTACAAACAAGCAATCTTTCAGAGACCTGCCTAGATTCCAAATGCTGGGTTCTTTTCCTATTAAATGGGGGCCTGTTAACACTGATATGGAAGATGTGTTGAGTGTATGCAGGAAACGTGAAGGCAAGCTCTTGAGAAATCAAGCAGCAATTCTAGAGAATCACAATAAAGAGTGAGTTTAAAATATACACCAGACCTTTCTTTGTGGCCAAATTCTTAGAAAGAGTCAAGGTTGAGGATGGGTGTAATTACGGAGAAGCCCACAGGACAGGAAATCTTCCTCTGGTTTATACTATCTTGTTTTCCTATGTCTTAAATGTCTTTTGTTAATTGTAGTTTGATGGTAAACTTAGAAGTAGAATTGATATAAAGTTTAAGTGTTTTAAAATAGATTTTCCTCTAAATTAATATTTATTTGACACCTATGATATATTTTTTATAGACAAATAATGAATTTCAGAAATGACAGTATCTAATATTTAAATCTCTCTATGCAAATGTGCATGATGACCTGTCTTTGGATGTCCTTTAAGAGAATAAAATCTCTCTCTCCCTCCTGCAGTTCCTGTCATCCCAGAGGCTGGGGTTCTCTGGGGCAGTGTAGACATATATGTCCCACTCTGCTCCCAGAACAGGTTAAGATTCCTTCAAGGAAGGCTGGGACTAGGGTGAAGAGAGCGAGGCACTTGCCTCAGATGCAAAATTTAAGGGGACACCAAAAAACTCAGAGATCAAGATAAATAATATTGTAATACAGTATATTTTAAAAATAAAAATTTTTTTAAAAATTTAAAATTTAAAATTTAAAATTTAAAATTTTACCAAAAACTTCATAGTGAACGAAGTCTCAAAGGATCAGTAACAGTGTTGTGTTGAGCTATACTGGAACCTGGGGCAAAAGGGAAAAAAATCAGTAATAGTGATCTGAGAGCTGGGAAAGAACAGGGGGTTTTATTTTACTGGTAAGGTGTATTTTAATAATTAGGCAGCCATGTCACAAGGAATGTTATAAAATAGGTAGAAAGATAGAAGCAGTTATTCAGCCAGCCAACCTAATCTTTTTGACATTTAATGGATGATTAATATGCGTCCAGAGGGTAGCCAGGTGGAGACAGAGCTTTGGAGATAATGCTAAAGGCAAGTGTGTAAGGGCTTTCACAAGCTGGACATTTCTCCCTAGAAATATTTTTCTGGCACTGCAAAGGTATTAGAGTTGGTAAAAAAGCAAAATATACCTGAGTTTAATAGGATCACAATGAAAATAAACAACAAAAGCAATAAAACCTTTGAGTTAGCCCTCTGAAGTAGACATTGGCAGGCTTGCTGTAGATCCAATGGCACAGTAAGATGTACAATATGGAAATATGTTACCTATGGTGTAGGAAGGAATTGCCTTTTGTAAAACAGTCTTTCTTTGATATCTTAAATAAATGTGATGTTTGCCCATGTGGCTGTGGTTGCTTCTCTTCCCCTGGCTAACTTCTATTCATTCTCTAGTTCTTGGTTTAAATATTAATTTCTCAAGAAAACTGTCTCTGATTCCCCAGAACAAATGAGGTCTTCCATTATATATGTTCATTGAACCACATATTTAGCTTTCATCAAAGATGATAAGTGCATCACAGGGAAACAAATCATACTAGATCTTTCAAGGGGAGTGAATTTAGTAGAGGGAATTAGTTATATAAGTGGTAAAAGTATCGAAAGAGCAATAACCGGAAGATGAAGTAACCCAGAGACTGGGAATGTACTTGTGGTTCCTGGGGGTGCCTAGCAGGGTGCTAGAACTGCCAAGAGGACAACTTGGCAAGGCACAGTACAGCTGAAGAGGGGAAATAAGGGCCTGGGCTGGGACCTCTGAAGGGTCACAGCCACTTTCCGAGATACCACCACAAGTCAAAGAGAGCGGAATAAATATCCAAGAGAGAAGAAGACTCATGGCTTCTCCTCTCCTACCACCTTCTAATCTTGCACCAATGCCTCCCATTGGCCAAATCTAACTGGAAGTTGTTGGCAAAGCATTCTGGGATATGTAGTTTGCAGGGATATCTGCCCCCCTGTGATAATGAAAAAGAACACGGAAGAAAGGAATTAAGCAAGGCAAATGCTTCATGTTAGTATATTAAGTAATTATATTTATTAGTGCTATTATAAGCACAATGCTAATCTCTCTAGGCAGTCTGTAATTTCCATGGGTCAAGAATGTACCTGCCTTGTTCATTAATATATTCCCAGCACATTTCATGATACCTGGCCCATAGAAGATCTGGAATGAATGAAAATGTATATGAATGAATATCATCATTCTCATTATACTTTCAAGAGTTATGCTCTTCATCTTAGAGTTAGTTATGCACCCCATCCAATGTAAGTGTGTACGGAAGCTCAGTGACATACCAAGAGATTGCACAGTCTTCATCTGAAAGTACGTGGGGGATGCACATGAGAGAGTGAAGAAAGGAAGTACATTAGTAGGTGACAGAGTTTCAGAGCCTAGAAAAATTATTTTCTGCCTGAGTCTTAACTGCTTTTTTCATTTCACCCTCCCATTTCATAGGCCACCCCAGTATATATATCACCTTGGGAAGATGTTTATAAACAGTGGGACAACAGGCATCATATGAAGAATGGCTGCTGTAGCTCGACACTCACAGCTAAAATTAAAGAGCGATCCTTTCCCATGTCTGTTGCAAGACATAGTAGGCACTGTTCACTTTACCTTTACGATGGGGCAGGATCACTCTTCTCTCCTTATGGTCTCATCTAATCTCCTTGTGTCTGTGGCTTAGTACTTTAGGTAATAAGATTTCAAAACCTGGAGATACTTTTCTGTTTTTCCTCTCCTTCTATGGCTCCAATTACATGGATATGAGGCCACTTGAAGTTATCTCAGGCTCTCTGATGTCCTCTTAATTGTTTCAATTTTTTTCTATCTTTGTTTAATTTTGAACAGTTTTTATTGTTGTCTTTAAATTCACAAATCTTTTCTTTGGCAGTTTCAAATTTGCGGTTAATCTTATCTAGTGTTTTTATTTTGTGTGTTTTTTTTTTATACTTCATTATAAATTTTATTTGGCTTGTTAAAAAAGTAAAGAAAGGGAGAGTTTTTTTTTTTTTTTTCCTTGCCCAATTATTGCTAATCACTACTGGTAAAGTGAATGATCAGAGGGGGGATGCAAAACACAAAAATAACTACAACTGTGACAACAAAGAAATAGAAAATAACCACAACGTCACCATCATTGCTTAATTTGCCAAAGGATAAGAAATGTCAGGGCTATTTGCCCAGACTGTTTCGTATTTCCTGGTTGCAAGTTTTTCTACTCTCCAGGCAGGGATTTATATGGTCCAATGTAATTTTTATTTTTAACATTATGTTTTCTTTCTCTAGAACTCAGATTTAGTTCTTTTTAAAAATATCTTTCATGGGTCTCCTTAACATTCTTATGCTTTTCTCTATCGTCTCGAACATATGGCATAGGGTTATAGCAGCTGTTTTAATGTGCTTTTACTATTTCTGTCATCTGAGTCATTTATTGGTCAGTTTTCATTGAATGGTTTTTCTCCTCATCAATGGTCATATTTTCCTACTTCCTCGCATGCCTGGTGATTTTTGATTGGACAACAAGCATTATGGCCATTGGAACTTTTAGCATTCTTTTAGAAAAATATTTTTGAGTTTTGTTCTGGGATGCAGTCAAGTTGGTTGAACACATTTTAATTTTTTTCACAACCTTTTATCTTTACTAGGTGAAACTAGAGCAGTCTGGCTTTGTCCGCATTACTAAGCCAATACCCTTCATTTTTCCTGATGCATGTCCTGTGTAAAGCAGTGTTTCTCTCATCTGGGTCTTGGGAACATGAAACATTCCCAGCTTTATGTGATCTCTGGAAATTGTTCTTCCAGCTCTTTTGCAGTTGTTGTCCAGCCTCAGGTAGTTTGCTTACACACAGGCTCTGATCAGTACTCAATTGAAGACTTAGGGGAACCCTCTGCAGATCTTAGGTGCTCCCTCTCTTTGTAGCTCTTTCTGCTCTGGTACTCTGCCCTGCGAACTCTTAAGTGTCTTGGTATCCCCAAATTTTCATCCCTGTCTCCTCAATTCAGAGAGAATTCTGGGCTCTGTTTGGATTCCCTCTCCCTGTGTTTGGAAACTCTCTCCAGGCAGTAAACTGAGGCGATTATAGGACTTACCTAGGTTATTTCTCTTCTCTCAGGGATCACTGCGCTGTACTGCCTGTTGTTCAATGTCTGAAAATCATTGTTTCATACACTGTAGTTGATTGGTTGATTATAGGTATGAGTGTGAATCTCATCCTAGTTCCTCTATCTTAGCTGGCAATAGAAGTCCTTGACATGTTTTACTAAACTAGATCTCTTGCACAAATTGCTCTGAAGTGACTTTTTTTTTTTCATTCAAGTTTTTATCTAGGTGCACTTGGAGAGATCTGGGAGTACTACTCTGTACCATCACTTAGAAAGGATTTAATAGAAGTTTTTGAGAAAATGACCACAAAGAAACTCATATTTATATTTAAATTATTCTACTTCCTGCATTGGGAAGGAATGAAAAATCTTCCAGAAATTTCATCTTTGTTTAAATCCAAGGTGCTTGCTGAATTAGTATGGATGTTTCAGCAAACAAAAATTTTAAAACCCAGTGAAGCAAATTAATTCAGATTTTGCTATTATCTTACAAACCAATTAAATCTATCACTTAATATTATCTGACCCTAGAGGTGTTCACTCACTATTTTATCCATTTAAAGTAGAAATCATCAGATTATGAAAATTTGTAAAATGATGTTAAGAGATAAATATATTTGTCCTGCTGAATGAAAGGAAATTCCATTGTAACAAGTTTTCATTTTTGGAAAAAAAGAAAAAACAAACAAACAAACCACTATTAGAAGGAGGAAAATCCAAATGGAGAGTAAAGACTTCAAAAGGTAATATCAAAGAAAATATTCAGTGTTCAGATTAATGTTAGACAAAATCTATTTGGAATTTAACTAAGATTGACCAATCTTATTATTTGGATTTCAATGGAAATTCAGACTTTCTCACGCATTAATTCATTTTCATATGCCACTGATTAAGCATATGGAATGCTACAACTTGCTAAGGCTCCACTGCATGCTTTTTAAAGGAGACCAATGAAGCTATTGTAGTTTGAATAATATTATGTTCAGAATTCATAATTTTAGAACTCCAAATGCTGATTTTCTATTATTAATTATACTCATTAAAGAATGATGCATACAAAAAATTAATGTTTAGCAAATTAAGCCTTGAGTCAAGACAAAGCCATATATCAGGAGGGCTTTATTTCTATATGAATAAATATAATATGATGTTGAGTCACACTCACATGCCTTCCAATCACACTTACTCTGCCTCTGAATGCTAATATAAGAATGCACAAACTCTTCTTATGAATTTTTGTGTTAGTTTCACTTCCAGTTAACACTGTATTAAAATAGTATTCCCCTAACTGTACACTCTGCAACAGTACATGACACACAGGAGGCAATCAATAACTGTTAAGTAAATCAATAATGAAAAAATATGTCTTGTAATAAAATAATGCATATGTAAAATATGACAAATAATATTTTAAAATATTTTATATCCATTATAATCATGATTATAAAGACCGTGCACTTTGGTGTAAAAATAATCTAAGTAAAACAACTGCAACAAAAAACTTCACCAAATTGTTAATACTGGTTTTCTTTGGCAGTGGAGGCTATTAGTGACCTTTCTAAACTTCTATTTTCTTAATTTTCTGTATAATGCATAAATTGCTTTTATAGTGAAAAATAAAAATTAGAAGGTAGGAATGAATTCTATTGTAACTGGGATCTCTAATACAATGATAAATAGACATAGTGAAACTTCCAAGTGGGCATCCTTGTTTGTGATCTTAAAGGGAATGCTCTTAACATTTCTATATCGAATATGATGTTTGTTTTAGGTTTTTCATAGTTACCCATTTTCAGGTTAAATAAGTTTCTGCTCAGTTTTATCATGAAAGAATGCTGGATTTTATAAAATGACTTTTCTTTATCAACTGAGACTATTATATGATTTTTCTCATTTAACCTATTAATTTTGTGAATTGTATTAATTCACTTCCTAATTTTAAGACAGAAATAAGCTCTACTTGTTCATGGGATATGATTTTATTTATCAATTGCTGGTTTTGATTTGCTAATACATTTTTTAGGATATTCGCATCTGTGTTCATAAATGAGACTATAATTTTCTTCATTGTAATATACTTTCTGGTTTTAGTATTTATAAATATATTAAGGCATATTCCCTTAAAAAAAAAAAACAATAACCTTTTTTTTTCTGACCGGTAAGGGGATCGCAACCCTCGGCTCGGTGTGGTCTGCACCATGCTCAGCCAGTGAGCGCACCGGCCATCCCTATATAGGATCCGAACCCGCGGCCTCGGTGCTACCAGCGCCGCACTCTCCCGAGTGAGCCATGGGGCCGGCCCCCAAACCCCAAACTTCGAAAGAATTTGTCCAGTATCAGAATGATCTCTTTCTTTAATTTTTGTGGAATTCTCCCTATAATACTTCATGAGCTTTGTGATCTCTTTTGGGAAGATTTTAAACTAAAACATTTTGGTAATAAGTCTATAAATGGTTTTCTGTTTTTACTTGATTAAGTTCTAATAATTTATACCTTCTAGTAATTTCTCAATTTCATTCGTGTTTTCAATTATTGTTGTGAATATGTTCATATTATCTGTTAAACTCTCACCAGCATCCAGAATTATGTTTCCTCTTGTTATTCCTTACATTATGTGTTTGTAATTTACCTTATTTTACTCGTTGGTCAATTTTGACAGTTATTTTTATTATTTTTCTCTAGAAACCAACCTTTTTCATGTTTTTAACTTATATTTGCCCTCTTTTTCATTGAATTCAGCTTTAGTAATTTTTTTTTTATCCTTCCACTTTTTTGGAGGCTGTTCTGCTTTTCTGTTTACAAGTTGATTAAATTGGATGCTTAGCCATTTTTTTGCCAGTTTCAAAGTTTCACCACATGCCTCTTTTGGTTTTGTTCCTACTACACGGATCACTCTTTCTAGGTCTTTGTGCCCGTTTTCCTTCCTCTCTCTGATCACTTGAAGTTTCTCAGAGATCAGTACTTGGTCTACTTCTTCTCTCAGTGATCTTACCCACTGTTGTGTCTTTAATTACCATCCATATGCCGATGACTCCTAGGTTTACATCGCTGGTGAAGACCTTTCTCCTGAGCCCCAGACTAAATTGTTGAACTTCCTGTTCAGCATCTCCACGTTGATGTCTAACAGATGCTTCAAACTCAATGTGTCCAAACCGAATTTTTCATGTCCTCCCTCTTCCTATCAAAGCAACCTCACAATGGAACTTAATGGTCTCTTCTTTTTTTCTAGCAGCTTAGGCAAAAATCTTTAGTCATCTTGATTCCTCTCTTGCCCAATCTCTCAGGAAATTCTGTTGTTCTGTAGTCAAAATAAATCCAGAATCCAGCTACCACTCACCACTCCATTGCTCTCACCCTGGTCTGAATCATCTAGAGCTTGGATTCCTTCAGAGTCTCCTGAGTTCCCTACTTGCCTCCACCCTCCACTTCCACCTGACCTGCAGTACATTCTCACACAGCAGTTAGTGGGGTCCTGCAAAATCTATTGTGTCATTCTTCACCTGCTCTTCTTCCTTCATTTGCTATTGCACTGAGTAAAAACCAAAGTCCTTACAGTGGCCCTCCTTTTTCTGGAATAATCTGAACATAAGACTTGGTACTGTTTGTTCTTTCTCTCTGGACCACTCTTCTCTGCAAGAGATCTCTCACTAATTTTGAGGTTTTGCTTGTATTTCACCTTCTTCGGGAATTCTCTTCCGACAGCCCTATTTAAATTTGTAAATCTCTACTTTCTTGTCAACCCCAATCCCCTTACCCTGGTCCATTGTTTTCATAGCATATTTCACTTATTTATTATGGTTATTATTTATTGGCAGTTCCCCCTATTGGAATGTAAACACGAAGAAAGAAAGGATATTTTTTGTACATTTTATTTTCTGATAGATCCTAATCACTGTCTAATGATTAGTGCACAATATATTTTTGTTGAATGGAATGAATGAATGAATGAGAGATAATTTCCCAAGATATAGGATTCTAGGTTGATGTTTATTTTTTCTCAGCACTTTGAGGTTTTCATTTTCTCATCTTTTGGCTTCCATTACAGTCATTAATAAATCATCCACCAAATTGTTCTTTTTAGCTCATCAATCTTTTCCTTCTGGAGGTTTTAAGGACTTCTCTTTGTCTTTGATATTTTACAGTTCCACTGCAATATGTCTAGGTGTGGTTTTCTTTTTATTAATTCTGATTCAGACTTATTGAGCTTCTCAAATTTGAGGGTGTGTCTTTCATCATAGCAGAAAAGATTTCAGCCATTATATTGCTAGTATTTCTTCTACATCTTTTCTCTTTTTTTATTTCTAAAAGTGCAATTACACAGACACATTAGAATCTCTCTGTTTTAAACCTCTTAACTTTCATATTTTCACTCTCTGTGTCCCATTTTGAGTAATTTATCCAGGTGTCTCTCACAGTTCACAAATTTCTCTTCACCTTTGTCTAATCTGCTGTTTAATACAAACTCTGAGTTCCTAATTCTAGTTATGACATTCTTCATTTCTAAAAATTTTGTTTTGTTCTTTTTCAAATATATCTGGTCAGCATCCATAATCTTTTCTTCCTTCACTGCACTTTCAATAGTCTCTTTTATTGGTTTAAGTATGTCAGGTAAACTCATTTTGTAGGCTGCTTCTAATTCTTATAAGAGCAGCATTCTTTGACAGCCTTACTTGGTAGTTTCTCGATTTTTATCTTGACTCTCACTTATGGTTGATTTTTCCCTTCAGTATTTGGTGACTTTTTATTCTGAGCCAATCTTGAAGTACTAACTGTGAGAATTTTTTGAGATATGTATTAAAGCGAGTTTGCCTACAGAAGGTTTTTGTGCTAGTTTTGTCAGAAACCTGTGTTTACTACCATCCTTGGATCACTTTAATCTACATTTCCCAATATGGTTATTGTGGAACCATACAGGTGATGTGAATTCTTGCCTCAGACACCTGAAACTGAGGTTTGTGGTTAGGAATGCAAGACCATTAAACTTCTCCAACCTCTCTCTGTCCTCTACTCACAGGCAAACTGCAACAGGCAAGTGTCTCCATAAACTCTAAGTCGGGCTATTTCTTTCAGATGCTGAACATAGTGCTCAGTTCTTCAGGGTCCCAGCTTTGGTGGGACCAAAGAGTTCTTTGATAAACTCAGGCCCCACACCTGAGTCTCCCATGCCCCAGCTTCAGCCTATTTATTAAATCCTGATCTCTGGTTTGTCAGAAACTGTCAAACAGTTCTGGGCAAATTCCTACTCTGGGGCTTATTGTCCTTGTAGATCTGCAGTTTGCTGTGTTTCTTGTGCTTGAGAAATTCCTTGACTGTCTTCTCTTGCCAAGACGGGTGTTAAAATTATTTAAAAAAATACTATCCCCCTGTATTAGGTATACTATATTAGTAGGTTTTTCACTTAATTTCTTGTCTTTCATAATTGCTGGAAACAGAATTCAAACATTTTCATTTCTTGGCAGTGTTTGTTTTACCTTTGTGTATAACTTTAAATTTGTTTGTCTCAGGTTTACTTTGAGTTTGAAAAAAGAAAGGAAGTGGTAATAGATACTTTTTTATTATGTACCATACTTGAATCTTAATGTCTTACTTTATTGGTTGTCATAGGGGTTATGGCATTTTAACTTGTAAGCCACCTGAGAAGTTTTCCCTGCTCTAGAATTACCTCATTTTAGTGAATGCCATGGATATTTCTGAGCCAGTGACTGAGAAATTCATATCCATTTGGTGTGGATTCAGTCTGGCACTTAGACCTAAGTTAGTCCAAATTATCTTGGTTTCCTGAGAGTATTTCTGAAACTGAAACTACTTGAGACTTGCTCAGATCTTCTGGGTCCCTTAACAAATCAAAACTTTCTTTTTGGATTCTAGGTCTTGATACTTGGGTGAAAATAGTCAGGCTTCTAAGAATTGCCTATAATTCACTGAGTTCAGAGAGTTTTCTGGATGTGACTTTAGCAGTTCCAGTTCCATATATATGTGTAGAAAAGGAAATGGCCTCTGGGGGGTGTTTTGATGGGTGCTTCCAAGCCCCTCCTGACCCAGAGGTTTTCTCCTTTATTTGGCTGTGGCCCAGAGATGAGTGTTTCACCTTTCATGTGGGACAGCAAAAGGAGTCACTCTCTTCTGATAGTCCAGGGGAGGGGTGGGATTGTAAATATCAGCATGCTCCCTCTCATTAGCATAGATTTGATTATTCGATAAGGTGACCTTCATTTGGGAAGGGAAAGAAAAGATTTATGACAGGTAAATTTCCAGGGACAGAAGAGGAACCAGTCTCAAGTTGTTTGGATAATTTACTGTGGTGAAAAGAATAAGCATCGAGAATTTTCTTTCCTAAGAATGGGGAAAAAAAGGTGGGGTGATTATTATTAGATACAGTTTTATTTGTATTTGTTTTTACTTGTTTGCTACAGTTAGTTAGGATTGCAATTTTCCTAGAAATACAATCTGTATTAGTCCAGAGAAACAGAACCAATAAGAAATACACACACACACACACTCACACACACAGACATACACACCCAGAGAGAGAGAGAGAGGGGGAGAGAGGTGGAGATATATAGATTGATGGATGGATAGATATAGAGATCTCTCTCTCCTCTCTCTCTGCCTATCTAAAGAGAAATAAAGAGAAAGAGAGATTTATTATTGGTTCACATGACTGGAGAGCTGGCAGGATGGAGATTCTGGTAGGAGTTGATGCTGCAGTCTTTAATTCAAAGCCTGCTGGGCAGGCCAACAGGTGGGAAACTGAAGCAGAATGTCTGTTTCAGGATTGAGGTCGAATTGCTTCTTCTTTGGGAAACCTCAGTCTTTTGCTCTTGAGGCCTTCAACTGATTGGATGAGGCACACTCTCATTACGGAGGCTAATTTTCTTTATTCAAAGTCTACTGATTGAAATGTTAATCACATCTGAAAAATACATCCATAGCAATATCTAGACTGGTGTTGACCAAACAAACTGGGCACCATAGCCTAGCCAAGTTGATGTAAAATAATTAGCTATCACACAATCCTGTATAATTTTAGCTAACTGCTTGCCAATTCGTTTAACATCATTCCATTTACTAAAATATGTAACTTTTGGGTCATACCTGTACATACTTAAGTTTAATAACACAAATACCCAGATGAATAATACTTATGGAGTTTTTATGCTAAGGCTCTACCCCTTCCTAATACTTGAGTATCAGTAAATCAGTAAATATTTATAACATACTAGGCTGAAGAAGAGTATCTGGGAAATCTTCATCTCTCGTATCCTCTGGGACTTCTCTCTTTCTCCCTATAGTCATGTGCTAAATATTATAATTAGAAGCACTGTGAAATGTTTGCAGAAGGAGTAGAGATAGAGATATGTTGCAGAAACCTGGATGGTGAGTTTCCCCACTTCTCTGACTCCTCCCAAATCCCATTATAATTGCCAGGATCCTGCAGTTCCCTAATGGAAGCATCAATCATGTGCACAGCAAGGGATGATGAGCAGAATACAATTTGGGAAGACATCTATTCAATTTCTCGATTTAGACTTTGTCAATTTCAGTTCACTGTGCATATTTTCTTTACTTGCTTTCAGCTGGGAAACCCTGTACTGATGTTTATCTCTTTCATGTTGCACTTCATTCAGCTTTTCATACTGGAATGTGAATTATTACCCACATATCTTCTGCTCAGCTAGCTCTGCATTTTCTCTGAAGGGCTGTTATGACAACCTCTCTGTATTGATTAGGGAAATCTAGTCTTCTATATCAAAAAGACCTCATGGTACAGAGGAGCAAATAAGATAGTTTATTTTTCTCTAGTGTTGGCAGTCCAAAGTCAAGCAGGTAGTCTGGGGATCATGGTGGAAACTTTTTTCCTGAAGATCAACCAAGTACAGTTGTTGGTGGGTTGTCTCTGTCATCTCAAATGCATTTGTGTCTCTGGTTCAAGGCAGTTTTTCCAGTGGTCACCATTCTCCAGCCAGTGAGAAGTTCAAAAAAGAAAATTTAGGACAGACTGCTTGTCTAAAGGAGATAACTTCAAAGTTGCAGGTATCACTTTCACTCACATCTTATTAGACTCAACTTAGTCATATGGCCACACCTCCCTGACTGTGATGTGCAGCCCATAGCTCAACAACCATGTATCCTGCTAAAACTAAGAGGGTTCTATAGAAAAAAAAATGGTGGTGGAGGGAGGGAAGACTAAACACTGAGCAACAATTAGTGGTCTCTTCCACATTTATACCAGGCATTAAATTGTTTATTATTGAGAGGCAAAAATTTTTTATTATAAATAATGAATATTCTTGGGCTGGCTTAAACAAAAATAGGGAATTCATTATAAAGACATGGATAACTTGAGGGTGAGAATACATCTGGGCCTCAGGAAGACACTGGAAACAGGAGCTGAGAATTTTTAGTACTCTTCTTCTGTCTGTATCTCTGCTTTAGTCTCTGAGTTTTCAGATTCATTCTTTCTCCATGTCCCAGCTTTCTGTGACCCTCATTGCACATAAGAAAAAGAGCATCTTAAGAGCTCTTGAGTTAACCTGTGGCAACTCCAGCTACATGAAGAACTCATTTGGCTTCTCTGAATCCCAGTTCCAAATTTCTGGGTGGAGGAATCTGTTTGGTCCAGGTAGGGTCAAGTGTCTACCTCTAGTCCCCTTAATTGTAACCAAGGGTGTAGGGGTTATATAGTGCAATCATAGCTGGTAGGGCCCAACGATGTGTGGGAGTACATTTGGAAAAATAGGGAGGGGCTCCCTAAAATGAGTCTATTACCTCCAGTGTTATTACCAGTATTCTCTGAAATCTGTCACTTCAAATATGATCCTTATTTTTTGTTTCCAGTTCTCCCAGTTTACCATTAAAGCATATTTTCATATACTAGTAGAATTCATAGCAAATTCTCACTGGTTGGGATTTGTGAAGAAAATGGAGAGTCCCTTGGAATTCTGAAGATTTATATTTTTCTTAGTGTATGGACAGTCTTGTCATTATAGAAAATTGCACTTGAGGAAGAAAAAGAGCAACTCTGAGCTGGTAACTGGACTGGTACTAACCAGTAAGGCATGGTGTTCTTTCTCCCATTTAACCTAAACAGCACCAGCATCTGATAAGGTCACTCTGTGACTATGATGAAAAGAGACAAAATCAAAACCATTCCTTAATCATGTCTGAACAAGAACCCTGTACAAACCTCAAAAATGACCTAACATCTTCCTCCCTGGTTAACATGAGTGACTGATGCTTGTTTACCAACTATAGCTTCATACTCACTGTGTTTTCTTGCTTCTTAGAAAATTGTTAATACCCAATTACTGAATTACCTTCATATTCTGATACATTTAATCTACAGTTATGTCCTACTTCTTTGAACCCTCCCTAAAAATCACCTAATACAAGCCCAACTCCTATAACCAGCTCCCTGTTGCATTCTTTTACTGAGATGCTCTGTGGATTCCCCATGGGAAATGATCTCCCCTGCTGTAGCAAGTAATATATCCACCTTAGCTTGACTGCCTCTGTTCTCCCGGCGGCCTGGATGGGGATCATTAACATTCTTTTCTACAGGATCTGACTGAAAGAAAAACAAATAAAACAAACAAAGCAAAATACCCCAAACATACACATGTTCATATGCACAGGACTCTGTCCTTTTTACCTTTTGTCCAGTTGTACTGAGCATATTTTTAGGCTACTGAGTTGGTTTGTTTAGAAGATGATTAATGACAACTATCATAACTTGAAAAGTTCCACAGTTTGTTGCAAGGGAATGTTGTTACAGAAACTCTTTATTTTTTTTTACCTAGCTCTTAAAAAATGATTAAAAATTTGGAAAAATCCTTATGAAAGATTATTATTCATGACATTAACATAATGATGACAATATATTGGTTTAAACTGTTCTAGCTTCTTATCAATATTCCAGGTATTTATAATTGCTCATGCAATTTAAATTTTGAAATGGTAATTGGCCTTTTAATTTTTACATTTACTGGCTACATCATGCCTCACTGATATATTCCTCCTGTGAACTGGAGCAACTCCTGCTGCAGTCACTTAGCACGCATTTATTGATTAGGCGGTAATATATATACATCTGTTTATATACCTCTGTAATTTACATTGATTGTAAATTTCTAGAGGGTGTTCACCATGTCAGAGAATTTTTTCCTAGTCTACTACAGGGCTTGATACTGTCTACAAAATAATTCTTTTATAAGTAAGTGGCTGACATTTGGATGGTATGGGAAATTTGGTGATTGTCCAAAATGGACACTAGATTGTTCCTTGAGGACATAGATTATGTCATATTCAACATTACACCTCCATGGATAGAATTATATCTCTAGTAGATGAGCTAGCACATCATGGCTTCCCTGTAAATATTTGCTGAATGATGAAAAGACTCCAGTGCTGTGGCCTCCAGAGCGTGGATTGTCTAGTGAAGGTCCCCGATGAGAAAGGCAGAAAGTGAAGATAGTTTTCACCTGATTTATCATTTTGCCTCTAAGGCTAGGTCTGTGGACTACCATATCCCCATAGGCGATATATTTCAAATAGATATTGACACACATTTGTTGTAAGACACTGCCCATGTATCATTGCTTCAGTTTATATTGCACATTTCTTCTTCTGTTATTACAAGTTTCAATGATGTAATACTTTAAAATTATATGAAAATTATCCTCAGCAGAAATTTGGTATTTGTAGGAGGATCTACTACTTATTCTAGGCATTCTCAGGAACATGGAGATAGTCTTTTGGGACCTAAAATACTCCTTATGAGACAGAGTCACTAAAAAAGGCAGATTTATTGAAATGTGTTATTAATTCTGTAGAATAGTAAACAGAGCATACAGATTAAATTGGCTCTATTCTCTGGTGAAGAATGTTAAATTGTGGGATCTAAACAAGGAGTAGGTCCTCCTCCTGCCTGAGCTAGACCTTTCTTTCATTTATTGCATTTTTCGTCATGCTTTATTTCTCAGATTTGCCTCTTCTTTTTATACTCCAGAAACCAACCCTCTGGTCTTGGCCCTTATTACCAAAAACTCAGATTGTTTTAATAGCCAACTAATGGGTTTCCTGACAACCCTTCACCTCCCTAGTAGAGTTTCTCACTCCTGCTTCATCTGCTATATTTAATCTTCTCTGATGATATTTCTAGAACATTCCTTCCATTGATTCATGCTCCAGCATAAGATACTATAATGGCTCCCATTTGCTTTTTAAACCCTTGGATATGTTTCTCTCGGACCTCTACAGTCCAGCCTACTGGACGTTATGTCCATTTCTGTCCAAGTGCCTCTGGGTGCCTGGCCCAGGTCCAGCTGGCTTTGCTCTGTCTCTTGCTTATTATGCCACGCTCATTTGTGTATTTGTGTCCTTTCGCCTGATTTCAGTCTGGTCTCTCCTTTTGCTTCCCTTCTTTCTCCCAATTCTCCCAATCCTTTAAGATCTTTTTAAAAGCTCCCTTTCCTCTATAAACCCTTCTTCGCCAGGACACAAATAAAATCTCCTTCTGTGAACTCCTAGGGTAATTCTTGCCGGGGTCCCATAGTTTATCACTAAATTGTTCTCTAGTTGTTTTTCATGATTTGGTTGACTTTACTAACTTTGATTATAAATGAAATAAATTCATGCTCCAATGATTTAAACTCTTTTTTTTCTTTAACATTACTTCCATTCTTCGCATACTCAATAAATAATAACAATAAAATACCAGTGAGATGAAAGGTGAGATTTAATCAAAGAAAGCACGATAAAGAAGTGGCTCCTGAATGGAGAAGGTCTGCTGAAAGGCGGAGGACGGGTCGAGAAGCGGTGAGAATGGACCATTGTTCCGACACCACGCGGGATGGAGTGCTGGGCCATGAATGAGGCTGTCAACTCCGGTTAGACTTGGCCATTGTTCCTGGGACGCCCGTGTTAGCTCCGAGGAAGAGATAATTCATCAGAACGCTCTTGTACTTTTTTTCTCTCTTGCTCCGGGGCAGAAACTGTTCTACTTCACAGGCTGAACTTTTTACCTCTTGCCCTGCGAGGCAGAAGCACGCTGCCTGAGTGCTTCCATTTTGAGACACCTTGTAGGAATCCTCATTGAATTGCTTTAGAAGAGTAGATTCTCAGCCCTCCAGTGCAGCAGTCTGCTACAGCAACCCCAGAGGGTGTTATTTTTCAGTCAGAGGTAGAAGCCTCCTGTCATATGGGCTCACTGGGCTTTTGGGGAAAAAAGACAGCATTTTGCAAGTGTAGTTCTAATTGAACATCCCCATGTTGCAATTATTATTGTATTTCAGTCTCGTAGCCTTTGTTACAGAGGTTTTTGTGTGAGTTAGGAGGGGACGCTTTGGGTGACCGTTCAAGCCTTTACCTTTTTTCTTTAATTTATTAAAGTTCAAATTAAACAAGGCTCCTGCTGGTACCAAAGTTTCCTGAACTATTTTGTGTAAATGTTATTCATCCTTTGAAATCAATACAATTAAAAGTTGTGTTAAGAGTCCTCCTTTTCAAGGTTCTGAACTTTTTCTCTAAGGATTTTTAACTTGTTTCAGGTCTTTGATTTCTTAAATGCATTTCAGAAAAGAAGATATACATGTTCTTTAATTGCTTCTTAAATTGGCAAAGTTATATTCTGTCTCTTAGACATAAATCTTTAAATGATTGCATTTCTCTGTAGATTAGTAGCTTGTTAATTTTGAGGATGAAATGAACTCAAGAATAAAAATCATTTAACAAGGTATCTGAGGACTCACTTCAAAAAGATGCAGATTATCCCTAACAAGGTCCTATCTGAGATCAGAGCTTCTGTGTGACATACTGGGGACATCTAGTGGACAAAAGTCAGAATGGAACATGAAACTGTACACCCGAACAGGATCCTAACTTTCAGATAATATTACACTTTTAAAAACAATCAGAAAATCAGTATACTTTCTGTGAAGATAAAACGCCATGTATTTTAAATCTGGTTTTAATTTCGTATGTTATTATGAACGCATGAATATAGTGGCTTATCATGTTTGTTTAAACTTGGTATAGTTTATGTGGCAGTGTTATACTTTAATTTAATATATCCCGTACATACTGGGAGATAACTCTCTATCAACATGGAGAGGCAGATTTACACAGCACAAATGAATGTTTGATTCTGATTCTCTTTTCTTTCACATGTAAAGTGTAGGGCTAAACAAATGACATCTAATGTTTCTTCTTTGTATAATATTATTTTTATCTTCCATATTCTTTTACACTGTTCAGGGTGTTTTTACAACTATCATCTAAGTTTATTCTCAATAAAAATGTCCTAGGCCTTTAGTTCAAATTTTATAACTTGACAGGAAGATAACTTGTGAACTGAAGAAAGAGCCCAGGTTTTTTGACATTTGACATCCTTGTAGTAGATCTCACTGTTCATGTAGTGTGCATAAATTTCTTAATGTTTGGCTGAACCCACTTAAACTGTCAACAGCTAGTAACTACCAGCTAGCATATACCTTTACCATGTTATATACGTATATCATTTCTAAACATCTTAATAACTTGCGAAATAGGATCATTAAACCCAATTTATAGTTGAGAAAGTTAAGGCTGAAAGACATGAATTAACTTGCTCAAGTTTACCAGAGGGTCAGTGGCAGGGCCTGTGTTCACACCCAGATCTCTCTGACTTTATTACACAAAGCTGAAAACCATCACCTGAGCAAGTAAGGGTCCCCCAGAAAGCTGGTGCTGTGTGTGTTTATTTCTCCTGAGGATTTAAAAGCCTGTAGGTAGGTATTCTCAAAATCTCAAACTAGACCTGTTAAACCTAATGACATAGAAACATAAATACAAAATAGAGTTGAATATCTCAAAAATTAAAAACAAATTATTTTAAAAGACAAATTAAAACAACTTTGTGAGACTTTAAAAGATCATCAAGAAAATTTATGATAGTTGCTGGTCACTATGAGGTCTATGTTCATAAAGAAATGATATTTAAGATATGACAGAGACACAACAGAACATGTAGTTAAGTTTTAAGATCAGATTAGCCAAAGACAAATTTATGGCGCAACAATTTTAAACAGCAAAATTGATTAAATTTTGAGGACTGCTACATATTTTTACACATTCCGGCTTGCCCCTGAAATGAACAATGAAATGAAAAAAATTCATTAGGAAGCAATTCAGAATAGGGAGAAGGATCAACTAATTAGATTTGGTGACTTTAAAAAGTGACATAAAATAAAAAGAAAAAACAAACAATGTCTTTTTGGTATTTCATTTATTTTTAGACAAATGTTTAGTTTTGTAAATAAATTGAGAAATTCTTTGGATGAATTGCATCTTTGTATAAAACAGTACTCAAGAATCAATTGACTTTTGAAAATCTGAAAGTTAATGAGTTAATATTTTAAATAATATTAATTTCTGTTGAGATTGAAAACATACATGATTTATTAATGGTGAAATGTTTACATTATTATCTTCAACCTGTTTAAGAGAAATCCAGTGTGTTCAGTAAATACGTTTTGTAAGGATAAATGTTTTATGGTGAAGAGATAATCCATTTATTAGTATGTAATTGCAGATTTCTCCTTAACTAGACCTGTAATCCTAGTGGTATGTTCTATTTACCACTGTACCATTGGCTTGATGAAATATACTATAATTTATTCCGTTGTTAACATATACCCGCATTTGAATTTCATGTATTTCCAATTAATATTATTTTAAAACAATACTTTTGAATTATTAAATTGCTTGGACTTGTTTTCATTAATAAAGTTCATAACATAACTGCCTAAAAATCATATCCATTACCAATGTCATTTCATTACAGTCCCCCTCCTTTCTCTTCTGAGTTAATTAAACGCATGGCTTAAAAACCAAATTCCTACACACTGCATACAATAATCTCAACTCCTCTTGGTGATAAAAAGAAACATATAGAAAGGATTGATGTAACTGAACCAAAGGAAGTGTAGGGGTATGGAAAATAAACAAATGAGTCATAGCCATAGTAATAAGCTTTAAGAAAAGTCTTTTAATATTTACTATGAGGAACCAGTCTTTCCAGAGAACCTTAAAAACCAATTTTCTAAAGCATTATTTTTTATGTTAGTTTTAGTGATCATACACATTATAGAAAAGTAGTAACTAAATAAATATTATTTTAGTTTAATTGGATTAAAAATTAGAAATGCAAATTCTCCTCATACTGTAATCTGTAAGCCCTTATCTACGTTTTTATGGTAATACCTTTTTAATGGTTTAAGCCTCTGAAGAAAAAACACTGAAGATTTTTAACTAGCCGCTTTGCAGGGGGCAGAAAGGAGCAAAGAAGATTTAGTGGTGAAAAGAGCAAATAAATAGGTGCTCCAAGATTAAAAAGAGGGTAGAAGTGCATGCTGAGCTGTTGAAAGACCTCTCTGTGTTTAAAGAAAAATATTGTTTGGTGCTTTCACCAGTGCATGATCAAAATAAGAGGTACAAATTAGTTCATGGCTGCTGAAGCTGCAGAACATCATGCAGAGCGCTGTCTTTGGGAACGTTTTAATGAGGAGAAGAGGTCATCAGAGGGTGACATTGCTTTTCAGAATTCTTCAAGAACAACACAGACTTCCTGTTCCAAATGTGGTAGAGAATAAAACAACCTTAGTAGTAATCGTACAACTTTTGAAGCATGTTCCTTGGAAATGCTGTACCGTGCTCATTTTGTAGCTTTAGTTAGCTATCTCAAAGGAAACGCTTCCATATTTTCCATGTGCCCTTATTTCAAAAGTACAGTGAAACGGTGGAGCTTTAACATGGATTATATTTATAAAATAAAGTTTTATTCAGCCTTCTAAAGAGATTTTAATGTTTTCATTGCTCCAGGTGAAACGGTACACGGTGCTTCTGTTCATTAACATTTAGCATCAATGCAAAAAAATCAAGGATTGCCACATACAGCATAAAAGGAGGGATAGTATGACTTTGAAATTAAATTCACTACGATCTTAGTTTTGCCACATTTCAAAACGTGATTTTAAAATGTATAAGTTGTTAATGACATCCTAGGTCAAATATTCATAGTCCAATATCAAGTCCTACAGAGACTGGCATTATTCAAATATGCAACATATTTGAGCAGGAGCTGAAGAGGTTTTCCTGATGCTTAATAAATAAGACATTTATTTTGGTTTCAAAGGCCAGCATTACAACATTATTTAATACTTTGAGTATAAATTGGGGCATTTATTGCCACTCCACCACAAACATATAGCATACCTTTCGTTTTCCATTAATATGACCACACTTGTAAAATGTATATAGTTAGAGGAAATATTTGTGTTCATATACTTAATACAGGTATCAAAAAAAGACAAAAACTAGGACTTCAGAACTTTCAGATTTTCATATAGTAATACTCACAATCCTGTTAATCTCAAATTTTTTTTGTAATTTTTTCACTCCAAGTTAAGTGATTCACAAATAACCACATTTCCTCTTGATGTGTAAAATTAATTGTCAAATGAATGAAAATAATGTCAGAGACCTAAAGGGAAGAGTTTGAATTGGACTTGAGATGGGAGACAAGTCATTTTTGTGCATAATAAAGTTTCAGATTAATTTGTAAGAGGTGCTTCAATTTGTGTACAATTAATTGATCTAGAAACAGGAGTGTGTAGTGTATATCTTTTCCTTCTCGTTTTTTTTAATCTTATTTTTTATTTCTAGCTTGAGAACAGAAGTCAAGCTTAGACTCCTTGCTTTAAGTATGATAAAGGATAAAAACTGTCATTTAAAGTTTTACAGTTTTTTGACTATTTAATCAAAGTGTCTGAACTTACACAGATCATTTACTTGATGCAGTCTTTTATATTAATTTTATTTCTTTTAATATATGCTATCATTGTTCTTAAATATTCTTACTCATAAACCAGACACATTTAGGTTGACATCCTTGGCAGGTAGAATTTTTCAACAAAAACCTACTGAGGTAGCTATTTTTAGCTAAAACATTTAGTCTAGTTTAACTGGGTTGCTATCTATTGGCATGGTTTGCTGGCTTCTTCTGTCAATAATTACATGTTAGGAGCTTATGCTGACCTAATTGTTTGCTGGGTTTGTTTGTTTGTTTGTTTGTTTTGCATTATTAGCATTTAGGACCTATTCTTCTTTTTTATCTGCTCTACAAGTCAACAGTGTTCTACTTCATAAACATTGCTCTCAAATCATAAAAATGTCTTAGGCATCCAAAACGCTGCTATTCATAAGGTTTTAGTTAGCTCTTATTACAGTAGCACAGGTTAAGCCCTGAAAAATAACATGAAAACATAAAAAATAGAGAGGTGAAAATCTAAAATTTTTTTCAATTATTTAAAAGTGTAATTCAGTCAAGAAAGAAAAGGGTGAGTTGTTGGGAAATCAACGTGAGTGATCTGAAAAATATTTAATTTTAAAAATTAAATTATGTTATCCAGAAAACATTTATAGATAAAGAGACTTTTCTAATTAAGACGAAAATTATTTTTGTTTGATAAATAACAAATGTTTGCAGTTTTTGTTACGGAATCTAAACATAAAGCATTGTGTTTTAAACACAAATTAAATCACTTCTTATCACTATATAACTTTTAAAAATTGACAAAAAATTAAAGAGATTATATGAACCTTAAAAATTTCTAATAGCTTTTGTTGCATAAATTTACTTCTCTTTTAAGTACTGTAATAATGGATTTCTTTATCTCCTGCTCTAGTTAAAAAACTATTTTGAAAAATTTAAAAACTAACTGGGCAAAGCTGAAAGACTAAGATTCTACTAGAAAGAGGACACATGAGAAACGAGATGAAAGACAAAAATAAAAGTAATTTAAAAATAGTCCATATTAAATTGGTTAATTTTTTATGTAAATATTCATTAAAATATTCATATAAACATTTACAATAAAATGTAATGATATTTTGCCATTTTTAAAAAAGAATTCCTCTTTTCCCCCAGCTACTAATATTCTATAGCTTATTCAAATGTTGATTTAATGCTATAGCTCTCAAGGAATGTTCCATGGTCCCCAAGGTGTATCCATAGCCTTTTCAGGAGGTCTACATTATCAAAATTATTTTCATATTAATTCTAAAATCTTATTTGCTATTTTGTAGTTTTGATATTTGCAGTAATTGTCCAAAAGCAGTGGTGAATAAAATTACTGGTGCCTTTTCGTAAATCACATCAGTGGCACCCAACTGCTAGTAGTCATTATATTTCCCCTGCCATGTACTCAACAGTTAAAAAAAAAAAAAAATACCAGCTTTACTTAAGATTGTCCTTGATGAGGCAGTAAAAATTAACTTTATTAGATCTTGACCCTTGAGCACATTCCGTTTTTGGAGAGCTGTACTTAGCTAGTGATATTCCAAGTAACTCCTGGATATGGAGTTTTGATCTTTTTTGCATTCGTATATTTTATTCAGTGTAGACCTAAATGGCCAACTGCTTCCCCTGATGCCCAGCCTAAGAAGCAGTAATTTGTTCAAATCCTTAAGAAAACATTGAGAAATAGTACTTTTGAACAGTGCCATACAGCCCTAAAGGATATAGCTTGTGCTTGATTTAAGGGATTTCTATGAGTAATTTTGATTACATACATTTTTTTTGTTTTTTAACTCATGGTCAAACTTTATGACCTAACTCCTAAAAATGATGCCGTCGGCTGTTCTGCAGTGCATCTTATCACGTGCTATGCATGTTTTGCTGATCTAGTGGGAATGGAACTACTTTCTGATTTAAAAAAAAAAAAAAAAAGGCAACCATTCTGACCTCTCCATCAAATGTTCATTACAGATGTTTTGAGCATAAAGTGAAACATAATGACCTGATATGATTATAGGCAAGAGTAAAACTTCAAAGGAATATTTTTGAGAGTGCAGAAAGTGTGGCAACAATAATGAAGTACCTGGATCCTACTTTTTACTTTGTTCATGTAGAAAAAGCTCTTGTCAACACCCTTTGTATTTAATATGATTTAACATCTCAGGTGTACTAAACACTGTAAATCATCATTGCAATAGGTACTTTCTAGGGCAGAGGCTCATCTAAATTTATCATTGCTCAGCAAACTGTTCCTTTATGGTTAGTAAAGATGATGATAGAAAAGATAGAGAAAACAGTACTTGAGGAGGTAATTTTTTTAAGTGCTCTCATGTTTGCTAGAAAAATATGTTTAAATATAAATAATGAACATTGCTAATTAAAACTATTTTTTTTCCTATTTATTTTCAAGGACACTTCCTATGAGGTGGTATTTTGTAAGCAATTAATTATAAATAATATAAAATAATATAATTATACTTGCTTTTACAATATGTACCAGGTTACTAGGTTGATAAATAAGGAACCTATTATAGATATATAAAGTCTCATGATATCTTTGTGACCTAGGTAAAGATCTACGTTCTGGGTGATAGAATTGTTAATGATTTTTAATTGATTAACAGACCAGTCCTGATTAGTAGGTCCATATTATCCCAAAGAGAAGTCTGTAGTGGCAAATCCTTGTGCCCTGTCCTTGTTTCTATTCTGTTCAATGTATTTATTAATTATTTGCATGAGAGTATGTATTATATTGATGATGTATTGGTTCAATTTACAGATGATGTGAAAACATGCCCTTATAAGTTTAACATCCATATTGTATATTTAATAATTATTTATGTCAACTTACTTTTAAAAATTTCCTGTGCATTGGTAATATTATACACGAGATCTTGGGTCTTGATGTGCTGGGAACAATTTTGTGTTAATACACATTAATATAAATTCTATGAAAGTAAAAAGGACATTCATTTATGTAATATATAGCTAAATATGTGTGTAAGATGCATTTTGGAAAATCTTGATGTAGGCTAAGGCTTGGCAAAGAGAATGAAGATGAAGGTACAACTTAGAGAAATAACATGCAGAGTAAAGACAGCAGGACTGGAGACACATAGGTTAGCTCTAAATGAAGTTTTAGAAATGCGAAATCTGACATGCATGTGCTACAGAGGTGGAGTTAATTAAGTAACTCCATTAGTTAGTTGAAAATATGGCTTTGGGGAGTCATAGTTCACACCAGTGTGAAACATATTATGCAGTATATTTTGCACATATTACTTCATCTGATCTTCACAACAACCCTGTGACTAAGTCATCATTCTCACTTTATAAGTTTATTCCCTCACTCATTTATTTATGTAACAAATACTTGCGAAGTGCCTACATATGCTAAGAACGGTGTTGTGTTGGATGCAACAGTTAAAAACACATGCAAAAACCCTTATCCTCCTGAAACTTACATTCTAGGATGAGAAAAAATGAAGTTTAAAGAAAGATTAACTAATCTAAGATAGTAAGTGGTGGAGTCTCAGGTTACTGTTTTTAAATCCCAATTCTTTTCTCTTTTAAATAGTAGTCAATATAAATCAACCATATCATGCATAGGAGAGAGAGAGGGGAAGGAGGAGGAAGGAGCAGAAGAGAGTGTAGAGGGGACAGAGAGACAGAAAGGCAGAGAGAGAAGGATCGAGAAAGAAGAGGGAGAGAGAGACAGAGAGGGGGGATTACGAAACACTAATAGTGATTATATTAATAGATGTGATATGCAGAATGAGGAGATATACTTTCCCACCACGATTAAATTGGTCATCTTATGTTTAGAGTATTATATTAAGTTTTCAGTGCTACTATAATTCTTATGCAATTTTTCAGAAGAGGTACTATTATAAACTATGAGGAACTGGATAAACTTTGATAAAGAAGTGAAGAATTAGAGAATCCCTGTTTTATAATTATGAAAGGATTGTTAATTGATAAGGACTTGATTGGTCTGAGAGCTGTAGGAAAATAGATAAGATTTCCCCATCGTGATAGTTCTCAAGTGCTTTGCGGAAATGTTTATTATATGAAGTATTAGATGAACAACTTCTAAGACCCCTTCCAATGGTTGGAATATTAGACAGATTTCATAGAAATTTATAATTCTATTCTGGAATTTAAATATATTATTACTTCTGCAAAGTTTTCCATTGCTTTTTTTCCAAATTAGTGAGTTTTAACCATAAATTAAAATAACAAATATATAGACTTTCCATGACAAAGATTTTTACGGTTCCTCTATTTGCTTCTGTCTTCTAAAATTTCTAACAACTAATGTTTTCTGTCATAGTCTCCTGTCTTGGAGGCTTATTGCTCTGTTATTTACTTACTTAAATTGACAAATGAACATTGTATATGTACAACATATTTTGATATTTGTATAGCTTATAAAATGACTAAATCAAGATGATTAACATATCTACTACCTCACGTTCTTATTTTTTTGTGTGTCATGAGAACACTTAAAATCTGTTCTCTTAGCAATTTTCAAGTATACATTACATTGTTATTAACTATAATCACAATGTTATACATTAGATCTCCTAAACTTATTCTACCTGTCCAATTGAAGTTTTGTATCTTTTGACCAATATCTCCCCAGCCCTCTCCTCACCCCCAACCTCTGGTAACCACCTCTGCTAACCAGCATTCTATTTTCTTCTATGGATTTGACTTTTTTAGATTCCACAAATAAGTGAGACCATGCAGTATTTTTCTTTCTGCATGTGGCTTATTATTGCTTTTTACTTTCTTTCTCATCACTTGGGATCCTGGAAAAGAGTATAAATAATAATATGTGATCAATTTGGAATGGTTACCTGGAAATTTACACATTTTTAAAATTGGGATTCTGACCACTTGCCCCTTGTCAGTCTCTTCACTGGACTTTCACCAAGACTTAAATGTATTAGTGTTTCTTGTAGGTTACTATATTAACATTTTCATTTCCTTCTCTCTGCATTTGATAAAATTCTTTCCATTTGTTTACAAACTTGTTTACACAGTTGTCATGCTGTTCTAGACAGCATATGTAGGACAACAATGAAAGAGATTGGGCCTCAGCTGTCATGGAATTCAGAGCCTACTTAGTGAATGGATAAGAAAACAAACTGCTAACACCCTGTGATAAGTGCGATGCCAGTGAAACTATAGAGAACTTACAAAAACAAACAAACAAACAAACAAACAAACAAACAACCCCCCCCCCCACTTACCCCACACTTGGTTGGTCAGAGATTTCTAGAGAATAGGACTTCAAATCTGGGAGAATGAGCAAAAAGGAGTTTACCAAGTAAATGTGCGTGTGTCTGTTCTTGCATGTGTGGTAGCAGGAATATGGTGATATAAACAAGAATGAGGAAAAAAATGACTGAATCATGAACATCATAGTATGAGGGCAAGGAGAGCACTGGGAGTTGAAGGTGGAAGGGGAATACTATTGAAGCGGAAAAAGTACATTAGGAAAAGACACTTGGGGAGATGGCAATACCCTTCTCCTTCACAATTTGGCTAAGAACTAGCTTTAGCAATTATGAAACATAATATTGAGAACCACAAAAGTAGCAAGAAAAGCACCACACATGGAGCGTTTTGTTCTAGATCTTGTTCTTCTACCATTTCATTGGTGAACCTTGGAAATCAATTATATTATATTTAATACACAAATGACATTTAAATGTTCTCTGTATGCTTATTGAAATATTGTGTGCCAAAAGGCGACTTATGAGAAAAAAAATATAAATTTGTGCTTGTTTCCTTATATCTCTCTGTAACAACTCCTCCTCCATGTTACACATCCATATCACATGGTTTATCTATATTGCCTTCTCTAGCCCAGTCACACCTGCACATTACTATCATACTATCTTTTACCTACTTGCCTTTAAACAGCATTTTTGTCAAACTACTGTTCTCACCCATCTGAATATTTGTACAGTCTTTGGGTTTACAAGGATTTTCTAAATATAAAATCAAAACCAACCAGAAACCACCAAAGAAAAGATCAGCGGATAAACTACTAAAAAAGAGGTAACTCCAAAAACATATATTTTCTAAAGCACAAACTAAACGTGCTCTGAAGTAAGATGTAAAATAGTCAATAAAACTGAAGCTATGAGCTCATTAGATTTAAGTCGTATTCCACATACACAGAAAAATAAACCAAGTTAAATCCCTACCCAGTAGAAGATCACACATAACACAAAAATATTTAAAGCTAGTAGAGAGAAAAGAATGCTTAGCTTAAAAGGGATGAGAATTAGAATAATTGAAGACTTTTCATAAGCAGCAATAGAGGCCAGAATACAATGGAGTAGTGAGGGGAAAATGATTATCAATCTAAACTTTTATTCCTAGCTAAACTATTAGTTCAAGGTTAGAGCTAAATAAATCTACTTTTTGTTATACAGTTACCAAAAGAATTACTCAGCAAGAATAAAATTGATCACAGAGGAAAGTGTGGCTTACAAGAAACAACGATGAGCACAGAAATGGTAAAACATGTCAATAGACCTATTTATTTTCTATTTACAAATCAAAGTTAAAATAAAACTCAAGACCAGTGCTATTCAAAGTATGATCATATGATCTGTGCCTGTGAATGAACTACTTGTTATTGATCATAAGTACAGAAATTGAATGTATTGTTTGAAACTTTTGTAGACATTTGGCTTTGCCTTAATATTTTTGATTGGTGGGGGGGAGGGGGACAGTTTACCTTTGATCGTTTGAGAAGTGCCTCCCTGGGTGGCAATAACAAAGTGAAAGGAGGGGTGAAGTTCAGTGAGTAGTTGAATGTGCTACTGTCTTGTAGTACTTGCAGGAGGAGAAAAACGAGACCAAATAGAGATTTGTTAGAAAGTATACAGATAAATATATCTGTTAAACACTAAGAGAATAGAAGTATATTTAGTCTCCAATATAGCTGAAGGAAAAACAATGGAACACAGGAATGATATAATCCAGCAGAATGTGGGAAAGAAGAGACAATGGAAGCAAGTCCAAATTTATCAGTACCTTCTATAAAAGTAAATAGTTAAATTTTTTTCTGTAGGATTTCTTGGAATTGTCTCTGCTACTTTGCCCTGGTCAGTGCCATAACATTCATTCCTCCAACTTTTTTCTTCTTGTCTAAATTAATGTAAAATAGCATCTTGATGGATTCCCCATGTCTCCATATTCAAGAATATTTCATGCATTGCCACCTGATTAATTGCCCCAAAGCTGCTCAAAGATTTCAATGACCTTTATTTTTTGCTAAATTAAAACCACGTTCCTCAGCCTGAGATTTAATATCTTCCATGTTATAGTTCCTACCTAGTTTTCCCATTTGTTATCATTTCCCATTGTTTTATGTCACATTTTCCATACAACTCAGTAAAAAGATGTTCCATACCCTTCTTTGCTCTGCTAACTCTGTACCTTTGCATATGATAAATCTTCTGCCTGGAATGCTTTCTCTGATATTCCTCAAACTTGCATATTTAAACCACACCTGTATTATAACATAAATGTCAAATTATACCTCTTCCATCAAATAATCTCTTATCTCTACTGAATGTGCCTACCGTACATTTGTTATTAGATACATTGCTCCTGAAGGTCAGTTGAGTATTGATTTACTTTGTACTCCCAAAATATCTAGCATAACATCTTTCCAATTGTAAGCCTTCAATATTTGTTGAGGTATAAAAATATACACTATCTGCGTAATATGTGGTATATTAACTTAAAAGTTATTGTGGAATTATTTACTATCTATTGACTATAAGCAGGCTGCCTCGCCCTGGTAAGATATTTGAGGATAGGATCTATGTTGTTTATTTTCTTTGTCTACCTGTACAATAGCTTGCAGAATGCCTTGTACATGTACTGCTCTTTTGTGGCAAAATAGCAATATATACAGCATATAAGTAATAGTCCTTCCATGATGCCTTTGAAAATGTCAGTTTGAGGGATTGAGGGGAAAATTTACATAGCAAAGGCATGTTTTTTTCTCCTCAAGATAGAATCAGTTGCTACCCCCTTAAAATAGTCTAATTATTTTACTGGAGACCTAGTTATGAAATACTTGCAGCTGCACTAGAAATAGAATCCTGGTGTCACTTAATGAGATTTTTCAAGTTCACATTACTTATTCTGCAGACTTCTTCATTTGAGTAGATTATTTAATATTTTATTTGTTTTATTATTCACATTTTGGGGGTAAAATATTTCCATTCACATTCAAAGTTGGTTGAATTATATGCAAGAGTTTGAGTGCATAGAACTTTCTCTTCGTCTTGTTTTTCCCAAGTGTGCAGCTGCCTGATGTGTCTGTAATACACATCTCTGGAGCAGGCTTTCGGCTGCTGCCCTAGAAGTAAAACTTTGTCCTATTTTAGAATGCAAGTTACCATTCTGCTACTTGTTTAGTAACAATTTCTTCCCCTCTCCCCACTTCACCCTTCTTTTGTCTATGGAATAGCTTCTGTCACTGTCTATACCCAAAGCAACTATCTTCCATTGAAACCTTTTATGGTTACATGAGGTTACTGAAAAAGTTCATGGAAAGATTCATATTGTCTTTCAATTCTATTTTTCCACAAACTTTTTTGAACTACTCTCATATTGTACTACAGATTTTGGAATATCTTTAAATGTATCCTGGCATTTTGGGGTGTACTTTTATATTTAATTTGTCACTGGTATTTTATACAGTAAAGGTGGATGGAGTGCATCTTCTTCCATTCATGGAACCCAATTCCAACAAGCTTTCTGCACTGTACTCTCTCCTCTTTCCTTGTCCTCCACCAGACCACTGAAAGCACTTTAAGTACAGTGGTTCTTCTCTATCCATTTTAAAATCAGTCGTTCACTATTGAGCTCTTGTGTTATAGTTAATACCGTGCTAAAATTTGTGAGAGACACAGACATGTTTAAACCACAGAGCTTTTTTCACAGACATAATACTCATAAAACAATTAGAAAGTATTTAAGTAGTAAACTTGGCAGTAATAACCATGGATGTAAGAAGTTAAAGAAGAAAGAAGTGGACTTGGCAGGAGTAGTAGGGGAAAAGTTATGGAAAAGGTGGAATTTGAGTTGGATGATGTAAGTGACAAGAGGATCCATATAAGCATCCAAGCTTTTAGTAGGGAAATCGTCTAACAAAAATGATGTTTAAACACACGGACTTTGAGACAAATTGGAAATAACTTGGATAGAGAAACCAAGCTCAGAGTGAAAGGAAAAGGGGAGGTTGGGGTTCCAAGAGATGAAAGGAGAAGCTTCAATGTTACCTTACATTCTTGTAACAAACCTTCAATGTTTTTAAATTTCAATGCACTTTGTTCAAGTGCAATTATCTTGCTGGGGCCACTAGGTGGTGATCTTTGTTAGTTGGTAACTTGGAGGTTTTTTAAAGATACGAGTTCAGCACTTGCAAGAAAACCCATGTTTTTGTTTCATACAATCCCTGGTATATAAATAACATTCATGCCTACGGATATATGTCCATAAATGTTTCCCCTTTTCTTTTACGCTTTTTGGTCTGCAGTCTCATAAGGGAGATGGGAAGAAAGTAAATATTTAGATATCAGTTCTCAGGTTTATTTGGCTCCTTGACATTTTCCCAGTCCTGGTCACTGCTTTGTGGAAGAGTGGACGAGAAAAAGGCATCTTCTATCTGGCTGGCGTTTATCGGTGTCATCCGCTAGGGGTTTCCTGCACTAAAGCCAGTGTTAGTCATGGTGAGGTGCATGGGGAGAGAGGCACAGGTGGCTTGGCTGAAAAATTGTTCTCAGGCCATCACTCTTTACTGGTCCCAAACGCTCATTATTTCTTTTCACCCTAGAGCCTCATCTTCTGCCCCTTGCCATGCTGGAGTTTATAAGCTAAACCACCAGGTACTTCCTCCAGTTGAGGAAAGCCTGCTTCCCGGTAGGTGAACAGAGAGACAACTTGTCAAAGGGCCTGGTACCTAGCAAGCAATGCCAAAGTTTGTTGAATGAATGATTCAGTGATGAATGAATGAATGAATGATTGAGCATCAGTAATGCAGTGGAGGGAAGAGATGGTCTTGGTCCCAGAATGTTGAATGCATGTTTCCATGGAAATCTCTTTAAATGGGTGTGTACTGTTTGGTACTATTGGAACAGGTGTGTGTGACTTACCTGGTCCTCTGTTCCTGCTGGCATAGAAACCCGACCACCGTGGTTAATATGCTTCTGTGAGAAAATTTTTTTCTGAGTTCCAAATATTCAACTTACTAATGAACTTTTGTTAACCTGTGACTTTATAACAAGTTCTTATTAAATGAAATAATAGCACAGTTCATAAAAGTCACTTTTGAAGTGATTAGTCACAGCAACATGTAATTAACAGTAAAGACTTCAAGTGCAAACAGGGGTCTTATCTATCCAAACACTTTTTTACTGCCAAGCTTCTTGATGATCTTTAATAAACCCTTGCAATTGTAACAACAATTGCAATTTCAGTGGCTTCAATAAGTCTGAAGGCTCCTCCTTAATTTATTTTCAACATTTCCCTGTAGAGAAAAACTTCTGGGTACCTAGTTACAGCTATACATTTAGTACCTGTTCTGAAAATTAGGTTGTCAATTCTCTCTTTAGTACAAGAAAGGAAGGTTATTTCCTTTCCTCCCAATAGCTACATTTTAATGAATTTTTTATTTTGCTGATTTATTCTTGACTGCTTTTTCCTTTCCATTTGACCTTTTGGGCCAATCAGGGCTTTTAGCCAAGGATCAAAGAAATCTGAGTCCTGGCTTAGGCAAATCCCACACTCATTTCTTTTACCTTATTTCTCTGCCTTATCTCTGTCTGACAAAGATAATCATCACATAATATTAATTGTTTGGAACCCTGACCTTTGAAATAGAAAGTCTGTAAAACATAATTTCTTGATAGCAAGTCAATACATTTTAACGCTGCTACTTCTTAAAATAGTCATTTACTTTTAGTTATTTATTTTTTGTTGAAGTGAAATTCACATAACATAAAATTCACTGTCTTACCACTTTAAAGTGTACAATTCAATGACTTCCAGTCCATTCACCATGATGTGCAACCATTACACTATCTGATTCCAGAACATTTCCATCATCCCAAAAAGAAACTCCATGCATATGAAGCAGGCATTTCCTTCTCTACCTCCCTCCAGCTCTTGATAATCACTAACCTGCTTTTTGTTTCTATGGATATGTCTGTTGTGGACATTTCATATGTGAGGCAACATGTGGCTTTTTGTGTCTGGCTTGTTTCACTTAACATGGTATTTTCAAGTTTCATCCATGTTATAACATATGAAGTACTTCAAAAAGTTCGTGGAGAAATAGAATTAAAAGATAACACAAATCTTTCCATTTAAAAAGTACCCTCATGTATCAGCACTTTATTCCTTCTTATGGCTGGATAGTATTCTATTGCTTGTATATACCACATTTTGCTAAACCATTCATCCATTGATGAACATTTGGAGTTGTTTCCACTTTTTTGGCTATTATAAATAATACTGCTATGACATTTGTGAATGATTTTTTGTTTGAACACCTGTTTTCAATTCTATTGGGTATATGTCTAGGATGGGAATTGCTGGGCCATATGGTTATTCCATGTTTAACTTTTTGAAGCACCTACTTTTATTTTTACACATGCTAATATTGGTTATTCTTCAGAAAGTTATTGGATAGGGTTTATTACGCAACAAGTAAATATTATTGGTATGTGATGCGTTGTGCTGGAACATTAATGTATTAGTTCTTGTCCCTTTATTCCATAGTTGAGGAATTCAAGACAGTTACCGAGACAGTGAGGGTAACATGAAATGGTATTTCTTCAATTAAAATTACTGAAGCACACCTCTCTCTATTCTGTGCTTTCATTCATGAAATATTCTTTGGGGTCCAGCAGAACATCAGGAACTATTTTAGAAATTGGGAGTCCAGGCCAAAAGACAAAAAGGGTTCTGCTCTAATGCAACTGCATTTAAGAAGGCAGAGAAATAATTTTAGATATGGATAAGAACTACAGAGAAAATGATGCAGGGAATTAGTATGGAGTCTCTGTCTTAGACTATAAGGACAGTGCTTCTCAAGTTTCAGTGTGCATGAGAATCATCAGGGGTTGTTTTTAAAATGAAGATTCAAATTCAGTAGGTCTCGGATGGAACATGAGATTCTGTCTTTCTGGCAAATTCCCAGGTTATGCCCATCCTGCTACGGGAGGGTAGAGAAGCCCTTACTCAGCTAGGGACTCTTCAGTGGAGACATGCACGTGGAATGTGCATGAGCAGCCAGCCAACCACAGAGAGAAAACAGCTTTTGCAAAAGTTGTGTGGAGGGAGTAGGCTTGGTGTATCTGAGGAGGAGGGATGGGGAATAGCGATCCCATCTCCTCTCCTGACACAAAGGGGTTACACAAACACAGAACAAGCCAGAATTCCTTTGACTCCCTGCTACACCAGCCACAGCCTCTTCCTCACCAACAAATGTAAGAATTCATCCTTGGACCTAGGTGCACCTTTGCATCTGCTTCCTTTAACTTATCAATTATATTTTTGCAAAAATATCCTCTTCTCTCATACCACTCACTGCAGCTCTAACTTCTTTTTAAACTTTGGTTCTTTTTTGAAAAAAATCTTGCCCTTTTTACTTAACATTTTGGACATTTCCCGTGTAATTTACTATTCTGGAACATGACTTTATATGGATATGACAAAGTATGTTAGAAATTTCTGGATTTATGTAGTTTCCACTGCTTGAATTCCTTTTGGGGGGCCTATTATAAACAAGACTATGATGAGTATTATTGTATATAAATCTAATGCCACATCTCTGATTAATTCTTTAGAATAAATTTTTAGAAATATAACTAGACTTTTGATAAACAAAGTCTAATTACCCTCCAGAAATATTGTTCTAGTTTACATTCATAATAACAGAAAATAGTCCTTATATCCCCCCCTTTTCCCCCATATTAACTGGCAGTGTAATCGTTATTTTTTTTACTTTTAATGAGATACAATTTATATATCATAAAATTAACTTTTGTAAAGTGCACAACTTAGTGCTTTTTAAGGTATATTCAAAAGGTGGAGAATACAATTATTTTTAAGTTTGTTGAATTTATTGTGCTTAAACTCTTGTTATTTCCATTTTTTTGTTGTTTCTTTGAGGTTTTCTATATAATTATTCATATCATTTATAATTAATAATCATGTCTCCTTTGTATTAGTTTTAACTCTTATTTGTATTTCCTTACCTACTGCTCTTGCTGGATCCATGTTTGTTTTTCTCAATTATTTCTAATACTATTTTTGTATACAATATAGGGATTAGGAACATATGTTTTAAAGTCAAAGTTATCTGGATTTAATATTCTATTTATTAAATGTGTAGCACAGGGCAAATTAGTCATGATTGTTGATTTTCAGCTTCTCCATTTAGTAAAACAGAGGAGCATTAATAGATAGGTTTGTTGCAAAATATAACAGATAAAGTGTTTAGCAAAGTGCCCAATATATGGTGGATATTCATTCCTTTTTCATGACTTTCTGAAGATCAGTGCTGCCCAGGAAACAAACTCATGTGAAGATAACACAATAGAATACTTGTGCTATTTTCATCTAAAAACAGTTGTTTTTTTCTAGAAATCATTGAGCTAGGCTATATCTACCTTTTCTACACAGTTATTTTATTTTATTATTCTGCCTATCTGTAACCAGGATCCCATTTATGCCCTCCCAGAAATATACCTGTTTGTATCATTAAAAACCAAAGAATCTGAATTGACCTTTGGATAACTCATAGATATGTCTCCCAAGGCTTATAGCCATAAATTCTTAATCTCTAAATTAAATACCTCCTACTGTACCTTTGGACTTTTCTCTTTGTTATTGCAATCCTTCATAATATGCAACTATTGAGTTTGTTTTTGTTAGAAAAAGAGTGTTAGCCTCTACTAATCATGTCTAAATCCTTTAGACATACCTCATTTATTACATTCAAAATAGTGGGAGGGCCCTGAACAATTGGGTGTAGGTGCAGAACTTATATAGGGGGCGAAAAGAGACATTACAATGCCTTAAAATTAATTTTCCTATTAGGAAAAGATGCCAGCAGGTAGTCAATTGATCAAAAGAAACTGTTTTAACTTTTTATGATGCAGACACAATCAGCTTGTTATTTTTTATATATAACAGAGTACAACATTTTATTGAAGAGCTTAATAATAACTTTGAGAAATAATTTTGATTATTTTGGAATTTGCAAATGCTTTACATTGTGAATGTATTTAAAATAGAAGAAATAAATAATTCAATAGAAAGTTTTAGTGTTTTCTAAATGTTGAAAGATGTTTTTTCTTGTTACTCTGACCATCAGTAGTGATATGAAATGATGATTCAGAGACAGGGTGAGTGAGATGTCTATTTTCGTCCCAAGTCAAGGCATTCACTGAAAAAATTGCTTCAGGCCATAACTTTGGCATGCCATGGGTTAAACAAAGGTCAACTCCAAGTGAAAAATAAAAATCAGTTGATCTTTTAGTGTGAAAGGGGCAAAATAGTTATCATTTTAGATGCTTTTAGTGCTCTTATAATTCAAGGATTTTGGATTTCTTTTTCCCTCAACTGAGAATTTTTAGGCCAGTGGTGTCCATAATGTATACGAGTGCCTTGGGGGCATTTTGAAAGGGAAGAGAAGAAAATTTACCATATTTTAAAAAATGTTCTTGCCTATACAGGCTTTTGCATAGTATTTAATAACTTAGTAATGTGGTTAGCCCACGGGTCTAAGGGTGCTTTTTACATTTAATTTAATTAGTACTCATTTGGAACATAGGTACCTGGAGAACTAGGTTCTAATCCCATCTTTGGCCACTGTTTATTTCTGTAAAAGATATCTAAATACAGACCTGTAATTACTTTTTAATATTTCTTCTAACCTACTTGTCTTTATTAGGGAAGGGGTTAAGGAGGCACTTTATCAGTCAATGGAAGCTCAAGAGCTCCACATCCCTTTGGATTTTAAACTTGGCTCCATCATATTCCTTAGATAGGATAAGGGCAGAGGGGGGAGGGGGGTACCTGCTCAACAGGGTTGTTGAAAGGATTGCCTATGATGATACCATCACACATTAAGAGCTCAATAAAGTCAATTAGCATTTGGGTTATTATTGTCCCTGCTCTGTATCTTCTGTAAATAGAGTATTATAAGCAGCAAAAATCAAATAGAGGGCTATGCAATTGTCTGGTTAATTCTGACATATACTAACAGCTGTATAATAAATACCATTGGCTGCTGTGTAATGACATGTCATATACGTGGTACAGACACTAGGCACATTCTACTCAGCAGTTGGAGACTTTCTTGGGTTACTTATGTAATTCAGGTAATTCTCCAAAAGCATATCCCTTTGTCCAAGGGGTTTAGGTGAAAGGTAGGAAGACAACCTCTTAGTAATTCCCAGAAAAAATGCGATGTAATGGATTTCTACCATAATTAATTTATTTAATTTATTTGTGAGTCCAAAAGAATGGGCAAAGTTTCTGCATATTTTTGCTGGATACAATGACAAAACACAGTCTCTTCCAAAAGTGACATATGCTCCAGATTAAATGTGAAAGGTCCTATCTCCCCCCCCCCTTTTTTGGTTAAAAGATGTTATTGTTTTTATATTTGTTTGCATAGGCCAAAAAAGAAAAAAAAGAAAAGAAAAGAAATAACCATTGTGGGATGAAATTCTCTTCTCTCCTTTAAAGAAAATCCTCTCCTATCGGAAAATAAAAATGAGTAATTTTCTCATTAAAAATGGACTGTTTACTACAGAAAAAGTCTTCCTATGACTAGTGGTAAATGATTGTAAAAATAAAGGCTTATGGAGGATCATGCCAGACAAACTGGAGAGCTTGGTAGTAGACCCTTCTGATGAGAATCAGTCTCAAATTATGTACATTTTTGGGACATGTGTTCTTATTTGCTCATTTGTAAAATAATAGATTCTATTATTTTTAGAGTTGTAAGGGGACATACAGGCACTGCACATAGTCAGTAAATATTTGCTGAGTGAATGTGTAAATGTATTTAATGTTCCTCTCATTGTTGAAATTCTTTCTGTATTTTATATACTATAGAGAGTCATTTAGCCATGCTCGAACATTTCAACTAACTGAAAGCTTACAAAACTCAGAGGCAGGCTTCTTCATTGGTGGATCACTGTAATTATTAGATCTTTCTCTTTTTTTGAGTCAAATTTTATCACCGTGTAATTTCCACCCTTAGGTTTTAGTTTGCTTTTATGAGGGAACATTAAAATAAATCTACTTCCCCTTCGCATGAAAGTTCATCACATATTTCATGTCCCTCATATAATTCTTTTCTTCTCTAAGCTAAACTACCATTTTCCAGATGACAGTGTTTCCAGTTCTCTAACCATCTTTATTCTTCTGTTCCACTTTTTTTTTTTGCCAATATCTCTAATATATTTTATCTTCTACCAATTAATGAGTAAATTTTGAGCTAGCAACTTTGATAAACACTTTATATATATTATTTTACTTAAACCCTCACATCAACCATATAAAATGCATTTTTCCTAAGGAAAATACTGTCGAGGCCACCTAGCTGAGAGGCATGATTTGGAATTATACCTGCTCAAATAACCACAGAGCCATGTGCAAGTAACTTACCCTTGTTGTGCTTCAGTTTTCTCATCAGTAATGATCAGTAGTGGAGGATTATAATGACTCCTACCTCCAAGGACTGTTGTGAAAATTAAATGAATTAATATTTGTAAAATATTGCAAAAGCATCTAGCTCATAAATAGCATTACAAATGTTTGTGAAGCAAGCAAGCTAGTTTGTGCTTTCACTCTATGCTATACTCCCCCCTATAATGTTTCTTTTTAAAGTGGGTGTGGTATGCTGAATAATGGTCCCCTTCATATGTGTGCATCCTAATCCCTGGAACTCGCAGATGTTACCTTTTATGGCAAAAGAGACTTTGAAGATGTGATTAAATTCAGGATCTTGAGATGGAGAGATTATCCTGGATTATCCAGGTGAGTACAATGTAATCACACAGTCCTTATAAGAGGGATGCAGAAGTCAGAGTCCGAGAGCACATGTGACCACAGAAGCAGAGATTAGACTGACACATTTTGAAGATGGAGGAAGGGGCCACAAGCCAGAAATATAGGCAGCTTCTATAATCTGAAAAAAGCAAGAAAGTGAATCCTTCCCAAAGCCTCTAGGAAGAGCCAGCCCTGCTGACATCTTGACTTCAGCCCAGGGAAACTGATTTCAAACTTCTGTCCTACAGAACTAAGAGAAGAAAATGTGTGTTATTATAAGCCACCAAGGTTTTGGTAATTTTTTTTTTTTTTTTACAGCAGCCTCAAGAAACTAATATAATGGGTTTCCAAAACCGAAACCTTGCATTAGAAATAAGTCAGGCATAAAGAGCCTGCATTCCTTGTGATGAGTGTCAGAGGCATTGTGTTCTCAGTCAAAATGTAGAAACGTACATCTTACATTCAGAAGGTTCCCCAGTGCATGTGGTGTTTCTGAAAGCCCTGAGAAAGAGGTTTAATGAACAGAAATGACATTAGATCTGCCCTATTTTTCTTGCTTTAGAATTTTTTGATGCTCATGACAATCAGTGTGTGGGGTAATTCTGTCTTCTGGTGCCTTCGTCTTCATCCTGTTAAATGTTCTCCTTCCCCATTACCTTCATGGCCTCCTTTGGATCTTTAAGAATGAGATGGTCCAATGTTTCTTCCTAGCTGGTGTCTTTCTTTTAGTCCATCAGATGTCTGTGGCCCTTCTTGGCACATTTCAGTCTTTCCTGAGGGAATCTCTGACATTTCTCACTGCTGTTGCATTTCTTGGGCACTGCTTTTGTGAAGCGGCCATTGTTTCTAGGCCACAGAAGAAGAAATGTCTTTCATCCAGTTTTACATTCCCAGATTTGCATGCCTTGTGAGCCTACGTTCTTTATCTTCCTGAAGTTCGGGATGGGAGTGTGCAGAATCCTCCCTCTCCTTTGGAACTTTACCTTCCCGCCTCTGTCATGTAGACCATTTTTCAAATGTAAAGAGAATTGCTGCTTTTAGAAAACAGGACACCCTTAACTCCACTCACAGACTCCCTTTACTCCCACCTTCTGAAGATTATCACAGGCTTACATAGACCTATTAATTTATCCTAAATTCTCACCTTTGTTGTTTGTTTTGTTTTGTTTTTGTTTTAAGGGCCAAAAAAAGTACTGCTTGGACACAATGAGCCTTTGGTCAACTGAAGTCTCCAAACCTATTTCATATGAATTGCTGATGAGCCTGGATATTTCCCACCTTACATCTATTTAAATTTTGAACCCAAATGAAATATTGTGTATTTTCCACTTAAGTGGGTTTGGCCCATTTTTCTAGCCTATTACAATATTAATAATAATAGTAATTTATTGAGTATCACCTATGCATCAAGTACTGTTAGGGGTTTAAAGTACTAAGTTGTTAATAATAATTATTACTAAGTTATATTGCTAGAATAATAAATTAAGACAATATTAAGCATTTTTTAAATGTGTGAATTTTATTTTTTCCAACTTAGTTTTTTCCCCCTATATTTGGATAGCATCCATTCTATGTATTTCTCTAAATCCTGTTAAATATGCTGAACAGTAGAAGGTGAATGAATGATTCTGAGTCCATGATTAGCAATATTACTCCAAGCCAGTTTTTCAAACTTGTGTCCATTTGTCTCTAGGGGGCCTTTAAAGATAGAAATCTGAGTCCTGAGAGGAGTTATCAATATATCAATAAGTGAACATTTTGGGAAAGATTAAGTTTATTTTGGATTATTAGCTCTCTTTGGAAGGGCAGTTTTAGCAACTTTGAACCTAACTAATAACTGAGCTCTCATAGATTTATTATATCAATGAACACATAAGAATCTTCACAAAATGCTTTGCTGAAGTTAATATTTACTTATATTGTAACCCTCCTGACAATCACCTGAGAAAGATATATCACTAATTCCTTTTTATAGAATGGTGTAATAGTTTCCTAGGGCTGTCATAACAAATTACCACACACAGGGTGGCTTAAAGCAACAGAAATGTATTCTCTCATAGTTTGGCCAGAAGCCTCAAATCAAGGTGTTGGCAGGGGTGGTTCCTTCTTCGGGGCTCAGGGACAGAACTCGATGCTTTTCTCTTAGCACAACTCTTACCCCCGTCTCCATCACTACATGGTGTTCTTTTCTTCTGTGTCTGTGTCTCTGCATATACCAGGCCTATTGGATTAAGGACCCACCCTACTTCAGTATGACCTCATCTTAATTTACATTTTTATTACATCTGCAAAGACCCTATTTCCAAATAAGGTCACGTTTACAGGTACCAGGAGTTAGGACTTAGCATATTTTTTTGTGGGGGTGGTGGATACAATCCAACCCACAAAAATGGGGAAAAGGTGAAATCATTAAAGTGACTGGAGGCACATGTTCAGATCATGAACCCAGGACTTCTATCTTCATACAATAGTCTTTGACTCCAGCTTCTTATCTCCTAGTGAATTCCACTTCTGTTTTTCATGAATTCATAGACTACATTTAATGATCTGCCTTAGAATTTTATGGGGCCCAAATATCAAGCTCACTAGTTTTTTGTTCCAAATTCTATCTTTTCCCATTCTCAGTAAGTTTTTATTATCATTAACTTTGGTTCCAAGCTCACATAATTGATCTGGGCATGAACATTTTAATTTATTTAGATTTGTTTGTTGGATCCCTTATTACCTGCAGTCTTATATTGGGCTCCAATGTCATTTTCTCGGTTGTTTTAGATATTCTAGTTTAAAGCATAATTCAGAGTTCAGTGGTTCTTCTTTTCTATGCATATGTTCATTGCTCCTCAGCTGCAGTTGTCATAGAAAATGTTGGTGTCTTCCTAGAACCACCTTTCCTTTCTAGTCCTTCTGCTATCTTCCAGTAGGGGTTTGGCAATTGAAAGTGGGACGGAATTACCAAGTGTGTACTTATAATTAATCAGTTAATTAACCAACCAATTAATAATTATTGAATGCTTATTATAAGCCAGGAGCTACACAAGATAACAATATAAGAAACAGCCCATGAGAAGTTTTGCCCTTGAGGAGAGTTCTAATAGGGTGAGACAAAAATATAAACAGGTAATCGCAATAGTGGGTGCTAAGTTCTGTGACAATAACTGAGCAAAGGTGTTGCCTGCATCCAAAAGGAACACCTTACCCAGCCTTGAAATAATTGTTAGTACCACACTTTTATAATTAGTTGTATTCTCTCAAATATTGTTCCATTATTGTTCCAGATAATGTTTGTCTACTTTTTGAAGGCACATGTTCCTCTTGTATTTCTTATTGTGCCTAGGACCAAACCTGCCACATTGAGCAACCAACTCGTGTAGGTTTTTGCCTTATAATAATGTACAACGTATGAATCAAAAAAGAACAGTTACTAGAGTTGAGCAACATTAACCTCTTTTTTTTTTTTTTTTTTTTGCAGAGTCCTGTCAATGGTACAGTTTTCTAGAGAAAAATCAGAAGAGGTTGGTATGATATTTTATAAATGCTTAAACCAGAGTTTGTCTAAGAGGTTATTTCAGGTATAATTTACAGCATTAATTCTAAATTCCCTGGGGTTGTGTTTGTTTATTCCAGTCAGTTCATGTTATTACAATGTCTTACGTGGTATGCAATTTTTTAGGGACCAGAAAGAAAAAGATGTTTTTCCAGATACGCCGAACAAGAATTTGGATGGCTATTAGCTAGATGTTCAGTTCCTCTGGCAGCTTCCTTGTTTCACTTTCACTGCCTTTTCAGAGGTTGCTTCTAGGACACCACTGCTCTTCAGTCTGCAGTAGCGCAAACCAGAAACTGAGTAGGGGAAATACGGTATCTATTGTGGTCTGTTTTCCTCTGTGACAGTTGTTCCTACTTTGTGTTTGTTTCTCCCTTAATGAGAATACAACTTTCATCCAGGGAGATGTATGGGTCACTTGTTAGTGCACTTAAATACACGAAGGCACTCCACCAGTTGGAAATTGTGACTTGTAGTTGAATTATTTTTGCACAGTGAATGGCTTTCCTTTTGACATATTTTAATATACTTGCACACTGAGAGCAAGAGTGGGTGAACAGAAAACAGACTGTTTTATTAACCCAGCAGTCACCTTTGAGGTTTGTACATGTCCACTTTTTTTCTTGCCTTTGTACATAATCCCAAGAGGCTGGTACCTGGCTTTGCTCAGAATAACAAAGTCAGGCACAAATCTCCAAACACAATTGTTAGCTGAATGCCAACTGTTTCTTCTCATCTTTTTTTTAACTTGAACATTAAGAATTGTATCTTTACGGGTGAACCATAACCATTAAAGACTGAGTTTGTTTCTCTATATCAGATGCTTCCCCTATCATTTACTAGATTTATTTTATAATACGTAATCTCAGGTGAGAAAAAATAATTTTTTTGCATGTGTTTTGCAGAGCTGCCTTTTTTCAAATCCACTAATAGTGAGAAGAAAAGAAGAAAAATATGTTACAAGCTTTAACAGGACTCCAGTTTCAGCTGAAAGAACAATTAGGAGAAAAGGAGAGGAGACTTCAACTCAGCCAGGAAGCCAGGGCCCAGCTTATGCAGATCCACATGCAATTTTCATACAGACCAACGTTTCATAGATTTTTTCCAGGAAGACCAGAAATTTCTTCAAGTCAATTACCATCTTTTTCCAAGGTATATATCTGTATACATATACAGTCATAATTTCTAAGTAAATATAATAGGTGACTAAATCTGAAAATTCATACATTTTAATTGTATGCAAAAGTTGAAGAAAAATAAGAATAAAAATTCCAAGTTCTCCTCCCAATTTCCAGTAAGTGGCTACAATTCCCAGTGCAGAAATATTAAAGCAGTAAAGCATCCAAAGAACAAACTTTTCATTTTCTTATCAGTATTATTATTATATACATCATCATCATGATAACTATACTACTTTATATTTTGGAGCACTTTATACTTTACACGGAAGTTTTATATCATCCCATTTGGCTATCCAAGCCAATCAACGAGGTGTGCCAACGAGTGGGAAATTATTAATATGAGAGTACTTCAAAAGTTCATGGAAAAATAGAATTGAAAGAAGAAAAATCTTTCCATAAACTTTTTGAAATACCTTCTTAGTGATAAACATTTTAAAATCACTCTAAGACTTACAAAACACATGTAATGGTGTGATGTGGAGACAGGACATATTTTTAAAGTTAGCATTCTGCATCTGTCTTTCTGGCTGTACTTTATATTGGGTCTTATAAAGCATTGCATTGTTGACGTATTCAGTGTGAAAGATAATAATTATGCCAGAAAGTAATTACATGTTTGTTGAAGATTACTTTTCGTAGAGGGTCTATCCCAGTGTGTGTTCATAACAAACATATTTTAGTTGGGATTTTTATTTTGGGGTAGGAGGTTAGAGTAGTTGGTGCTGATCATAATCCTGAAAGACACAATCCTGAACTCCATAATCCCAAATGTTGAATTCTCAGAAGATCAAAATCCCTAAGTCTAAAATCTGTAATGCCTAAATCCTGAAAATCGCAATCCTGAAAGACTAATGTTTCAAATGTTGAAATGCTGAAAACTGACATCTGGGGAAGGGATCAGTGCTTTTTGGTTGTGGGCCGGATAGTTGCAACATGTTAGTTGCATCACATTAGGTGGAACTATTACCTTGTTTTCATCTGCCCCTCATACATAGTGCCAGGCTTGCCTTCGAAAAAGGCCCTTTGTTAAAGAACAAAAAGAATTCGACAAGCTCAACAACCTTCTGAACCAATGATGCTTGGTGATATAGAGGCTCCTCCAGTGTTACAAAACACATTATATGGTGAAATATTCTTTGTTAGGGATTTGACTGTTGAAGAAGATAGATTTCTTACATTTGCCCCTCAATCTAAGAGAAAAATGAGCTCGTGCTTCACTTTGGCTAATGGATGGCACTTGCAAAACTGTCCCTGTTGTTTTTTCTTATCAACTATATAAAATTCATGCCCCTGTTGGATCCCCAAAATTCTAGAACTTAACCCGCTCATTTATGTATTAAGGACTAGAAAAAGTGAAGTACTTTATAAGTGCTTATTTTTAAGATTTGGTGGACTTTGCAGAAGAAAATGGATTTCAATTGAATCCCTAAATCATAATGACAGATTTGGAATTTGGTGCAATCAAGGCTTCTAAAAGTGAATTTCAAGATGCTACCAATAAAGTTTATTTTTTCCTTTCAGCCCAGCACATTTAGCAGAAAATTCAGATGAATAAATTGGCCACACAATATGGCACTTGGTTTAAAAATGCTGTCATTTGGTGTTGGTCAGTTAGCTCATCTGGTTAGAGTGTGGTGCTGATAACACCAAGGTCCAGGGTTCAATCCTGGTACTGGCCAGCTGCCAGGAAAAACAGATAAAAAAAATAATAATTTGTTTGCATTGGCATTTCTTCCAGCTGATGAAATTTCAGGACTTTTTAGTGAATTAAAGCTGCAATTACCCGAAGAAGCCAGCAAAATTACTGACTGGTTTGCAAATATTTATGTACACGGTAGGATAAGAAAACACTTAGGCAACGGCGTTGCTGTTCCATTATAGGAACTGTTTCTGCCAAATTTGTGGTCTGTATATGAGTGCATGTGAAATGGAAGTCCTCATACCAAAAACAACATAGAAGCGTGGTACAGAAGATGGAAAACATTAGAAGAGAATGCTCATGTTGGTGTATAATGAATCACAGAAGAATTTCAAAAAGCATCGCCACATAGAAAATGAATGTGAAAGTAGGAGAGCCATGCTCTAAAAGAAAAAAGCAGCTGTTCATTGAGATGCAAGACTTCAAAATATAGTTAATAATCATGAAAGTTGGCCAGTCCTTATGGACTGCCTCTGTACAACTGCTCATAATCTATCCCAGCAATACGCTTTTTCATATGTCAAATTTTCTTTTTTCTTCTTTTAGTTTCCCCCCCCCCGCCCAATATTTTAATTGTCAGCATTATTTTCTACACTTCACCATGCTATGTGTTTTATATCTGCATCATTTCCAATACTGGAGGCATAAATTGTTTAATAACTTACAGAATTCTAATCTATTTTATGCATTTTTTGCAAATTTGCCTCTATGAGAAAGTGCATTATTACATCAACTTTGTGTGTAAGCATTGTGCATGTATGTAAAAACGTTGAAACTTCCTCAATAAGTGAAGAGATGTCCTTTTCGTAAATCTGCTTTTGTGAAAGAAAATTTCTTGAGATATTGGCTCCTTGTCGTCGTTTTGATTGATCTCATCGAAAGACTTAGGTTGTCCATCACAGTATTTGGGTGCACACAATTACCAACCATAGTGATATGTGTTTACTTTTTGACGAATTTCTTTACGAATACTGTTTGCTCATAACTGTTATACCCTTGTGATTGGCTTTCATATAACTGAGTGTTTATTCTTGCAAAAATAGTATGTTATTATTGCCTATTTTATTATGTAAAGTGGCCTATGAAGTGTTCTGTTGTGCTTTTATATGTTTCTCAAATGAATATAAATATCCTTTAAAAATGTAAATAAATGTCTTTTAAAGAATTTATTATTAATATTTTTTCCAGAACTATATTTCTGAGATTTTGATCTTTTGGGATTGTGATTTCAGGATTTTAGACTTTAGGTATTTTGATCTTTCAGGATTTCAACATTCTGGATTGTGGCCCAAACTAATTACCGTGGGGGCATTTGAGTTGGACCTAAATGTATTGCTATGTCCATTTTCAGGAAATAGTTATATCAATCATACTTGCTTTGGCTTTCATATTATGTCTGTTCTTAAAAAAAAGACTTTCATTAACTTCTAGTGAACTTTCAATCATAATGCTTATTTATTGTAAATTAAGCTTTCAAAAATCATTGTTTCTTATGGTAATCGATTTTTTTTTTTATAATTATTTCTGACTTGATTACATTTTCTTTTTGGTCCTTGCAATTTTCTTTCCCAAAATATGTTAAGCAAGTAGGCCTTTAATGGAGAAACCATTTAAGATTCTGAGTTCTATAGTCTTTGTCTTCTTGGATCCTCATCATCATTACGCTCATCCTTATTATAAAAGCAATACATTTTTAGCACTTATGAAGCAAGTGCTATGGGACAAGCATCATGCTAAGCACTTTACACACATTATTCTAATTCCTCAATATTCTAATACAGAAGCTGGTAGCCCCATTTTTGTAGATAGTGGACTGAGGCTCAGATTTTAAGAAATTAAATCAAATTGCATAACTGCCAAAACTGTTATCGTTCTATGTGGCAATGCTGGCAGTTCTTATTTATTCCCCTTGTCGGTTTTTACCACTTTATAACTAGCTTTATTTATTTATTTTTGGTGGTTGGCTGTATGGGGATCTGAAGCCATGACTTTGGTGTTATAAGACTGCACTCTAACCAACTGAGCTAACCAGCCTGCCCCTCACGAGCTTTATTATTGAGGACTCTGATGATGTTCAGTAAGAATAAACCAATCTGTAGTAGATTAACCCACAGAGGGAATTTACTGGCTCCTATTATCAGGAAGGAGGGCTGATATCAGGGATGACTAGAGTCTGAACTTCAAATTTCATTAAGAACTTCTCTATCTCTCATCTGTGCTTCTCTCTGCATATTGTCTTTGATCTCAGACTAGCTCTTCCTTGTAGCAAACCATGTAGGCTTCAGTCCTTCTAGGACTCACAGTTAGCCACCAAGGAAAATGGGGACTTATGTTACTCAGCTTCAGTGTGAAAAATTCCAGGAAAGATTTGCTGGGATCATACATCCAGCCCTTGGCCTGATCATTATGCCCAAGATGGTGAGTTCTATGCTCAGTTTTTGTAGGTCAGGTGTTCACTTTTGTGGCTGTAGAGAGTGATGGAGGGGATGCTCTGTTATTTGGGGTGCTGAAGGGGAGTTGTGCAGACATGGCCTCCCAGAAATTACCATGAGCCAGGCAGTCATCCCAATTTGTGGCTATTGACACAGGCTATTATAATACCTATTCTCATTGCCTTAGTTAAGTCTCCACCATTCAACACCCTGGGTTATTAGATCTTTTATATCACATCTGCAGGATGTAGAGTTTTAGGTTAATTTTGTCCATTAATCTCAACTCTGTCAAGTTGATTTTGAACATTTGAAGTTTATTTGGCCCAGATATATTCTCTAGATCTTAAACTTTTGTTATTTACCTAAGGTACAAATTTCTGTTTCTGATGAGGAACAAGCTTATAAAATTAAAAGAAATAAAAACACATGAGGGATAGGTTTCAGACTCTGTAGAAGTATATATGGACAGACATGATGAGCACACCTGTACCAGTTTCTCAGAGCCTGATTAAAACTATGTAACGTGATAATAATTAAATTTCTAAGCTTAAATTTCTTAGGATCAGATCATTGTCTGCAGTGACTTTATGAAGGTATTGCCCACTTTGAAACTCTGTTTGAAGTCATCAGCCAGCTGATACTTTTGACATTTTTAATGTTGAGGCACACTACTATAGGAGTCTAAGCCTTAGAGACTCATGCATTTTAAATACTATGAGACTTCTTAATACCACATTGTAATGTGTTTCAATAGATATTTATTAGTTCATTTTAAAGAATAAAATTAGACCACTTTAGAGAATATAAGATAGGGGGATTCTTTAAACAACAGATTCTTTAAACAATAGGGGGATTCTATCATTAGAAAGAAAGATATGTTTCTTTCTAAGCACATATCATGTGCCAGATCTGTTTTGAATGTGACTAGAGACAGCCTATGTGGGAAGCTCTATCCTCTTTGAGTGTCTAATTTAATTTTGTTGATAATGTGTAAAGAGGTAGAAAATTATGAGAAAAATACAGCCTCTTTCTATTCTATAATGATTTCAAACTTTTCTTGAATTTCCCACTGCCCTCCCAACACTTATATCTTACTTGGTGGTAGAGAGTGCTAAGAGATGGGGAAGAGGAGATGGCTAATTGGGGAGAGGATAACAGTATGAAAATTTAACTTTCCAGTTAAAGGTGTCTCGAAGTGTTTCTGTTCAAAGTGGTTGCTTTGAGGTTAAATTTATTCTTTTTGGCAAACAGTCAGAGGCAAAGCTTAAGTGTCTTTATGTTCTCTGACCTGGATGGCTTTCTCCAAGATGCTTCTGGCTCTGCCTGTCTACCAGGCTTCCTGACAGCTTCTGCTGCTAAGTCTGTGTCAGATGGGATTTACAGCGGTGTCAGCATCCATGGTCAATCTGGATGACCTGGGATTGGTTAACCCCATGCTGGGCTTGGGGCCTCAACCGCAGAGCCCAGGCCGGAGTCTCCTCACTGCTGCCCTTCACCCACTGTGGGGCCTGCAGGATTATTTGTCAAGTCACCATTTCTGACTTGCTGAGGCCCCTCAACACTATGAGAGCTCTAAATGGGAGAAGGGACAAAGGTTCCTCTTGTTTATGCTTCTTCCTCTCTCTATGGGGGTTTCTGTCCTTTTGTAAACTCTCCACTGTATACACACTAATGGTTTGTCCCAGAGTAGGGAATCAAGACCCTCATAGTTGTCCTCTGCTCTCCCTTTATCCTTTTTCTATAATTTTTTTGGAGGAAACATATTACTTCTTCCTGGTCTTCTAGGAACTTTCTACGTCTTCCTTTTCCAGCATTGACATTTACCTTTACTTTTCTCGGGAGCCATAGTACAGGAGGACTATAGGGAGCGAAGCTGGGACACAGAAAAGGAAAAATTCCAAAAGGTTTTTTATCAAAGATATTAACCCTCATACAGAGGTAAAACTTTTAGAAAAGAAAGCAGTGAAAAAAAAATTCAATCAGAGATTCAATAGCTAAATCTTAAACTCTTAGATCCCATTTTTTAGTTGTACTTTGGGTATTCTAAATTTGTTAAATAACTTGTAGAATTTGGTCATCTCCTCTGGATTGAAATCTCATTTACATTTATGCTGAACACCCTTTTATGTCATCTATTTCAAAGGCCTTTTAAAACCCTAGCTTTCCTATAAGGCACAGAAAAGAAAAAAAGGATGTCATGTGGCCTGTATATTATATCTTACATACTTTAAAATCTCTCTTCAAAGGGATAAAATAAAAGGGATAAAAAGGATAAAAATTAGAGAAATTGTAAAGCTGAAAAACAAAGTGACAACTGTGCTTGTCTGTAAATATTTTTTGGAACACAATGAAGACACTTTTTCCCCTTAAAGTTCTCTTTTGTTATAAATAAGAGGAATGCATGATTCAGAGCTGAACAAATGTAGTTACTACTATGTGATAATGAGTAGCGGATGCACTGCAATGGTGGCCAAGCTTATGCAAAGTTCATCCAACTCGTGATCACCACCATAATCAAGTAGCCCAAAGAAGTCATCTAACCCCCGTTGTGTTGTCCGAATAACGTATACTATACACCTGAGACTCACAGCATCTAATATTCTGTGAGATAGCTTGCTTAACAGCCCGAGAGCTTGCTAATAGAGGAAGATAGCTCACTGAAGCCCAGGGCAATAAGAGTGGGAGTCACCTGTTCTCTTAGAGTCCTCAAATATAAAGCAGTCTGGCACCGTGATTCCTATTAATCAATACCTACATTTCAGGGTCTGTCTTGATTTTAGGTAATGAAGCAGAGAGATATATGCAACCTTTTGGGTAATATATTGTGGCATCCGAAGAAGTTAGGATATTAATTTTCACCCTCTTCTTTACTATTATCAGCCTGTAATTTTAGCCTAATTTCCTTTTACTTATCTTGAAACATAGAAAATTGGTCACTTTTAACTTCATAATCTTCTTCCATAAATGTAAAACCTGTTGTCCATTTTCGGCTGTTCTTTGTATGTCTCCTTTTTGTAGGCTTTTAATAATTTATTATGACTAGCAGTCACCTGTTTGAATTTCTTATGTTTAATTGAAAATGCATCATGGGGTTAACCAAATAATTAAAAAAATATATTTTTAGAATAATAGGTACTCAACATATATCTTTGTTTTGGTAATTTTTAGTGGCAACATGGCTCTTCTCATCTTCAACTACCTTTTAAATGTGTAAGTCCAGACGTGTGGATACTAATTATTTCTGGTAGCCACCAACCACAGTGAGTAATGCTGTCTGTAAGTGTTAACTGACCCTGTGGGTGAAATTTCAGACATAGGTATTTGAGAAGAGCAGGAATAGTATACATTTCCATTCCAAATTACATTTTTAATATTAATATATAACTGTGCAAACTAAGAGATTCCTTTCAAGATTTAAGGAAATGTTACATCTTGGTTACTAGTTAATTTTTGGTCCCTAGATTCAACAGTCATCAATTCTTTCTGCTGTCCTTTCTACTTTCTAGAGTTAAGGTTCAAGCCATTGTCTTTCTACAGCTTTTGTGAGACCTGTCCATTCTGATGCTCTTCACACTGTGTAAGCAGCAGCTTTGGCAGAATCACTTTTCACCTTCTGGAGGTCTCATTAGAGAGAATGCCAATCTCCATTTTCTGTGTCTTGGTTGGCCCCGAGTTACAACAGTTCCCTGTTGTTGGTTGTTGTGCAAATCTATTCCTATTCCTTCCTCTGCTTCCCTGGGGTTCCAGATGTTCCTGCCTGTCTTCCTTTACCTGTTCCATTCTTGCCACCCCCCCTCCGCCGAAAGTGTTCCATTGTGTACCCGGTACTCATTATCACTATGTACTCTTTTACTTTCTACATAGCCCTTCAAAGTATCTAAAAATATCTAACCTGTCATGTTAGGGATTTTTTTGTTGTTGTTTATTTGTTTACTGCTTGTTTGGCTCATCCACTGAAAATGTAAGTGGTGTGGGAGAAGGGACCTTGTCTGTCTTATTTATAGATGCATCCTGGGGACTAGAACACAGTAGGTGCTTACAGAATATTTGGTTAATAAATGGTTTTCCTTAATACTCTGTTCTTGGGATTCTTTGCTTTTGACTTTTCACGCTGTCCCAGGCAAATTTATCCACTACCAAGGCTTCAATAAATGTAAATGCTAATAACCTAGAAATACTTGTCTCTAGTCTAGAGCCCTCTGTGAGCTACACATCCAAGTAGCCAACTGCTTCTACCTAGATGCCTCTTCAAACTCAATATAGCCCCAAATAGATTAGTAACCTAGTCTCACCTAATGCCTTCAGATAGTAAAATAAAACAAAGACCCTGATCTTTCTTCAGTGTTTTGTACTTTATAACAGGAACAGTTATCTATGCACTTGATTGAGACTTAAAACTGGGATCATCCTTCCATCCTCTCTCTTATCCATCTTGGTTATTGCAAAATCCTGTTGCATCTCCCTGGTAAATAGTTCTCAGATCTATCTGCTTTCCTCCATTGGTGCTGCCAGTACCCCAGTCATCATTTCTTACCTGTGTTACTACAGTGCTCCACGCTGCTATCCTTGCTTCCAGTCTTGTTCCCATTCAATCTTTCTCCACCGTATATCCCCAGAGATGAATTGCCATGTAAACGGGACTGTGGTACCTTCTCCCAAACAGCAAACACACCAGTGAAAGCTTTTCAGTGGCTTCCTATTTTCTTTAAGGTAAAGTCCATTCCTTTAGCTGGCTAGAGCAGGGTGGTGAATCCTTACCCTTCCTACCTTTCTTGCTTTGAGTACTGGGAAGAGTGAATCAATTGCATAATTGATCCTAAGGCAATTTCCCTACATTATATCTTTTTCAATTGGTCTATAGTTGGAAATCAGATTGAAAAATTTGAGATTATATTCTCTAATAAGTATTCTGTTTTTTTTCATAGTAATAATTGAGGATGAATTATCAGGCTGAAAATGCAGGAACATGTGGTAGGACTAATTCCTTATGACAAAAATTAAAGAAATTCTCAAGTGTTCCTTAAGATTAAAAGACCATGGAAAGGGATACTAGCAAACAACTCTTACAGTTTTCCTTAAGAATCATCTTTGAATTTGCTCCAACATGTGAGCAAATGTACAGATGAATCACAGTTTGGAGACATTACTAAATGGCAAAATTATTTTTGTCTAGAAAACTTTAAAAGCAGTTATTACTCGTGCCCCATTATGGACATAGAAATGTATCAATAATGCCCTTAAACATTTTCTAATTCTGAGGTATGCCTTTTAATAATTTAAAATATAATTATTATTCCCCCATTCTATCCCCCACTACTCCCAAGCTCTTTTCTGCAATGCTATTTTAAAAGTAAAAATTCCTTCGCTGGTTCCTGTGAGCAAAAACACCCCTCCTCTTTCTCCAACTAATTATTTAAATAGCCAATCAGGTATACTATTGGGGCAAATAGTTTAAATATTTTTAAAACTTTAATCCATGAAGTATGAAAACAACATATATGTTAAACTTATTTAAAATTGTTACTTTCTGATTCTACCTTCATCTTCTTTTCTCCCATTGCAGTGAGAGCATATTGCAATTGGCTTCTCTTTCTTCACTGTTATTAACTTTTCCCCTTTTATCAGAAAAAGGACCTTGCTTTCTTTGATTCTCTTATTGATATTTTAAAAGGAATTTTTTTCTTCTCTTACTGTCTCTCTCAGGCAAGTCCCTTCTCAGTTGTCCTTTGTCATTCATTGTCAGTCTTTGTGTCCATCCTCTTATCCCAGCCTATTTTTTTCCTTTTTTTTTTTCCTGAGGGGGGTGTGGAAGTGGGGGACATTGGTCTTGAGAGTTTCATGTAGTTTAAAGCCTTCAGCAAAATTCAATCATTTTTAAATGGAAATTGCACTTTATACCAAAAAAGCAAGGTTTCTTTGTTTCAATAAGTTAGAGCCTCATGCAACTCATCCTCATTTAAATAGATTTAAAAATAGATCTTCTAAATAACTAAAAACTGGAAAGTTCTGATTTGGGGTTTTAGTCACTGAAGATAAGGAAAGACATCTGCTTCAGTACCCCCATCTGGCTTTTACACATGTGTTTTAGGCTCAGTGTGCTCTTGCTCTTTCTTTTATCTATGTCAATCTGCTTGTATGGTGTGTTCTCATCCTAACATATTTTCAGACCCTTGCCATAGGGCAGAAGTGCCAGGCAATTATTTGTTGAGATAGATAGCCCATATAACACTGTAAGTGACATCTGTTCCGTAGGAAATCCCTCCCTTGTGGGAGCAGTGTCATATTGGCAGCTCATAGGAAATCAGAATTGACATAAAGGGGCAATTGAATGTTTCATCTTATCCTGAATTCTCACTCAGAAAGCATCCAATACCAGATGCTTTAGAGGGCTGTGTAACCCCCTGACTCTTTCTCTTGTTTGCTCTACACCTAAGTAATTGGCAATACTACACTATGGGGAAAATTTCTTCCTGACCCCAGCTGGTAACCAAATTATGCCCTAAAGCATGAAGATTGGCATACTTTAAATTTTATTGTAGCTAAGATGGTAAATGGGATGTTTTTCATATTAATGTGCTTACTAGATTTTTTGACCTAAATAATGGCTTGAATAATAAATTGCACAAATTAGTCTTAATAACTTATTATTTGGCAAAGTTACAATGTCCGACAAACATTTTAATCTTTCAAGAGAACTGATTGCCATGTTTGGCAATTGGTTCTTCTCCTTTAAGCTATTTCAAACAGATGATAACAAAAAGAGTTCACAGTTTATAATGGTTGAAAACTTGAGGCTTTGTATAGGGTATATTTAGTAAAACATGTTAATCGGTTCTGAGTAAACTCTGACTTTATTGATTTTTAGCCATTTGATGGTAAGAAGGCAGGCAGAATTTGGAACCATAATCATTATCAGTAAATTAAAAATACAGTACATAAGGTAGATTGGGTATAAATTCATTCTTATTTCAATTTCCCATACCACCTATATTGATGCTGTTAATCTCTTCAATGATCCTCAGAACACCATAAGTACTTCAGATTCAAAAAAGTTGTAACGGTACAGTTATGAAAGGCTTTTAAAATTAAAAGTTGAAATGAAAGTACTTTACGCAATTGGATCAGCCTATTAAGTTTCTGTTTCTTTGCTGAAGTTTTCTATTTTTTTATTAGTTTCAAGATAATTTGTTATTGCTAATTAAAACATTTCTTTGAGGCTGCTTTAAAATCCTATTGGGTCATCTTAGTGTTGGTATTTATTGCTTGCCTTTTCTAATTTAATTTGTCATTCTCCTGATTTAATGTATAATAAGTGGTTTTTAGTTATACCTTTGACATTTTGGATTTTGGATTAGTAGCCTCTGAATCTTATTTAAATCTTATATTTTAGCAAGCAGTTGCCATATGTAAGTTTAGCAAACAGGTCATGACCTACTTATTGGGCTATGGTTCCAATGACACTTTAGTTTTCAGAACTCTTGCGGTGCTCTTCAGGTCAGCTTCATGTGTACTACTTGGAGCTCACTTTGAAAACCTGGGTGGTATTCCAAGATAAATTTCTTGGCATGTTGATTCTGGTCAGTTTCATGTTTGTGTCCATTAGGAGTCAGCCCAGAACTTCTTGTGGAGGTTTAAACAATGCCTTTTGTAACTGACCTTTGGCTATTTTGATTCCTATTATTTCTCTTTTTAGTACTTAAAAAAAGTTCTTTTTTCTTTATAATAATTTATGTAACGAAGGCCTTTAAGTCCACCTGTTCTAAACTTTCTCTTTCTTTCTTTGCTCTCTCTCTTTCCTTCTTTTCTTTCTTTTTATTCTTGGAGAGAGAAATAGAGTTTAATTTGGTCATCTGATGAAAAAGACATTAATGACAGATCATGCTCATTTGATACATGAGACTGGTTTGATGAGAATGGTGGTAATAGCAATACAAAAATGAAACAACATTAAGAAATATTATAAAGAATGTCAGTATATGTGAGTAATTATGGGTGAGAGTGTGTGTATGTGTATGGGGAGGTTAATATTGGCTGGGCCCATAAGAGAGTAGACACTTTAGTCAAAGTGCTGGAAATAGTATTTCCATGATCAAAGTGCCTAGAAAATAGTTGGTGCTGTTAAGAATCACTGGAGAAGGAGCGAATTTAGTTAATATTTAGTTAATAGAGGAAAATGTAGGTTATGTTTAAGACATGTTTGATTTGAGTTCAAGATGGGGCAGTGGAAGTAAGTAGTTAGTATTTGGGTTAGACTTTAGAAGAGGAATCACATCTAATGCATAGATTTGGCAGTTAGTTACAGAAGCAATAGATGAAGCCAAGAAAAAAAGGATGATAGGTAAAGGATAGACTCTTGGAATACACTCACAATTAGGAGTGCATGACAAAGAGGAGAAAGAGAAGAGAGGAAAGGCTGAAAGTGGTAGATGAGAAAGAAAATAGTCTAATATGATGGAGATCAAAGAAAGAAATATCCAGAAAAGGGGAGCTCATCCAAATGCTGTAGGGAAAACTCAAAGGAAATGTGGAATCCCTGAAGGCCATTGGACTGAGGTGATCATAATTGGCCTTTGAAAATGTTACAGTTTCAAAAATATTTAGGGACAGAAATCAGATCCCAAAATATTAATGAATGACTTTAGGGTATAAAACTCTACTTTGGTGTGAAAGGAGGAAAGTAGAACTGATGACAGTTTCAGGGTGTGTCATGGTTAAGTTTTAGGAAAGGACCATAATCTACATCATTTGCATTAGTCACATATATTTGATACTATTAGATTTTGCATATAAAGCTTTTGGGTTCAGTGTATGTGTCTCTGTGTGTGCCAAATATTACCTTTCCACCTATATATGCATGTACCCCCAAACACACACACTTACTTTTCTTTGTGTTTTTTGCAGTTAGTATAGTTGCATTAGTGAGAATGTTTTTTAATTTCAATAAAACAAAATTTTTTTTGGAAAAAAATAGGTTTTAAGGTGATTTAAGGCAACAAAGTTTTGAAAATTCAGTGGTTTTATGCCCAAATATTAGACTGCATTTTGAAAAGGTCAAACTCTGAAAGGGATTTTAAGTAACCAACTCTGTATTATAAATTTGGTAAATCTTGAATACCATTTTAAAGATGCCTTTGTAAGTGGGTATTACACCTGTTAATTAAAGTTGAAAAAATAACCAACACACTCATTATTAGTATCTATAAGTAGCAATTCATCTGCTGGGTATCCCAGGCATATATATTTAAAGCACAAGGTGCTACATAAAATCAGTGATTATAAGTTTAATTAGCATGTGATGGGAGTTAGCAATTTAACTTCAATTTACAGAATAAAGGTTAGCTGTGGTGAGCTCGTTCCATACTACCGGTGCTTTTAACAGTAAATTGACCACTGAATAATAAAAAAAAATAATAGTAGAGAAAAACCATCCACAATTTGGGTAATCTGTAAGGATACTTCATCCCAATAAAAATGCACTCATTTAAAATTTTAAAATACATTTGTCATTACGTGGTAGTGCTTACGGGAAGCTAAAACCTGAAGTGTAGTCTAGACCTAGGCATAATAAGGAAAAAGTAATCACATTAGCAGCAGTTGGTCGTACCCATCTGACTTCAAACCAATTCTGACTTTTATAAAATTGTTCAGGTTACCAGATGCTGGGGGCAAATTCTCTATAGTGTTTATGATCTCACATTCAGGAGTTAAGATTATTTATGTCCTTTTTTGCCTCCTTAATGTATTTAAAACTACCTTCTATCTTGTTTTGTTGGTGTCCAACCTGCCTCAGTGGTTTCTATCCTTGTCCCGTATGCTGTCAAATTTTTCTTGTGCCTTTTGTTCTTGTAAGCTCAATTCACATTCATAATAAATTCTGTCAAATTCGAATAGCTTGGGAAAAATGAAACAAAACAACAACAAAAACATATGTACAAAAATTTTGCAAACCACCTTTAAAAAGTTATCTCAGGAAAAGAGTTGAATGCAATCAAATTTTTGTACTGATTTTTTTTTTTTTGTGGATCAGATTATGCCTATACAAACTTTTAGAGCTTGCATTTCCCCCAAGGTATATCTATTTATGAATATATTCTCCTAACTTACGCTTAGCTCTTGCTTTTCCTATCAGAGCTTTGGATTTCAATGATGTCATAATAATGGAAAAGAAAATAGAAATTTTTCTGTTAAAAAGTGAGGGATATTTTAGGCATAACAGATGTGAGAAAAAAATATGGAATATGAAGTTACAAGGAAAATATGCATTTGGTGAGAGCACAGTGAAAAGTGATAAAATTAAACAAAGAATAAAAGGGAAAACTAAAGCAAACCCACTCTAAAACAATTTAACAGAGTAAGTCATATATTCACTTGTAGAGCAGGTACATTTAACCTTCAGAATTCAAAGCCTCAAATTTTGCATTTAAAATTTTTCTTCCTAGTGCCATTCCTTGCCCATTTTGTTGCCTTCTGCCTTTATGATCCCTTCTCCTCATACGTGTGCCCTTGAAAAATTTGTTTTTGTTTTAAAAATATAAAAATGAAGGTCTCTTCTGTGAAGTGTACCTGTAGAATTTTCTTTTACTTTTTATTTTTTCAAGCATATATATTCTATAGATGACATTGCAGAGTTCATGTGTCATCTTACCACAGTTTCATGGATGTCACGTCTTGTCTCTTACTAGGGAATTTTCCCTTGAGGACGAAGCCCAAGTCTACTGTATTCTTTGAAACTTCAAAGTACTCAGTCTGCTGATGTGTTAACTTAGTAGTACTCTGTAAATGTTAATTGGTTGAATAAATGAGCCAATGAAAGGGATGCAAATTCTTTTACCTCTGTTAAGAATGATTAATCTAGCCTTCTGGTTTAAATTGCTGTAAAGGCATTTGTTGGGGACCTTTGTTAATTTAACTTGTATTTTGCTGTGGAGCCTATGGAAGGTGTCTACTTGTCTAGTGGTGATCATATTGACTTCTATAGTATACTTTTTGGACATAGGATTAGAGATCTAATCTGGCAAGTGGTCAGTTACTCAGTGACTATTGAGGTGACCTACATTTTCTACATTTTTCTTTTAATATCGGTAAAGGGAGCAGTAATGGCCATCACAGAAATCTGCCTGTTTACTTGGTGGAGATTGCTCACCTCAAACCAGTTAATGAAATTTATTAATGTGGTGAGCATTTCCTTTAGCCATGGCCCTTATTTTAAGCCAGGAGAATACTACCAACAAAGAAGGTATATTGAGTAAACTTTAACTCATATACACACGTGTCAATCTTTCTTATTATACTTTGGGTGTTGAAACTTCACCATAATGGGAAAAAATACTTCAGTTGGAAAGTAAAATGCTAAAATATCTGATTATACTTATTATGCCTCAGGTAACATGTTTATTCTAGAATTAGTGGGATACATGAAAGATGTATTTGCCAAGATTTTTGTCTGCTTAAGTATGCAGTTCCGAAGCAGTGTTTTAATCCTATTAAAGCTAATTGAATGGAGTCTGGAGGCTTCGTCAGTTAGGTGAAATTCAATTTGTAACTGGTTTTAAGGGAATAAAATATAAGAACCAAACCATAACATCTAACTCTTTCCACTGATTCTTTCTATTTGAACCTTAGGGCAGTGTGAAAGAGTGTTTTCTGAGTTCATAGGGCAGTTCATTGGAGACATTGGGATGAATTTTGTTCTCTGAAAGGACAATTAGTAGGTTAAAAAAGAGGTCCCTATGTTTGGAAGTTTAAATTATGTCTTTGTGGGAGATCTAGTAGCACCACTGGAGGCAAAGGTCTGACAGTATTTCCATTAAAACGCTACTTTGCAGAGCAAACACCTTCACTGTAAAAATTTGCTCCGGGCTAAAGTTGGCATCAAGATTCTAGCCCGGAAGGTATTTTGTTTTAGAGATTCAGTTTGGCCAGTTTAGCTTAAGGGTTAAAAGGGATGAATAATATATGTATCCTACTGCTTTTTTTTTTTCTTTTTTAGTGTGGCTATCAAAATTTTTTTTTTTTGAATGACATTTGGAACTGAACTTTTTTATTTGTTCTATGCAACTAAACAGGCACATGTTTATAAAAAGAGGAGTTTGGAACAATGTACATTTTCAGTTGGATGATTTTGTAAAATAGGTTAAGAGTTTTGAGTTCTTGCTTACTTTTATTTACATATTTATTTTAAAAAATCATGTTGGAGATGTTTTTCTACTTTGAGTGCAACTAACTCAGTTTGACATACATTTGGAAGACAAATGTCATTGCTTATATAGGGTCTTGAAACTCCTTCTTATTTTCCCATGAAAAAAATTTATAAATAAAGAATGTCGATTTTCTAATGGCAGTGACATTACAAACATTTATGAATTACCTATAGTAAGTATCTCATGCTAGTGATAACCTAACTGAGGGAAAAGCAAATTTGGGAAAAATACAGTACTAAACTTTTATGTGAAAGGCAGGACCAACAACATGTTTCAATATTTATGCAGCATTTGCTTTTATTTAAGATCTTACATCATTTAATAGTATTTGCGACAATTGAAGGCCCTGCATAGTCTAATCTATGAGATTTCAGGAAGGAGAACACTTTCTACGTTAACATTCTCTCTCACTGTTATTTAATGTTCTTCACACAATTTTGATCTATGCAATGAATTTCCCTGGAAAATTTTTTATGCATAAAGAAATGGAGAAAAGAGTGTTTCTTGTATATTCCCTTTAAATCCACAGATCAGATATTTAGAATAATCTCTTCAATCTTTTACCTTCAGATGACTATTGGCAAAACATTTTTGAGCACCTGTAAATTATTTTGTCTTATTACATTATAAATTTATACTCAATATTATGTACAGCTTTTTAATATTTAGAGATAAACAAATGTAGTAAAAATTCTCATATTTTCTAATTTCGCTCTAATGATGAGACCTCATTTTGGAGACCAGCACCCTAGATATCGGTTGTCAGTCTGTGTGATAGTTTGACACACCTGGAAGAAGTCATGCAGGTTCTTTGGGGCTAGGGATCTGTTCCCAGAGGGCTGAATTTATGTAATCCAAATGTTGGCACCCTGGGCCTCTAGACCAAAGCGACTTTCCAGAGACACTGGATAAAAAGACAGAGGGAAGAACTTAACTTCTTTGTTTTAATATCAGCATCTCCATACATTTATTTTTCTTTTTTTTTGGTGGCCGGCTGGTACAGGGATCGAATGCTGTCTGGGCCTTGGTGTTATCAGCACTGCCCTCTAACAAACTGAGCTAATAGGCCAGCCCCTCCATACACTTGTGTTTATGTGCATCCTTCTCCCTATAGCTAATGGTTGACATCTACCTGTCCTCAAGACCCAGCTTCGATGGTCCTTCTTCAGAGATACTTTCCTTAGTCTCTTGCACACTCACAGGGAATTAATATTTCTTCTCCTAAATCATTTGAATTTCTATTTTAAGAGTGGTCATAACTGCCTTATATCAGATTTTTTTCTTATATATTAAAATTTTTCAGTTCACTTGCCTATGGGTGTCTAACTGTAGTGGATTGAATTATGTCCCCCCAAAACTCACTGAAGCTTGAATTGTGTCCCCAAGTTTATGTATTAGAAACTTAGCCCCCACCATGATTGTTAAGAGGGTGGGGAATCCTATTATGGTAATTGAAAGGTGGAGCCTTAGAGAGTTGATTGGATTGTAGGACTGTGCAGTAGTGAATGGATTAATAATGGTGGTCAGGGGCATGGTTCTGAGGGCTCTCAAAAGAGAGTGAATGAGGAAGTTGTCTTCTTGCTCTGCTCTCTCTGCTTCCACCATCTTTCAGTGTGAAACCCCTGGGTCACTGCCACCATCACCAGATGGACTTTGGTCTTCCCAGCTTCAGAAACTGTAAGCAATAAATTTTATTTTTCTTTATAAGTGACCCAGTTTCAGTTATTTTGATATGAGCAACAGAACAAACTAATATACTAGCCTGCAAGGCTCATGCACATTTCATTATTGTATCCCACAAAATGCCAGTGGCTATGATGTGGACTTAATGGTCATTTTGTAAACTCTCTTTGCCAACTTCTCGCCTAGACCACTGCAAAAACTTAAATGGTCTCTTGCTCAAGAGTCAACCTCTTTCCATCATCTTTTATAATCTGGCACATTAGATTTCTGAAACAGAGTTCCAATTATGTCATTCTTTCACTAAAAATCTCCCATTGGCTACTCTTCCAAGTAAGTGTATACTCTTTGTCTTTGTATACAAGGCCTTAAATAATCTGGTTGTTTCTTACTCTTCCAAAGTTAGTTCTTTATTACTTTTTATGGACCATATTTTAAAGTCAAGAAATGATAATATGCATCAAATATGTCCCATGCTTCTTTGTAACAAATAGTATAGAGTAAGTATAGATTCAGAGCATAGAGATTGCTTCCAGTTGCTATCAATTTAAACATGTACATTCCAAAATAATGATAAAATATTGCTGGTGATAATGCACTGTAGTGAATTTATAGTTGGATGAACCTCCATACACAAAGAGATTAATAATAGAAGAGAAAGCAACTTGACCAAATTTGCACAATCATTAAGTGCAAGAACTGAGACTTGGACCCAAGAGTAACTGTGTCTAAAGCTTTTGTACTTAGCTAGTAAATTAACCTCTCTATCTGTCTCATTTTCTCCCTCCCTGCTTCCATTTATGTGTGTGTGCATGTGCATGTGTGCATGTGCATGTGTGCATATTATATATAACTTAGATGACAATATTAAGTGCATGTATATTTCAGTTATCTGGAACAATTGACTAAGACAAAAAGTGACATATATAAATGTTAAGCTCTTCATTTATGTTTTAAAAAATCAACACTATAAGTACAAAATTGTGTAGACATAGTTTAACATTAGCTTATGTGAAAAAGAAATGGATTTTAATTGATCACAAAAAAAATAATAACCAAGATTTATTGAAACCTTCCTGTCTGCTAGGTACTTTTAGAGTAGTTTTATATATATCGACTTGATTGACCTTTACAAAAATGCTGAGAGGTGGATACCATTCTCATTTCCATTTTATATATAAAGAAACTGAGGAACACAGATGTTTACCATTCTGTCTCATTCTCTGGTTTTCCAATTTTTCCACAAATATTTAGCTGACTCCTAACATGTAATCAGTTTTGGAGATGTGTTAGTGATTAAGGTAGTTCCTGTTATTAGAGAGCTGACAGTCTAATTGGAAAGAGAGAAAAAAACAGAATTATCGTAATATACTATGAAAAGTTCCATGATGGGAGTCGGCATAGAGTTCTATAGCAACATGGAGGCTGCATGTGGTGGGTTTGCCCAATCCATTCTTCGGGAAGGTTAGAGAATGATTCCTAAAGTCTTCTCCCTAGGATGAGATCTGATAAATGAGAAACAGACTGGAGTAGTAGAGATGAGGATAAAGCACTTCAGGCACAAGAAATAGCAGTTGCAACAGCTCAGGGTTGGAGGGGAGGAGATCATGAAGAGCTTGACAACAAAGTCATATGCTGAACGGTGAAGGGATAAGTTATACATTTATTACAGAAATTAGACTTAAAGGAAATTGTGATGGCAAGTATTTTTTGAAGGATTGTTATATGGAGAGAATAATCTTATTCCACATTATTCCAGAGGGAAAAATGACTAACAGAAATTAACAGGTAGGAGTTAGAATGTGGTAGTTTACAGCTTTAGATTAAAAATAAACCTCTCATCTATTCGATTGATCCAATAGTGGGGTGGGTTTGAGATCCCTGTTACAGAGGCATTTAATTACAGGTTGGAAGATTTTCCTTTTTCATGAGTACTAGAGGGTTATTTTTTTCTTTCTTCCATTGGGAAGGAATTTAAATTGTTCTTAAAGATACCTTCCACCTCACTTACCTCTGAAACCATTTCTAGATTGGTAAGATCATGTTAAAAAAGGATGAACAATGGAATGTAGTATTTTAATTTGTTGAGTACAGAATTTGTAGAAAAGGACTGATAATATGTGAAGTTCAATGGTGAGCAATCTCATAGCTCATAGTTTGAAAGCCTATGAGCTTTTTAATTTACACTTTAGAGAAATAGTAAAGAAATAAAATTGTTGTCTTTTATTATATACATTTTCATTTGGGTATGGAAAGTAGCGTAGACACAACACAGGATACTGGACAATGTTTCTCAGTATCCTAGATATTTTATTTGGAAATACATATTTTGGAGGGTCCAAACATTAAGTGTGGTAATTTTTATTTCTTTATTTTCACCTGAAACAGTCCCTTAAAAGAGAAATAATTTCATTTGATATATGAAATGCTCTTATAAAATATTTAACACCACTTTTATATAGTTTATCCTGAATAAATGTATTTTAAGCATAGTTCATTGAGATAAAATTCTGGATCCAAGAGTGTGATTTGATGGCATTTAGGCTTAGTTGGAATTTTTTTAACACTGGCTGAGATATCTCCCCTCCCCTGATCTCTGATCTATTGTGGATCATGTACCAAGCAGTTTTGCCATAAAGTTCCCAGTGATAGTCTAAATAGTGGCAGATTACGCCAGAGAGTTAATAAATTTAGCCAATGGAAAATAGCTCAATTATCAGTGTTGTTGCTCTAAGGATGTCACTTCACTTCTTGTACAACTTTTGCTGGATTCAGAAATATCTCATCTATAGATCCGCAGGGGAATATGATGGAAGAATAACCTTGTGAGACATGTGGAAGAAAATGTGGGAGCAGAAATTACATAATTATCTAATTTCCATTTTATTTCAGTGAGAGCTGTTTACTAGTAGTTACAAATAGTGGAAGTGAGTTTAAAATCATGGCTTGGCAGAACATTCCACTTTCTTTCCTGTAAAATGCTGAGCTGCCATTCTTCTATAATCTAATCCCTAGAGGTAAGATCCAACTCCAAGTATTCATGTTGTCACTTTGCCTTTGCTAACAATTCATTGGGAGAGATGTGTCTTACAGCATTTCAACGTGGAAAACAAAGGGGAGAGTAAAGAAACATCCAAGATCTTAAAAAATGAGGACAAGAACAATCGAAGGTCATCTGGAGTTGGCCTTTCTCAAATTCCTTGGTCCTAAATATGGTATTATTATTTTATGGAAGTATCCATTACATGTCTAACCAGAAATAGAGAGAGATGAATATTTAGTTTGAAACACTGGGTTTAGGAGAAGGGGATTGGAACTAATTTGGGGAGGGGAGCAAATGTCAATCTAGAGCACCCCCTCTTTATTTCAAATATGGAACTTTGAGTTAAGAGAGGAAAACCATTAGATTGTAAATACTTTCAAAAACTATCATTTACCTTTAATTTTCACTAGGAAAAGTAGCTTCATATCTTAATAAATCATGTGTGAAAGAAGTTAAATTTAAAAGAGAATAATTGGCATTCTAAAAATGAGGAATAGGCACGCCACAGGCTCTGAAAGATGTATTTTGCCATAGTTATGTAAGAGTCAATTAATTCACGGAACTATTTTTTGCCACCCTAATGTTAATGTTGGAGCATCTTATGAAAGAGAGGTTAAAAGGACACATTTAATAACTTTGGAATCATGGTTGGTTATATTTGTGTTAGCTTTATCAAAAGGTCAATCTGAAAATTTCTGTCATTGATAAGACTGTGAATGAAATAATCAAATATATTTTACACACTGTTCCAGCTAAAGGTGAACTCTGTGTGACTTTAAATGAATGATTGGTCTGATCTCAGTGGAACTAATAATTTCATTTTAGGTTCATTTTGGGCTTATTTTATTCTTGTGACATTTAATGAAATCTATAAACAAACTTAAAAAAAATCTTATTCAACAATTTTATACTTTGGGCTTTTAAACATATTTTCATTGAAGCCATGAAATTATCGGTCTATTCTTTTGACACAGTCGCTTTGTAGAATATGGGATTCTATCATCTGCTTAATGAAAATTAACAAATGTAATCCATTTGGTCAAACTAGTTCTACAAATTAGACTTTTAAGTAAAGTTTTATGGGTGCGTGAAAAGAACTCTCTCTACCATAAAAAAAAATTGTAAGATTTATGGGATTTCTATTTAAAAACTGATCCCTGGCTTTACTTCTTAGTTTAAAAACTCTTTGACTTATTCTTCTCAACAGTACAAAAATCAATCACATTGTATACATTGTTCCTTCAATAAAATATAACTCCTTTTCATAGTCCAAAGCATCCTGTATGATCTGATTCCTATTTATCTTCCTAATCTGGTCCCAAGCCATTTGTCTCCCTTTCACTATATTGCAAACTGGCCTTAGTTCAGTTTTGCAAGCCCAGGATGCTTATTTCTGATAAGGAGACTTTGCATATGCCATTCCCCATAACCTGCTCTTTGTATGGCTGGCCCTTTTAATTTTTCAAGTTGATAATCCTGTTTGTTTTCTCTTTCTTCAAGTTAACCCCTGTTTATAAGTACGTGTTTAAGTTAGTGGTTCTTTATGTGTTGGTCTTCTGACAACTCCATAAACCTGAAGTTGACTAATTCATCCTTTATCTATAGCAGCCAGCAAATGCTCAATATGTAGTAGCTGTTCAATAATTACTAATTAATGAAAACACAACTGCAATAACTGAAAATAAATGTAGTAATTAATGAGTGCATAGCTCTGACATAGATGCCTTCAAACAGCTATTAGATACTTATTGAAACTGAAATATATGGAAAGCAATGGGTTTTTAAAGATGTTGAAAAATATAAAGAAATATAAGCCACAGTATGACACATCCTGGGAAGTACTACAAGTCATGATTATTTATTTTTGGAATTTTATTTCAGAATTATAATAATGGTCAAATATTGGAAATTTTCCAGAAGCTGCATAGATTCACCAGTTGATTTCTTTAAATATCCTGATAATATTGGGGTTAGTGCATATATTATGGAAACCTGACCAATATACCATATAAAAATTTAATCTCAGTTCTTATCTTGGTGACAAATGTGGAAAAAGCCATTTTTATTAGAATGGGCTGTGACTCAGTGTAGGAGGGTAGAATGAATAATTTGATATCGCTAAATGCTCAGCAGTCAGTTAATTAAAATGTTTTATTTGTTATAAATAATGTTGTGCTTATGATACAATTAGTGCAGAAGACAATTTAATTTTACCATTTAGAGTTTAGGAAAGATGATATCATAAGAAAGATTTTAATCAAATCTTAAAGTTCCCTTGGTTTGTTCTTTGGACAACCCAGTGAAAATATTTTAGGTAAAGCTTGAAAAGATGCAGGAAGGCCAAGCAAAAATGCCAAGAATTGGGTTAATTGGCATAATACAAGGTGGCTGGGCACAGTTGGGGAAAGTGTCAGAGGAGGGAGAATCCCTACCAAGAAAGACGGTTTGTGCAATTAGCTCTCTGAACTTTAACCCTTCCAGAATAATTAATGAGTAACAGAGGGGATCAAGACAAAGACACAAAGTGATATGGTTGGTGCTAGCAAGTAATACATCAAAGAATGCTCATAATTGGCCCTGTGGCTTTCATTCTTTGCCCTATTTCTTTCAATTCATTGACTCAAAATAATGGGTTCAGGTTCATTATCAACAGGTTTTAGCTGTAAGAGCACAACATTACAACAAAGCTTGGACTGTGGCAGTGTTGATGGCTAAGTAAGAAGTTGTAGTTGGTAACCACTATTTGAAGAAGGAAAATAGCAGTTTCCTCCTGAATGAATAAACAGAGTTTACACTCATATTTCGAATCTTGAAAGCCTATATTCTCCAACGTTACAATGCTGGAATATGGTTGGTGTGGGCAGGTATGTATATTTCCATTTGAACGATGTTTGAGACCATGGTGAAAGGGTTTATACTCTTTCTATTATTTTAAATGAAGTTGAATTATTGACATAGGGCATATAAAGACATCAAGAGTTTTGTCACTCTAGGCATGTGACTATATATTATTTCTTGTAATTTTGAATTACGTAGTTTGCAGAAGTTTTGATTCCCTTTAATTATTTACTTTGTGATGATAATGGAAGAAAAAGTGGAAAGTTTCCTTAGAAATTTCCAAGACAAGTGCTCTGAATTCTTCTAATTTAGTAAGCTAAGTTTGTTTTATATATATGTTTTAATAACATATTATTGTTTACAAAATATTCAAATAGTTTTCAAGATTTATGCTTTAATATTTTCTTTACTTTTCTGTGGTCATTATGTAAGGCAGAGTAAATTTTATTTTTGCACTAGGATATTTGAAAAATATTTTTCTTTACTAATAACTCCAAAGTCTTTAGAAGAAGTTAGCATTATAGTTATTAATTTTCATCATCATGCTATCACATTCATTTTCAGCTTTGGAAATTAGGTATCATTATGCAATTGCAAATATCAGAGTCTAGAACTAATTAATGCATTTGATGTTTGTCATTTAGAATTTCAAATATTTTCATAGTACTTAATATTACCATTTCACTTAACTAAAAATAGCTATGTATTTTAAACTAGAATTTTATTAAAAAGCTTCTGTATTTTTAGCTATTTATTATGTTGTCTTTCTCAAAAGCATACTACATATTGGTAAATGAGCCATATATTTGTTGTTGATGTTTTAATCAAATTTTTCTAAAACTTAAAGACAAACTGGAATAAAATATCAAATATGAGATTGATTGAGTTAGAGATTTAATTTTGTGATTTTCATTAAATAAAATATCTATTAAAATGCATTGAAAATTATTAGTGGAGATGAGACTGCCTGGAAATATTTAAATAGATCCTTGTTGGGTGTGCAATACATGTATATGTATATAATAGTGAAATATGTACTAATTATGTTACAGATAGAATGTATCTGCTAAACATCTAATATTTGCCAACAGAAAATTTATGACATTATCACCAATTCATATGAGCATGTTGTTGGGAAATCATTGACTCGCTATAATAAATCCGTGAATCTACAAATTTAGCTTGTACATTTCCTGTTTGGCAGTGTTCAGCTTAACATATTTTCTTTGTTTTAGACCATAATGGTAGATTAAATTTTAAATGAAGGAAATATTTTTTTCCCCATGAGTAGTAGAAAGCACCCTTTAATTTTGGTTAACATATGACTTGTTAATATATAACATTGCCCAAGTATTTCCTCTAGTGATTTAACATTTTTTAGACTTACAATTTTAGGGTTTTAGGTGTCCTTAGATACCACTTTTTGACTGTATTTTATCAAGTTGATCTAGCAAAAGGTCCTCCTAGCTCTAATAAGCTATGCTAAGTCTGGGTGAAGTTGTGAATTCAGGACTGAGACAATGGGATGACTTGCCTATGAAAATGATTGATGGAGATGAGACTGCCTAGAAACACTTAAATAGAGCCTTGTTGTGGGAGCTATATATGCACATATATATAATAACGAAATGTGTATCTTCGCTGAAATCACCCTGAAGCAAATGGATACGTACACACATCTATTACTTCTGTAAACATTCCGTGCTTTAATCAACGTGCACTGAGCATTTCCTGTTATAACAAGCACTGTAATAGATGGGCTGGAAATTTGAAGATAAATAATAGCGTCATCATGAAGCTCACAGTCTATATGGGGAAACAGATATGTAAAACAAATAATAATACAGTACTGTTCAATACCATACTAAAGACATAAATAAAATTCTCTCTGAGCAGAAGAAAGGAGCCACTAAATACACATGAGGGGACCACTAGAGGGCTTCATAGGAGAGGTGATATTTGAACTTGAGTCTTGAGATATAAATAAATATTAATCAGCCAGGAAAGGCTAAAGATGAAGGGGATGTATTATTCGAAGTTACCAAGGCACAGAAAGCAGCAAAAAGCAGCAAAATTAAGTTGCTTAAAAGAGTACCTTGACTATGAAGTACTGGTTGGAAAGTTTCTGGAATATTGTGTAAAGTCAGGCTGAAAAATACCTTGCACTTATGCTAATGATTTTGTACTTAATTCTGGGAGCTCTGGTGGGAGCATTGGACTATCTATCAGAGTGTGTGCTTTAGGAAGATCAACAAGTACATAGTGAGTCATTGGTAGAGACTGTGGGTGGCCACAAGATCTGCTGGGAAGCTGCTGTAATTATTTAGACAATAAACCATGACCTACCCAATGGAAGCGAGGCAGTGGGCATGAAGAAGAGTGGGGCTGATTTAAAGGAGATTGCTGAGATAGATACCATAGGATTTGATACTGACAGATGAAGAAATTGGTATAGTTGAGAGAAAACCCTAAGATTTATATTTTTGGTGTTTGGGACATTGTGGGTATATTTCTTTGTGGGAAGTTAATGAGATGAGATGAATGAGGGAACATTTAAAAAATAGCTTTACTGAGATATAATTCATAGATCATTCAGTTTACTCAAGTAAAGGATGCAATTCCCTGGTTTTTAGTATATTCACAGAGTTGTACAAATACCATCGCAATCTAATTTTAGAATATTTTCATTACCCTCTCTGAAAAACCTGCCATATCCATTTGCAGCCACTCCCTATTACCCCTGCTTCTCTAACTCCGGACAACTACTATTGTGTTTTTTGTTTGTTTGGGTTTTTTTTTTGCCTATTTTGGCCATTTTATACAAATGAAATCATACAATAGTGGTCTTTTGCTTGATTATTCTTTGAAGTAACATAATGAGTTCAAAATTTATCCATGTTGTAGCATGTATCAGAACATTATTCTTCATTCTTTTTTATTGGAAAATAGTATTTTATTGATGGACATACTACATTTTATTTATCTATTAATCAGTTGATGGACATTTTTGTTGCTTCTGCTGTGAGTAGCACTACTATAATAAATGTATAGAAGATTTTGTGTGGACATGTTTCATTTCACTTGGAGACATGTATGAGTGTACTTCAAAGTATTCATGGGAAAATAGAATTAAAAGATAGTGTGAATACTTCAATGAATTTTTTGAAGTACCCTCTTACACACACACACACACACACACACACACACACACACATGTACACATAAAACATACATATTTTCTTCTAAGAATTTTATAGTTTTAGCTCTTATGTTTAGGTCTATGACCCATTTGAAGTCAATTTTTGTGTTTGGTGTGTGTTTGGTGTGAAGGAGGATTCCAACTTTATTCTTTTGCATGTGAATATCCAGTTGTTCCAGCACCATTTGTGGAAGAGATTATTCTTTCCCCTTTTATTGTCTGAGCACCCTTATTAAAAATCAATTGACCAAAAATGTAAGGGTTTAGTTCTGGACTCTCAATTCTGTTCCATTGACCTACGTCTATTCTTGGCCAATTCCACACTGCATTGATTACGGTAGCTTTGTTATAAGTTTTGAAATTGGAAATTGTAGGTCTTCCTACTTAGTTCTTCATTCTTTTTTCAAGACTTGTTTGGTTATTCGTGGTACATTAAATTGGTGTATGAATTTTAGTATCAGGTTATCAATTTCTGCAAAAAAGCCTGGTGTGATTTTGGTAGAGATTTCATTGAATCTGTGATATATTTGGGGAGTATTGCAATCTCAACAGAATTACATATTTTTATCTATAATCATAGGATATCTCTCCAATTAATTATATTTTTATTTTCTTTCAACAATATTTTGGAGTTTTAGGATACAAGGTTTGCACTTTTTTTGCTAAATTTATTTCTAAGTGTTTTTATTTTCTTTCCCCCCTCGGGAATTTTTTTATAAATTTATTTTTGGATTACTCATTGCTAACTTATAGAGTTTGTTTGTTTGTTGATCTTGTATCCTGCAAACTTGTTTAACTCGTCTATTAGCTTTCTGGGGGATTCCTTAGGATTTTCTATGTACAAGATCATGCCATCTGCCAATAGTTTTATTTCTTCCTTTCCAACTTGCATGTCTTTTTTTTTTTTTTTTTTTTTTTTAATCTCATTGCCCTGATTAGACTCTCTGGTAATGTTGAATGGAAGTGGTAGGAGTGGACATCTTTGTCTTGTTCCTGGTCTTAGGGAGAAAGCGTCCAGTCTTTCGCCATTAAGTATCATCGTAGCTGTGTTTTTTTTATAGAATCCCTTTATTAGGTTCAGGAAATTCCCTTCTATTTCTAGTTCATTGAGTACTTTTTATCATGAAAATGTGTTGGATTTGTCAGATGCTTTCTCTGTATCTACTTATATGTTTTCAATAAGAAAATATTGAAAAAATTTAAATTTAGCAGCCCGTGGATACATATCAATACGTTATTAAAGCTACTTAAACATTTGTGTAACAAATTTTTATTTTTTAATAATAATAAGAAAAATGGCCCAACTATAAAAGTATTATCTGTGTATCCTTTCCTTCAGTATCCTACAAGGAATATATCTTTTTGTGTAAGATTTTAATACATTCTTTTTGCCCATAAAATAAAAATTAACTTATTTTATAAGCACATACAAGTATGCATCTGCAGCTATAATTTTTGTGTATTTTCAATGAAGACAGAATGGGGCTAATATTTGGGGAAGAAATGAAGAAGAATAAATGTACTTCTTAGGGTAATACATTTAATACTACCCTAAGTTTCAGTAATAGTATGTATTTACTAAAATTGTGGCATGCACAACATAATTGAAAATGGGTTTCTGCTTTGATATGTGGTATTTAAACTTGAGAAAATCCAAGCACATTGTCATAGACAGTAAGATATTCTAAAGAAAGCAGATATTTAGATCAGAACAGGAAGTTATTAGCATTCATAAGAGAATTATTTAAGATAAGGTTTGTACATTATGTGGCAACTGCAGAATTTCTTTCACTGTATCCTTTACATAAATACAGCAATGATTATAAATGACTAAAGGACTCTCTTTAGATCTAATCAAGTATGCTTTTTAGAAAAAGGAAATAGGGATATTTTCAAATGTAATAGTTATTTTTAAAATAATGTCATTTCTTAAAAATACATTTGATTATATAGTATATTAAAATCTCGGTTCAAGATAAATATTTCTGTATTGCTATATACCTGAGATGCCCTTTAAACACCTAATACCTTGATCCGTATTCAATTTTTTTTTTTACTTTAGTCTGCCTGCTGTGATGAAAGAGTCATCTCATCTTGTATTAATTTCATTTGATATATAGAATATCATTATGTCACAGCTGCTGGGGTAAGCTTAAATTCAGAAAATCTCTAAACTTTAAAAAATATTTGAAACTTTAGTATCAGGAATATTTTTCTTTTCATGTAGATGTCTATTTTAGCATCAATTAAATATAGTAAATATGGTATCTTTTTGATCATCAAAATATTTTATTTAAAAAAATTCCCTTTCTTATACAGTGACCAAATAACATAGCTTAAAATATGTTTGTGCATGTATTTTATCATTTTAATTTTTGCCTTTCTCTGCATTAATCATTCTGCATGGAAAACAGACCACGTTCATGGTTTGTAACTTGGAGGAATATGCTAGGTCAGTTTCACTGTGTATTATTTGAGTGTGCATGCATGTGTATGTGTTACTTTGGGGTTTGTGTCCTTATTTTTTATATTCTGTTTTGCTCTTCCTATGGAGTTATTCCCTCAAATACATTTTTGAAGAAGAATTTTTTTTCATGTTTCTCTGATAAAAGTAGCATGGTCAGTAGCATTGTTAAATTTGATTTTAACTACATCATAAAGATATCTAAGAGTGTTCTATAATTTGGTCATAGAAGAAACATGACTTTAAAACTAAATTTTGTCATTAAAACTTAAATTTAGATCTAATAGACTCTGATGCTTATGGTGATATATATTAAAATATAACATTTCTGCCCCAGTGTGAAAAAAGATGAATATTAAATTGTTTCTTTTCATTTCCAATGTGTATATTGAACTGTGTTTTGTTTTATTTCCAATGTGTTTATATATGTTTTCTTCAGGTGTATCTCTTGACCCAATGAAACATGTTTCTGAGCATGATATTAGTTTGTTTAGCACCAAATTACTAAAGTATCTAACACTATGAGTTTGCATTTGGTGAGCTGAGAAAATTTATTGGTTCAATATTTGTTCATAAAATATTGGATTTATAAATAATTTATTTTTTCAAATAAATACAATTAGGGCATTTTTTATATAAATCCATTTGATTAGGGAGTAATTTGAACTCTTGTCTGGTGGCAACAAAGTAATAAATAAATATTCTTGATATTTTAATACAAGAAAACATTGAATTTTATAGATTTTACTAAGATTAATTCTTGGTTGGATTTCTTTGGAAATTTTGAAAATGTCTACATATACATAATATACATACACACATATTTATATTGCTTTCCTATTGCTTTATACATGCAAATATTTATGTATTTTTATAAAGAAAATAAATATGTATATATATTTATATTGTTTTTATATTTCAGAAATGATTTTATTTTGTTTTATACATATATATTTATATTTTTATATTGTTTTAAAGAAAGCAGTTCTGAGAGCATTATAGTTAATAATCAGTGGAGGCTAAAAATGGTCAAATATCTTGATAGATTAAAATTACCCTAGACCTCTAAAAATATATGAAAATTAATAAGTAGAAAGATTAATTAATCGTGGTTGGCAAAAAACCATTTAGGAAACTTTTGTATTTTTTCAGTCAAGAGACCATGAACCCAGCAACTAAGGCAGGAACAGTGGGAAGGGGAAAAGTAAGGAGATTTTTAAACTACTAATTAACACATTACTGGTATAGGGTTAGCCATTAATTATAACTTCTTGGGGGAAGGAAGCAGTGGTCACTAAAAATCTACATAAATAAATCATATCAATCTAAAATTCTAGTTAAAATCAGGACAACAGGATATTATATTTTGATTAATAGTGCTCTACCAACTGTAAGGTAAGTTTCTAGGAATAGTTATGGGGATATAGCCTTCGAACTTTTCCTTTTCTGCATTTTTACCATCAGCATGAAGAGAATATATGTATCAAATATTTGCATAGGATTACTCAAGCTCTTCATTTCTTATTAAGTCAATTCTGATGAGACTTTTTTTAAGAATTTGAAAATTTTTTTGTCAAAATGATAACCATGTAAGGATTGATAATATTCTCTTATCTTTTAGTTTTTTCTTTATCTGTGATTATGTCTCTTTTAATTCATTATATTGTTTATGTCTTCTCTATTCTTTTGATTAATTTTGCCAAAAATTTGTCTATTAGTTTTTTTTTTTTTTTCCAGGAACAAACTTCAGCCTGGATCTTCTCTAGAGTACCTCTAGTTTCTATTTCACTTAATTTGCAAAATAGTCACTTTTTCAAATATGAGAATTCAGCATTTTAGCTGAAAATCAAAGTATGGAGAAATGTAGTTTACGAACACCAAATTTAACAAATCTTAAAGAATTATATTTACCTGTTTGTCTTATTTTCTTAAGGTTGTGTTCTCATTTTTATTATTTCATTGTGTTCAGGGTTTGTATTTATTTCCATTTCAATGTGTTTAGGGTCAGTGTATTCTATTGTTGGAAATATTCTTATAAGTGTTTTCGTGAAAATGAGAGAAAGTGTATCTTTGTTAAATAGCCTGTGTATAAATTAAAGAACTAGAAATATCTGATGGGCTTTCTGAAGTTGCTTTCCAGCATTGAGATGTATTCTTTTGCATTTTACATTTATATTTATTATTATTATTATTACTATTATTAGATTGTTATTTGGCAGCTAGCTGGTACAGCGATCCAAACCCTTGACCTTGGTGTTATAATAGTGCTCTAACCAACTAAGCTAACTAGCTAGCCCAATATTTATTATTTATTATTAAGACTTGTGATAGTTAGATAAGACTTAGATAATTTGCTTTATACAAGTAAACTTTTCTCCCACGTTGTTATTCAAAATTTTCCAAATTATTCAAAAAATTATAGCTCTAATACATTGTACATATTGTTTGAGATATTAGAACTTTTTAGCATCAGGGACTTAAACTTAATTATTTCTTAGACATAGATGCATATTTTCTAGCTTTTTACCTTCCCATTTACTTATATACCCACACTATATTCCTTGTCAGTTTTTCAAGTCAGGCTCTCTGAATGCTTGTTTTTAAGTTGCACTTAACGTAATACTTAAACTATGTCCAGGTTTAGTAACATCAATCAAGTTATTTGTCCAGGTCAGCAGGATTAGGGCTGGTCTTATAGAAAAAGAAGCAATTATTCTGTCATACAGTGTAAAGGAAGCCACCCCAACCTACTCAAAAATACAAAAAAGAAATTGCTTCAATCCTGCTTGGAATTCTCAGTTTTATTTTGCAACACTCTCTGAAATTCTACCAATTAAACATTTATTTGAGATACTAAGTATTCCCTTTCAAAACAAACAAGAAAAAAACTCTTTTTTTGTGGCCCTTTACCAATTTTTCACTAACCCTCCCTCCCGCTCTCATTTTCCCACCAAGGGCTATATAAAAGGATTACATTGTGTAATGTTGAATATACTAATTATCCTGATTTGAGCATCACATATTGCACACAGTTATTGATATTAAATGCCGTACCCCATGGATATATACAATCAATTATGTTTCAATTAAAAAAATGAAAAAGAAAGAAAAAAAAGAAAAAAAATTCCCAAATGGTATACATTTATATGGATTTACTCCTTTTTAAGTATCTTAGATACATTGAAAAGATAGAATAGGACTTTTGAACGAAGAAAATGGTGAGAAAATTTTAGGTCAAGATTTTCAGAAAAGGATAGGCTTAGGTGAAAGACAGCACTTTAGGCTGGAAATGAGATGAGAGCTCCTCCCCTCTCCTCTTTCATCCCAGAATTTAATTTATCAAAGAGCAACTTGAAAGCACTGAATGCTGTAGGTTAAAGGCCAAACATATTTTTAGGTTGAGGAAGAATGTGGAATAAGTGAAAGGAAGATTTTAGTCAAGGACATAGTCCATTTTGACCGTTTTGATAGATTAAATAAGAGTGAGTTCGGGAGTAATAGCCACAATTAGCACATAGTAGATCTCAGTAAATATTTGTTAAATTACCAAATAAGAGCATGCTCAAAGAGAATAGAAGCAGGTGTCAGTCTTCAAAGCAACTGAGATGGATGATGCACGATTGATTAATTTGTACGACCCAGAAAATTGCACTGTTCACCTGGTCTAAGCAATACAAAGTAGAAACCAGTCAAGCTGAATGTTTATAGTCATGAATATTCACAATACTTGGTTGATTGACTACAGGTTTTTCCATATTTCTCCCGATATCTTCATTTCTTGTTTCACCTTCTGTTTCACAATCTAGCGGTGCCATTGTGTTTTTGCTGAAATCAGAGGCATTGCAGATATTCTCAAATTAGTGCTTGAAATCATTGGTTTATTTCTACCTCATACATGGAAACATTCATAGAATTAGGTCTTGCCTAATCATCTGAAGTGTGTTAATCAAAGTTTGTGGAAAATGGGGAGTCCTAAGTAACATATGCCATGAAAGATAACGAGCTTTTCCCAGGACCTGCCCTATGTGTTCTATGGCCTCATATTCTGGCCTACAGGAGTTCTCTAACTCTCTACTTTATGAGACTCCACATATGATAATTAAAATTTAAGAAATGTTAGTTAACAAACTAGAATTTAAATATTAGTTCAAAATGGATTTTTGCATTTTACAAAAACTGACTGACAGTTTATATCACTTATTTTTTTCCTTAAATAAAAATATTTCTTAGGTTAGAGAATGATTGAACTCCCAATATTTCACTTGAAATCATGACTTGGGCAAGACAAATTATGGCCTTTTATTACATAAACTGTACATTGACTTTAATATGCCATATATTCCCACTGTGTTAACTGTGTCTAGGGAATAATTTAAGCTTTTTGTGCATTGTATTATGTTTTTAAGACCTCTAGGAGACCATTTGGCTCACTACAGTGGCCATTTATATAGCACACATAATCTGTGTTCTCTGTTCAGGTCCAGGGCTTTTTTTTTTTTTTTAAATTTGTAAGTGTATTTTTTTTTATATTTTATCAATATACAATATAGTTAATTTTCATGTCCCTTTACTGATTCCTCCCTTCCCCATCCCTCTCCCCCCATGTAAGTGTATTTTTTATATACATAACATGGAACAATTACAATTTGGCTAAATTGTGTCATCTGAACTAGTTTAATATTTCCCCATTAAGTTCTAAGCTCTCAAGCATTTACACTTTTCCCAGGCTTATTACAACTCACAGAAAAATCATTTATTTCCAAATGTAATTTGACATTTTAAAATTAGAGGATATGTTGCTCTTCAGATTCATACACAAATTTCCCTGACAGTTTTAAAAACACGATCCCTCATTTCTTCTTCACTAACCCATAATTACAAACTGAAAACATCTTATTTTCTAGCATATTAAATGTTGACTAATCTCTTAGGGATGAATTTACATTAAAAGAAACATGTAAATTATATTAATTTCCAATGAGAAATGCAGCTGTCGAGGGTACTACACGTGCATCTGATCATGAGAGGTCAGCTTTGTGACAGGGCTGGAATCAGAATAAAGGGGAGTTGACGGAGTGACTCAAATGTTTAATGGCAGCAGGTCATGACGAATGGCTGAATTTACCTCCTCAACAGGGACAGAAGAGCCACTGAGGCCGTTAGGTTATAAGCAAGGCATCTTCTTCCTTGGTCAGTTCTTGAATGGCCATTGCTAGCATTTGCCCATTAGATTCTAATTTATTTTTATTTCTTTGCTGTCCTAGGCTCTTTCTGTTTCATGTACTGTATTTTTTCTTTGGGTAAGCCGACAACCTCAATCAGGTTGCATTCCAGTTTTTAGCTAACTGGGAGGCCCTTTTCTTTCTTTAATGTGACACTGTGTAATGCTAGTGTGATTCTGTTATGTTTCAGTTCTACTGCTTCTAGGGGACAGCAGGGGATCATTATTCTTATGTATCATCCACATTAAATCCGGACTTGATTGTACACATATGCAGAGACACCTTTATATTACCTATCATATAGTAGGTGATGAAGACTGTGGCAACTTTAAGTGGTGAATTATTCTTTCCTTTAAGAATCAATTATAATGTAAACTGTACCAAATATAAATCTTTTTGTTGGTTTCCATTTTTATCAAAGTTATACATACTGAAATAGTTCAACAAGGCTTTATGAAAATCAGTAGTCTACCACACTCAGCCCCTCCCTCCGTTTTAAGTAACTCCATTCACAACTTTAGCCGATTTGTTTGGAAATAGTTAAGTCTCTAGTTGGTCAGTTTTAAGCACTATCAGTTGACTTCCCAGTCCATAGGGTCAAGAATTAACTATTTGCCACCCACCCTCATAGTGCATAAAAATCCTTCCCATTTCTCCACTTCCCCATAGGAGAATTATGTCGTTATTTTGGCTAGATCAATGTTATTTGTTTACATTATCATGACTGTGTATGCACTATTCAGAACTGCAGTCAACCACAATTAATTTCCTTTAATGTTGAATGTTTTGTTTTTCCTGGCATTATGTATTATATATACATATATTTACAAAGAATTACATATAATAAGGAAATTATAATTTCAATTTCCAGTTTCCTTTCTGTTTTATGACATAGTCCTTTAACAGAGCATCCCTTTCTTGTTTTGTCCTTATATTGTTATTCCTCCAAAGATATAAATAAAGCTTCATAGTATCTATTTCCTCAAAGTTGCTTTTCTTTTTTTTCTTTTTTCTTTTTGGTTTGCTTTATTTTATTTTAGGGACTTTTCTCAGGTGTATTGTAATCTGCGGTTTGTGCTTATATTCGAGAATAGGAGACTCAAAAGATGTTGGAAATCTTGAGAGCCTGGCCGGGCATGTTGACTGACAGCTGCATTGTAGGATGGTCAGATTGTACCGTTTGGTACCTTTACCTTCAGGTGTTTCCTCCTGTGCTAGTCTGGATTCCCAGAAAGGACCATTTAAGTCTCCTACTTGGAGAGTAGTGGCCTGGCTGTGAGTGTCCTGGGTCCTCTGGAGGAGAGACCTAGTGGGCATGTGTTCACTTCATCCTCCTGTTTTCGTGGACAGAGTCCAATTTTAACTGTATTGTGTCCAATTCATAGAATATCTGTTTTGCACTCATCAGAGAATTATCTCCAATATATTATTGGGATAAAGCAGAGAATATTGGGATCTTATGATTTCCTAAATAACTTTTAACTAACCTCTCTGTATAAACATTTCATTTCTCATCTTATTTGCAGAGGCACCTGAGGCCAGCAATTCCAGAAGCTTTATGGTTTAAGGCTAAGAGATCCTTGATTTTCTTCGATGATTGCTTAGAATCCAGTTTTTTCAGATCTTTCATAAATCACCACTTATTCAGTTCCTTTTCAGTTTTAGAAACTTTTGTTGTTTTTCTCTTTCTTTTTCTCTCTGTTTTTGTGAGTTGAGTAGTTTTTTTCTATAATAAATTTCGAGGTATAATTGATATACAATAAATTGTGCACACTTAAAGAACACATTTTAAAAATTAATTAATTTTTATTAACATAAAAATTGTGTATATTTATTGTGTACAACATGGTGTTTTGAAATATGTGTACATTGTGGAATGGCTTAATGAAGCACATTAAATATGCATTATCTCACTGCCTTGGGTTGAATGTTCCCCCCGAACTTATCCCTACTGTAACTGTTGAGGGTGGGAAATTCTGTTACGGTAATTGAAGGGTGGGTCCTTGAAGAGGTGATTAGATTTGGGACCATGCAGTAGTGAATGGATTAATAGTGGTGGTCAGGGGCATGGTTCTGAGGCTTTAAAAGAAGAGCACATGAGAGGTTACTCTCTCTGCTCCACCATTTTCTGCCATGTGAGACCCCTGGGTCACTGTCACCACCACCAAGATACTTACCAGATGTGTTCCTTGCACTGTGGACTGCCAAGCCTCTGAAACAGTAAGCAATAAATTTTGTCTTCTTTATAAATTACCCAGTTCCCTATATTTTGTTACAAACAACAGAAATTGACTAATACACTCATGTGCTTATTTTTTTTGTGGTGAGAACACAAAATCTACTCTCAGCAATTTTCAATAATATGTTGTTATTAACAGCAGTCACAATGTTAATGAACATATTCCTCCTATTTAATTGAAATTTAGTATCTTTTGACAAACATCACCCCCCCAATCCCCAATTCTACTCTTTACTTCTATTAGTTTAACTTTTTTAGGTCCCATATATGTGAGATCATGTAGTATTTGTCTGTCCATGCCTGGTTTATTTCACTTTGGGTACATATCCGAGGAAATGAAATCATATGTCAAAGAGATGTCTGCACTCCCATGTTCATTGCAGCATTATTCACAATAGTCAAGATATGGAATCGACCCAAGTGTCCATCAGTGGATAAATGGATAAAGAAAATGTGGTATGTATACCCAATTGATACCATTTAGCCTTGAAGAAAAAGGAAATTGTGTCCTTTGCTACAACATGGATGAACCTGGAAGACATTAGGTAAAGAATATATTCTGATAACTTTTAATATACATTTACACCTGTGAAACTATCACTACAGCTGAGATTGTGAATAAATCCAATAACCCCCAAAGTTTCCTCTTGTCCCTTTACAATCTTTTCGTTTACCCTTTGCACCTTCCTCCATTACTGTCTCCAGGCAACTTCTGATCTGCTTTCTGTCACTATGTACTAGTTTGCATTTTATAGAATTTCATGTAAATAATGTCGTTCAGTATGTATTCTTCTATTGTCTGGCTTCTTTCAGTCAGTAGAATTTTGAGATTCATTCATGTTGTAGCAGGTATTAATAGCACGTTTCTGTGCTATTGCTGAGTAATATTTCTGTGTTGTTGCTGAGTATTGTTTCCTTGTTCGGATGAATCTATCGGTAGAAATTTGCATTCTTTCTGGCTAATGGCTATTACCAACAAAGTTCTTAGGAATATTTGTGCACAAGTCTTTGCAAGAATGTGTGCTTTTATTTCTCTTGAATAAATACTTAAGTGGAACAGCTGGATCATATGATGGATGAATGTTTAAATTTTTAGGAGTCAGCCAACTTTTTCCATAGTAACTGTAACATTATACCTTCCTGCCAGCAGTATATGAGAGTTTATTTCTTCCAACCTTGCTAACAACTAGTATGGTCAGTCTTTTACATTTTAGTTATCTTAATAAGTTTGTTGGGTGCATGTCATAGTTTTAAGTTGTTTCCTAATAACTATTGATATTGAGCACATTTTAATTTGCTTATTTGCTATCCTTATACTTTCTTTGGTGAAGTGTTTGTTAAAATAGTTTCTTCCTTTCTTATTGGGATGTTTTTACTAAATTTGGGAAGTTTAAAAAATATAATCTATATACATGCCCTCATCAGACATACGATTCAAAAATTGTTTGCTTTAGTCTCCTAGTCCTATCTTTTCATTCTTTTAACAGCATGTTCTGAAGAGCAGGTGTTTTACTTTTTGATGAAATTGAATCTATTAAATTTTTCTTTTCTGGATCATGCTTTAGGTGTCATCTAAGAAATCTTTTCCTCAACCCAAATTCACAAAGATTTTTTCTAATATTTTCTTTAAGAAATTTTGTAGTTTTTGGTTTTATATTTAGGACTATAATCCATTTTGAATTAATTTCTGTATGTTGTGCAAGTTATGGATTAAAAGGCCTTTTTTTGCATATTCAGTTTTTCCATAATAATTTGGTGAAAATACCAACTTTCTACACTGATACTTTTACACCTTGATCAAAATCAGTTGTCTAGGTATGTATGGGTCTACTTCTGCATTCTCTATTCTGTTCCATTGATCTTTACATGTGTTTTTATATAAATGCCACATTATTATTATTATTATTATTATTATTATTATTATTATTATTATTATTATTATTATTTTTGCAACTTTGTAAGTTTTGAAAGCAGGTAGTGTTAGTCTTCCAGTTTTGATCTTCTTTTTCAGTTATTTTGGTTATTTACATTCTTTCCATTTCCATATGAATTTAGAATCAACTTGTTAGTTTCTACAAAATCCTGCTTGGATTTTGGTTGATTTTGTGTTGAATCTATAGAACAATTTTTGGATTTTTTGACATCTTAATAATATTAAGTCTTCCGACCAATGAATACAGAATTCCTTTTCAATTATTTAGGTCTTTAGTTTTTCTCAGCAATGTTTCTTAGTTTTAAGTGTACTGGATTTTAACATATTTTGTCAGATTTATTGTTAAATGTGTTTTGATGCTATTTAAATAGTACAATTTAAATTTAAATTTCCAATTGCTTATTGCTAGTGTATAAAAATTTCATTAATTTTTATATATCAATTTTGTATCCTGCAGCCTTACTAAATTCACTTAATAGTTCTAGGGGCATTTTTTTGTTTTCGTTTTTGTAGATTCAAATAGATTTTTTACATAGACAATCATGTCACCTAAGAATAAAAACAGTTTTATGTATTTCTTCCTAATCTGAATGTCTTTTATGCCATTTTCTGCCTTATCAAACTGGTAAAACCTTCAAACAAAGTGGAATAGAAGTGGTGAGAGTAGACATTTTTGTTTTGTTTCTATTCAATCTTTCTCTGTAAAGTATATTTTATGTGCTTCATATGTTGAGGAACTTTCTTTCTATTCTAAATTTGCTGGTACTTTTTTAAAAATCAAGAATGGATGTTGTATTTTGTCAAATGCTTTTTTGATGCCAATTGAACTGACCATATTTTTCTTTTTAAGTCTTTTAATATGGTGAATTACATTGATTGCTAAACCTTATATTTGTAGGATGGATTTCACTTATTCATGATTTCTTTCTTCCATTTGATATGTTGTTGGATTGGATTTACAAAAGTTTAAAATTCTTCTACTTATGTTCATAAAGGATTTTGGTTTGTAGTTGTCTTGTAAAATGTGGTTTTGCCAGGTTAATACTGGCTTCATAGAGTGAGTGGGGAAAGGATTCTCTCCTTTACAATTTTCTGGAAGAGTTTCCACAGAGTCGGTATTATGTTATCCTTAAAAGTTTGGTAGAATTCACCACTATCTGAGTTTGGAATTTTCTCTTTGGAAAGGTTTTTAACTTTATATGCTATTTCTTTAATAGCTATGGGTTACTCAGGTTATATGTGTATATATATATATATATATTTTTTAATCAAAATCTTGTTTGTGTCTTTTAAATAATTCGTCCAATTGATTTAAGTTTTGACTTTTTTTGGCAAAAAGTTGTGATATGCACTGATCATCTTTTTAATATCTGTAGTACCTTTAATGACACCATCTCTCTCATTCCTTATTTGATGATTTGTGTTTTTTCTCTTTTTTTTTTCTGATCGGTCTGGCTAGAAGTTTGTCAATTTTATTGATTTTCTCAAAGAATAAACTTTGGGTTTCATTGTTTTTCTCTATTTTATATTTTATTAATTTTTCTCAGATCTTTTTTTTTTTCTTTTACTTACTTTGGGTTTAATCTGCCTTCTTTTTCTAGTTTCTTAAGATAGAAGCTGAAATCTTTGATATGAGACCTTTATCCTTTTTTAATGTAGGCATTTAGTTCTAAAAATTCCTTAAGTATTGTTTGCTTCCTCAGCATCTCACATGTTTAACACTCTTTTACTTTAATTTTCATTGAGTTCAAAATACTTCCTAATTTCCCTTTTGATTTCTTTTTTGACTCATGGGTTATGTAAAAGTGTATTTTTTTGTTCCAAATATTTGGTGATTTTCCAGTGATTCTTCCATTTTTATTTCCAATTTAATTACTCTATGCAGAGAACATATTTTGTATGACATGATTCCTTCTAAGTTTATTGATATTTGTTTTATCGCATATAGTGTGGTCTATCTGGGCCATTTTTTCATGTGCACATGAAAACGATGTACATTTGTTGTTGTTGGGTTGAGTGTTCTATAAATATCAATTAGGTCAAGTTGATTGATAATGATCAAGTCTTATATATTCAATGAGGGTTATTAAAATATTAGGCTATATTGTACAATTTTCTATTTTTCATTGTAATGCTATCAGTTTTTGCTTCATATATTTTGAAACTCTGTTATTAGTTGCATAACTTTAAAATCACATGCCCTCTAAATGAATTGACATTTTTATTATTATGAAATGATCTTTTACATCCTTGCTAATATTCTTTGCTCAGCAACCTACTTTAACAGTATTAATATAGCCACTTCAATTTTCTTTTGTCTAGTGTTAGTATGGTATAGCTTTTCCCATTTTTCACTTTTAACTTATTGGTTACTTTATATTTAAAGTGAATTTCTTGTAGAAAGTATATAGTTAAGTATTACTTTTTAAAAAATACAATCTAACCATCTTTGCCTTTTAATTGGGATAATGAGATAATTTATATTTACTGTAATTATTAATGAGCAGGTTTAAATCTATTATTTTGATGTTTGTTTACTGTTTGTTCCATCTCTCCCTTTCTGTTTTCTTCCTGCTTCCTTTTGAATTAATCAAATTATTCAAATATTGTTTGTGATTCCATTTTATCTTCTTTGTTAGCTTATTCACTAAAACTCTTTGTTTACTTTTCTTAATGCTTACTTTAGGGCTTACATTATATATCTTTTACTTATCACAGTTCATCTTCAAATGATATTGTACCTTTTTATGCATAGTGTAAGAACCTTACAATTGTATACATTAATTTCTCTTCTCCCAATGTTTGTGCTATTTTTAAAATTAATTTTACTTTTACATATATTATAAGCCCCACATTTCATTACTGTAATTTTTGTTCAGTCAATTGCTTTTTAGAGAGATTTAAAAAATAAAAAAATTTATATATTTACCCACAAATTGCTATTTCCAGTTCTCTTTTTTCTTTGTGTAGATTCATATTTCTATCTGTCTAAAGAACTTCCTTTAACATTTTTTATAATATGAGTATGCTGGTGATGAATTCTTTCAGATATTTTATGTTTGAAAAAGTATTTTACTTCCATTTCAAAAAGATCTTTGTTGAGCATAGAAATCTATATTTACCTTTTTTATTTTTTAGTAACTTGATGCTGTTTCATTGTCTTCAGTGATAAAAATCTGCTTACATCCTTATCTTTCTTCCTCTGTACATAATATGTTTTTCTTCTCTGGCTGCTTTTAAGACTTTGTATCTATCACTAGCTTTGAACAATTTAGTAATGATATGCCATGATTTTAAGGCTTGGAGTTAATCAAGCCTCCTGAATCTATGAATTTATAGTTTTCATCATATTTGAAAAAGTTTCGGACATTATTCCTTCCAGTACTTTTTTTCTGTCCTCTCCTTCTTTCCTAACTCTGGGGACTGTATTTATATATTTTAAGCTACTTGAGGTTGTCCCACAGGTAGTTGACCCTCTGTTTATTTTTGTGGTTATTGTTGCTATTCTTGTTTTACTCTGTATTTCATTTTTACAGTTTTTGTTTTGTCTATCAGTTTCCTAATAATTTTTTTCTGCAGCATTTAATCTGCTGTTATTTCCATCCCACATATTTTGCATCTCACACATTGTAACTTTCATTTCTAGACATTTAATTTGAGTCTTGATTGTATCTTATGTCTTTACATAATTTTACAAACATATACAATGCAGTTATTATAACTGTCTTAGGTCTTTTTCTTCTAATTATAATGTTTATGTCAGTTTTATTTGTTTGATTGATATTTCTCCTCATGATGGGTTGTATTTTCCTATTTATTTGCATACCTGGTAATTTTTTACTGGATACCAGACACTGTGGATTTTACCTTATTAGATGTTAGATGTTTTTGTATTCTTATAAATATTTTTAAATTTTGTTCTGGGACACAGTTTAGTTACTTGGAAAGAGTTTGATATTTTTGGATCATATTTTTAAAATTTCTTTTAGATGGGGCCAGAGCAGTGCTAGATCTAAGGCTCATTATTTTAATAGCTGAGGCAAGATTCCTCTGTGCTCTCTACCCAATGCTCCTGAATCATGATTTCTACTATGGCTGGTGGGAAATGGCACTATTCTTGACCCTGGTGAGAACTGGACACAGTTACCTCGAATCATTTCAGGTGGTTCTTTTTCTAGCCTTGAGTATTTTCCTTACATCAATGTGCTGATCAGTATTTTGCTTACAACTTTGAGAGGGACACCTGAAGATCTCTGGAGTTCTCTCTCTGTGGCTCTCTCCTCCAGATATACTGTCTTGAGAACTCTAGCCACTTCTATCTCCCTGTACTAATAGGCCTGCATACTCAACTCAGGAAGTCTGCCAGCCCCTGCCCAGGTTTACTTTCTTTGTACCATAGCCTAGAAACTCTCAAGACAGGGAACTAGGGCAATCATTGAGCTGACCTTTTCTTCTCAAGTGTTTTTTTGTATTTCCGTGGTCACTCCTTTTGTTGACTAATGTCCAGTCTCTTGAGAGCTGGTGTTTCAAAGATTTTGTCTGTTTTTTGGTTGTTTTAGTTAATAGGGTAAATCTGGTACCTGTTACTCTATCTTGGTTGACTACAGTAACATAGAGTTTTTTCATTCTTAATTGTTTTACTATCATGTTAGTGAGATTTCAACAATGTGTTAGCAGCAATTATAAAGTGATATTTAAGAGCTGTTAATTATAATTTTAATAAAAACAGAAACAGTATGGTACAGTATCTATCAAATAGGGCTATCTGATGATGTCCGTTATTGTGGTAAAAGAACACAGAAACGATAACAGGAATATCTGGTTCTTGAACCAAATCTCCCATTTATTAGCTTGTGACATTTTGTTTCTCTTTATCCTTGCTTTTCTTATTTGCAAAAAAAAGAAAGAAAGAAAGAAAGAAAGATTATTATACTTATACTATCTTTTTCATAGAATTGTGACAATCATTGAGATGATATATATAAACTTACATTGGAAAATCAATATTTTATGCAACTATAAGATCGTCTTAAAAGTTTTAAAATTTAAGTGCATAACATTTATTACAAATAATTTTAGAGTATATAATCCATATGTATTTCCCACATCATTTATATACTTCACAGGAAAATCCCATAATATAAAAATGTTCAGTCCTAATAAATTATAAAATCACTATATGACCAATAATCAAAAATATTTGTATGTCTAATTCATTAGGACTTATCTAGATTTCTACTTTTTATCCATGTATCTTTCTATCTCTCATGATTTTGTCTATGTAATTCAATTAGGATTAAAATAAAGATGAAATAGCATGAAATAGCATTAGAAAAAGAAAAAAAGCCATGTTTAAATGACAGACATTTTTACGGTATTGATTCCAAATTGTGGGGCCTATTGCTTTTAAAGGCGTTACTTCAAACACAATGCTAAATTTGTTTTAAATATAACTACGGAATTACTGAGAGGACTCTTTCCCCATTTATATCAAAGATGAAAGATGGTTTGTGATAATGCATAGGCTATTTTCCTGTCATCATAATTGGACTTATTCACTAGACTGAATTAACAACAGAGAGATGATCAGGGAGCCTGCCCATTGATATCCTATTACAGTTATAACTAGTGATAAAAATTTTAGACTGCACTCTATGCTATTAAAATACTTTTGCTTTTATAAAACGCCATATGCATTTATATTGTCATGTGAATGTATTATTATAAGATCATGGAATACATTAACTCTAATTTAGCAAACTAGGAGTAAAATTTTGACTTGGTAAGATTGGCTCATTGCTTTATTTGTTTAAACTAATACTAGTGGTAAAGATCTATCATATTCAGTTTAGAAATTCAGTCTGTGAGTAGGACAAATCTGAACTGAGATGCTGGCTCCATTAATAGGATTGCCAGATAAAATACAAGATGCTTGGCTACATATGAAATTCAGATGAACAACAAATAATTTTTTGGTGTATTATGTTCCATGCAATATTTGAGACACACACTAAAAATATTTATTTTTTTAAATCTGTAATTCAAATGTATCTGAATATCTTGTATTTATATTCACAAAATCTGGCAACTTTATCATCCATCAGTCACCAGCTAATGTCAATCCCCTTTATTCATTGACCATTTTAGTCCCTGAGTTTAAGACATTCTCTCCCAAACTAGCTCTGTCTTGGTGATTTCAATGCCTCTACAGATAATATTTCCAATACTTTGGTCTCTCACTTCCTTGATCTATTTTCCTCCAAAGATCTTCAACTCTATTATATTAGTGGCACTTTTGCTAATGTACACTTTCTATGATTTTATTCTAGACTTCATCATTCCAAATATATGCACCTCTTTCATAATCTTTAATTTCAAGCATTCCACGCTCCAACCAACACTTTTCATTTTTCTTGTTCACCTCTTTGAAAATTCCAACTCCAGCATTTACTCTTTTTACTTTACTGTGACTCACAATTCATTGATTCTTCTAGCATTTCATTATCTTCATCTTTTGTGTTCTTTTTTTCTCTTTAAAAAATTTTATTATGAAGATCTGGCATCATGGAAGACTACTATTCATATAGTAAAGGGAAAAGGCAGAATACTACATATCAGTGGATCTCAACTTGGGTGATCTAAATTCTCTTCTTAGTTAACAGATACCACAGTCCTTCATAGTAGTATAGAATTATTGTTATATGGAGCCAGACTACCTGGACTTAAGGGACCTTTTCCTGCCTTCCCCATTTACTAGCTGTAACCTTCAGTAAGTTACCAAATATTTTTGCCTCAGTTTACTATAAAACGGCAATAATAATAGTTAGACATACCACATAGGATTATTTAGATAAATATGTAATTTACATAAAATTTATAGCATTAGAACAGTTCCTTCCTGGTACATAGTATGCACTATAAGGTTAGCTTTTGTTATGATCGTCAATGTCATCGACATTATCACCATCAAAATATCGAAATGCCTTTGTTCGCACTCTCTAATCCTTTGTGCATCAAATCTATTTAAATCCAACTGCACTCTTCATGTGCACATAGAAAGTAGAGAGGTTTCACTTTAAATTAATAATTGCAAACCTCATGTTGGCTGGTACTGCTGCCCAGAAATCCTATTTCATGTCCAAGATTCCATTTCTCTTTCACATGTCTCCTTTCTCACCAACCTTAAACATTCAGTGAAGTAGCATATAATAGTAGGGCCTCCTCAGGAGAGAACTTGCACAGACTCACAGCCACGTTGCCCAGCCCGAGTCTGCCCACACTCTCTGGCTGCCCTGCTTTTCCTCTGAATAAACTCTCGCTCCCACCATGACCCATCCCCTCATTTGTGCATCACATCTCCTCTCCTCCTGTGTGCTGGACATCTAACAGGCACCTGAAAGTTAACATGTCCTGATTGCTCTAGCAGATTGCACATGTAACGGCAGCTGTATCCTTACACCTCCCCAGGATGAAGCACTTAGAAGCTACTTTCTTTTCACTCTGTACATCTTTTGCATGAGGCCCTAAAGGTCACATGGCACACAATAAATTAATGTACTTTATTCTTAGTTTTATAATCTGGAAAAGGTAGATGATAACAAATAATAGTACCTATCAAAAAATTCTGGGAGAATTAATTCCGTAATGCATGAAAACTGCTGAATGCAATGTCTGATTTAGTGTAAATATTCAATACATGTTTACACCTATTTTTACTATCATTGATAGTCCTCTTTCCTTTTCCATGAAATATATCCAGATAATGCTAATGCAGATAAATAAAAACACACATGCACCTAAATATAAAATAGGATAAGTTTAAATGCCATCAGGTTTATATTAACACCAAACAAAATATGCTATTTGTACCAGTTCTGTAGAAGATCAATTCTTGTTTCACTGATCATGTGAAGTTTGAATGGTAACTGGAGAATTAATCATCAGAAGTGGTGTAGTGTAGTGCTAAGCCTTTGTCTTGAACCAGACTTCCTGAACTTGAATTTTACCTTCAGTATAATTTTGGTGACTTACCTGAACTCTATGCCTCAGTTTTCTCATCTGTCATATGGGGATTATAGTAGGACCTCGTCATAGAATTGTTCAGTTATTTCATATTTGAGCAGTCTTTAGTGTAGTAAGTGCTTAAGTGTTCACAATTCATATTTTTATTATAATAAAGTGGTCTTCTCCATAAAGAGTTCTAGTGCTCACTTTTCTTGCAGGTGTTATGGTCAATGAATATGGGAATAGTTTTTCATAACTTCAAAAATATAGATTGCAGCATAATTTTGTCCCTTTTTTTGTCTGTAAATCTTTTAAAAACAAAATGGTAATTTTAGCTGCATTTAAAGTGTGTGGCATATAATCAATACCAAATGTCTGTCACTTTCATTCATTCAATAACTGTTTACCAAATATTAATTATATGTTGCACACTAAGTTTGGGGGTGAGTAGGTTGACATAGTTTCTGCCTTCCTAGAGCTTCTAGTATGAAACAGGTAAGAGATAAGTTTCACATTAATTACTACAAACCCACCTATTTCTTTTCTTTATAATACCATGTTGGAATAAGGCTTGGACCAATTTTGTCTGATGCATTGTAGGATGCTAGTTTTTAGGAGGTCCAGCAACAACCCTGGGATACATTGGATACAGGGTGATAGTTTTTTCAGGCTTCCCCACACAATTTTTTACATGACTTGTAAAATCTAACTTGATCTCCCTTCCACTAAAGTAGACAGCGCTGCTCAGTGGAAATAAATTTGGAAAAAGAAACCTCTTCACGGATGCTGACCTGTCCCCGTTGAGTGTGTAGCATCTTACTTAGGCAGGTCTCAAGTGGAACTAAAGATTATGCTTCTGAGCCTGAGACCAGGCAGCTGTCAGATGCCTGAAGTTAGCAGGTGCAGGCAGTCAAAATGCTGAAAAAGAATGATGCTCGGCGTCTGGCTATTGACCAGAAATCGGTGATTCACTTTATTACCTGATCGTTAAACTCTTAAATGTGTTTCCCAAATAGTTGTTGCTCAAAAGACTGAGGCAAAAGAACTAAAGAAATTGAAGAATATTTTGCTGATATGGTATTCTGAAGATAATAAACTTCTCTTCTGAGAAGTATTTATAACAAGATAAGTGTAGGTTAGTTTCTTTTATTCTTCTATCTATAACACTATGAAGGGAAAGAGTATTCCAAATAATTTAAATTTTATGTTCAGAGCATGTAAAAAATCTCTTATTTTGAATATAAAGAGTTATATTATTATTACTAATTAAGAGAAAATGTCTAGTCTCATCAAGTACATTTTGTACAAATACCTTAAAATATCAATTAGAAAGGCATAACACGTTATTAGCATGCCTGATAGCCTTTAAGACATGTTCTGGCTATGATAGAGAATATGCATATGAAAACTTTAGAATATTTAATAAGTCCCACTCCTGTGTTCTTTGAAGCAAGTCACTTTATGTTTAATATTTAGAGGCCCAAGTTCACAACTTCTAAATAAAACTTTACATCTTTCATATTGGAATACTTAAATTCTAATTCTGCCATAAATTTAGATGATATGATTTTAGAGATTGGAGACTACCTTTTGATTTTTGAGTAAATTACTAAGCATTACCTGGCAGCTGAGAGCCCCAGAAATCGAATCCAAGTGGCTTTGTTGTTCATATTCACAGGAAGGCCCCACATAGCACCTAGAAGAGTCACCCTTCATGGCCTTGCTATTCCTACCCACACATTCTACCTCATTGATCAAAGAGCTCAATAGCATTTGATTCATTTTATGACCTCAAGTAAATCAAATATGTATAAAAAATTGACCTTGGACTCCTCGTGTATGTTAACTCATTGGTAACTTTCCATGATGTTTCTTTATAAGAAGGTCTCAAACAGTCATACTCTCTTAAATACTTAGATGTGTATTTTCACGTTTCTTTCCTTTTTCTTCCTATTATTTTCAGGTAAAGCTACGTTCTTTTAAATATGTTTTCATTTAGAACAAGAAATGGTTTATGTTTAACAGATTTTGATAAATATAAATAGATATTTCAAGTTTGATGATAGCTTGCTTAGCGAGATTTGCAAGATGAGAGCCTCTTATCTTTACTTAAATCCTTTTGTACTATATAACCAAGTTTTAACAGTTCATGTTTTAGCCTAATATTTTCTTGCAAGAATTTGACGAGTGATATTTTTAAAGACTTTTTTCCATTCATAAGCTTACTCCCATTTGTATAACCTTTACTTATAGTGAATATAGTGTTTCAAAAACTTTAGTCCTCTCTTTGTACAGTGTGAGCCATCTATTATTAATGAAATATTGGTGAATTTTTTTTCTGAATTGTCTTGAGAGAATAATGTTCTCCTACTCAGAAAAAAAGTCCTTTAGAATGGAGTATTCTTACAGAAAAATCATTATATCCACATATGTTCATAAGATACACTATTAAATTTAGTAGTCCTATCACACGTAAGCTTCAGATATTGTTGCTTTAATGCATTCCCTCACTACTTTGATAAAAGCCTTAAGATGTTGCCACTAGTTCTTTGATGATTTCCTCTGATGTTACAGTACCTCTCTTTTTTTCTCCAAAAAAATCTGTTTTGCATAAACATGAGAAGTCAAGGCAGTTTTAGTTAACGAGTGAAAAGATTCAAGTTTTAGCAACAAAAATGCATGTATTTGTGATCAGTTTTCTCCCATATTACAGCCATCTCTCTCCATGTAAGAAAAGTTTATTTTAGATTTCTGGAAAATATGAACTATTAGCTTAAGAGTCATACTGAGCTAGATATTAACTTATTCTGATTAATTTCCACCATTGGCTCTGCCTGACTTTGCAATGAGTCTTGCATTCTGTTGAATTCAGGTACGAATGGTTTTTTTAAAAAAATTGTTTAGTTCTAGCTTCCAAATAATTGTGTGGCAATTATGTTTAATTAAAATCTATTGTGGATTATTTATTATGTCCAAAATTAAATTATCCCCTGTAAGGATAAACTATTAGCAAATCATGAAATTATATTTATCCATTTTAACTACAAAGTTCTGCTTTCAACTGAACACTTACTGTTCAGAATTAAGTAATATCATCCAAATTACTCTGAACTTACTCATGATATGGGTGCTGCTATCTCACATTACTTCTCTTCTTATCAATGTCTAGTCAAAGTCATCTACACTGTGAGGGTTTCCCTGAGCCTGAATAACCCATTTAATTGTTTCCTCTTCATACACAATGCAATCCTCCTAATGCTTATGCTGTATTATGTATTTTTTAAAGCAAAGAATGTTCTTCCATGGTTCCATTCCAGAGAAGGATGCCATGCTACCAACTCTCAGTGGTACCTGTGAGAATGCATTTGTCTCACTGTCATTTTCCTTTGCTATCCATGCTGTGTGCATTGGTAACGTAGACATCTAAAATCTGTCTGTGATACTTTCACCTGTTTTTTTCTTTAAAATTAGGGTTACTAGGTACTACTTTTACCATTCCCTGTCACACCTGTTGTGTTTCTTTAATACTTGATTTATAGCTTTGTATCAGATTGCCAGGAGAAGGTGAACAGTTGTAAGTCTGCATATTGTGTGAGAGATGCATCTCTTGCCCTTTGTTTTGGGAACTGGCTGATCACCCAGGTACTGACAATATGATTGTTAGAGTCACCAACAGCTATATACATTGTTTGCATGTGTGCATGTATGTGTATGCATGTGTCCTCTTTGTTTCAGAGCTGTTATCCAAAACAGGGAGTGCATAGCAAGAAGTATAAAACCTGTGAAAGCTCTGGATTATTCAAAGCTCTGCCTGCTTTGAGTTGAAACCAGACAATAAAGCACAGTTTTCCACAATTGGCAAGATCTACACACAGGAGAAAAGAACCCCTTCCGAGCACATCTTTGCTTGTCGTAGATTTTCGGATATGCCATGATGGTCACTGCTAAAACCCAGCTTTGTTTTCTCTGGTATAAAAACAAAAATTTTCAAGGGGCCGAATTTTCCAATATTCTAACTTTAAAATTTCTAAAGTGTATTCCCTGTTTTTGATTTTGTTTTGGTTTTTAACTCCCTGCATTCCATAGCATATGCAGGTAAAATCTTCTAGCACATAATACGCATACTCCAAATTACTTGAACCTGGAGTTGATATTTAAACAGAATTGTGCTTATATTTTATAATAGATGGCTTTCTTTCTCTAGCATTTTTGTGAAATATATTTTCATTTCTTTTTTTTTTATCCCTTCCTCCCTTTCCCTCATTAGTTGTTATCAGCAGAGTGAAAGGAAGGATTATCATATGGGGAATGTATTACACACAAGTGTTATATGAAAAGATAAGGCAACTCAAATAGCTTACAGTCAGTGTATCACTATATTCCCATGCTAGTCTATACAAACCCAGTTATTGATATTTTTGAAGATATTTCAGTTAGCTAATTTAACAGATCCTTTCTATTCCAGTGTCATGACAGGAGATGGATACTCGAGATACATGAAATTATCCTGGGAAATTAATATTCCCTTGACCGAAAACTCCACCTAATAAAAATATACTCCATTTTAAGTTTCCTAAGCCATGACAGTACTTAGTTTACTTGCTATTTGAACTCTGTATAAATAAAAGTGAATACTCCAATGTTAATTCTTTACCATTTGGCATAAGAATCACAATACTGAGAAACTCAGAGACCATGCATGGAGTATGGAAAGTCCAGGTTAAACCATATCAGAGGAGACACAAATGGCAGAGTTGAGACCGGGGAAGTGCTTTGGAAAGCGTAGGACACTTTCAACAGCCATGATATTGGAGGCAAGGCATTGTGAGTGTGCATTGCACTTGCCAGGTTCAAGGTCATTGACCCAGGGACTTGAAACTGACCATCACGACACTGTACAATTTAGGCATTATAATAGAGGTTTAATCTGGGGAGAGAAAATAGATAAAAATGGAGCACTTAAAATGCGTTGATAAAACAAAAATAATACTAAAATATCAAGTCATGGTAATTTCTATTTTATGTGCTCCAGCAAAAATTTAAGGAAAAGTATATTTCAGATGCTGATTTAGGTAATTATTTTGGCTTTTTTCTTCAGCCCAAGGAATATGTTTTATGAGACCAAAAAAAAAAAAAAAATCCTGTTAGTCTGTGTTAATAGGATATATTAATCTCTCTGTGTGTATTCACTTTTTAAATTAGGAAATAAGAATAAATCATGTTGGCTACTTCCTTATACACTATCAATAAGGAAAAAAAAAAGACGATTCCTATCAATGAATCATTTGCTTGGATTAGTTGACAACCTTTATTGAAGTCCTATGAGCCTTTTATTTTCCTTTGTTTTATTTCCACACAACAGCATCTACTGTCAAAAGGTTTTTAGACACTATTGACACTTCTTATAACCTAGAATATGAGTTATCCCTCAGAAAACATTTTATACTTTACTTTATTCTACTCTTCTTGTCCAGGTCACATCTAGAGTTTTCAGATTATTGCAAATTATAGTCTATCTTACTTGAAAAACAAGGAAAACTTATTCCAGCTCTCCTCCTATTTTTAATTTAATTTTGTCAAGATGCATTTCGATCATAGTTAAAAATATCAACCCAAAATTATAAATTATAACAAGAAATGTGCGTTGATGATTCTTTTTTATGCAAAGGAATTTTTTTTAACTTCTAAAGGAATTTTAAAAATTCAAAATGGGAAATGTGGAAAATATTTCTTCCTGTTCCTTCTTTTTGTCTCTCTGATCTTATTAAACTTTCCAGGTTTTCTTTCTTCAAAAATATTTGTGCTGTTATGATTATTATAAAGCTTCCATGAGAAAACTTTGTTTGTTTGTAGCAAAATTTGAATTTGTGAAATGTCTTTCTCATACTTTTATGCTCTTCTGAAAGATGACAGTTTCCCCCTTGCAGAGAGACTCTGGACAGTGTTTTTGTCATGGATCTTAAAAAAGAAAATCATAATACTGATAAACACACATACACTCATACAGAGTTTTTTTTTTCTTTTAGTTTTGTATCCCCAACTCATGATTATCAAAATTATTATCTTCTTTAACTATTTGACTACCTTCTCCCTCTCCTCTTCGTATAAATCTTTCTGGTCTTTTCCTCTTCTCTGTTGTTATTTGTATTTACAGTGAAGTAGTTAAAAAAAACCCCAAACCTCATAGCTTATTATTTGATGTACTGAATTTGTTTTTTAATTGACATTGTAGAAGAGCTAATTTTTACTAAAGAGCAGTTCCTTGGGAAAAGTTGGTATGTTAAAGACCAGTCATTGGTCCTAATAACAAATATTCTATTTCTCTCTGCTTAGCACATGGTAGCATTGCAGATTAATTTCCTTTGAAGTAGCATAGCCATTAACTGCTTTGGCCAATGAATGATCAATAGAAGTGATAAAAGTCACTTTCTGCAGAAGCTTTAAGAACCTGTATATGGTTTTCCACATCCTGTTTCCTGCCCCAGTGGTGCTGAAAGCATATTTTGAGATGGAGCCTCCATCACCCCGGGTTCTGGAGTAAGTGCGAGAAATAGAGCTCCCCACTAATCTGCACCAAACAGATTAGTATGAAATAATATTGTGTTTTTTAACACCATTATTTTGGGGAGGTGTTTGTTATGATAGCATATCCTACCCTGCCCAGTCTGACTGAGAGCAACTGTACAATTTTGGGAGACTATCGACGTGTCATTTTTCTAATCTCTAGGGAGCTGCAGTGTCAATCATGGGAGATGCCATCTTATTTAGAACATCCTAACACTACAAAGAAAGAAGTTTTCATTTTATTTATTTTATAGGTAATCTGTTGTCTAGTCAGATTAGATGGCAGTCTCCATGAAATATTTTTGACTTCTGGAATTTTATATATAATGTTCCCTTCTCAACATTAAATATATCTTTACTTCTTTACCTAAAGAATCTGTTACCTTCCAAATGCAAATTCCTTTGGGAAGGAGAATACTTTAAGTCTTATCAATCACTTATACCTTCCTGAATAAGGTCTGCAATTAATTACAGTGTTTCTAAAAATAGCTTAGATAGTGGCAAAAATGGGGAGAGGATAAGGGATCATAGCACCTGTCTGGAAAAAGGGAAAAGGACACAGAGATTTCATGTTAAAGACAAATTTTGCCTACTTCAAAAACTTTAGATGGACTGGTTCTTTTTTAATACTCTAGTGTATGCCAAGATTAAATACAAGCTCTAGAGAAAGTCCTTGGTATCATAGAAGAATTAAATTATATTAATGTCTTAAAGGTTTCTAGAGTCTCTTTGTTCTTCGGAACTGAATTGTTGGGGACAGAAAACTTAAGAAAGTCATTTGATTCTTTTGATTGACTTTACCCATTTCTCATGGAGCAATGATGAGTACACGTACTTCTGCTGGCACTGGCGAGAGACTGATGAGTTGATGTTCCTGAAGTTCATTGCGGTAGATGAAATGCATTTTAGAAGTGAATAAGTACTGATATTGCAGTTGTAAAGCTACATACACGTGAACATGTTCCACAACACTTGTGCCTGACATCCTTCTTGTGAAGAACATCATAACTTTGTTAGAGTAAAACTTAGGTGCACTTTGAGAGATATTTTGGAAGTCTACAAATATTATACTTACTATTGTGCTAGTGAAATAGTAGATTCCAGGTAAATTTCAATTTTGTGCGTTTTGGAGGGATGAACTCCTGTTTGTTGTATGGTCTGTAGTTCTTAAGTGATATTGGAATCCAAGATGAAATTTGATGTTTAGTGTTTGTCTTGAAGTATTATCCAGGCAGTCTGGTCTGGTATTATCACGTTAAAACAGGGAAACTTCACTTTCTAACTTCTACACTTCTCAAAACTGGTAATAGATCAGGCTTTGAATAATCAATGCCAACTATTTGCCAAGGGACTTCATTATCATGTTAATCTCTCTACAGGTACAATTCCTATTCACAAGTAACAAAAATTTCAGATCTATATACTTATATCTGATTTTGTTTGCTTGTTTTTTTTACTGATGTAATATTGATTCTGGTCTTCCTTTTTAAATTTCTTAGGATAAATGTATGTATTCCTTTGATACAACTTTTTAAGAGAGAAGCTAGTTTTCTTCAGTGTTTAACATATTGGAAGTTTTCATGAATTAATTATTGCTTTTAACTAGGCTACTTCTTGGTAAGGAAAATGGCATTTTCATGGGCATAAAGACTCTCAGTATCCCATGTTAAAAATCAATTGCCATTAAGAGAATTTTACCAATAACATTTTATTTTTGATCCTTCTATGAAGGCAATCTAAAGTTACAATAAATATATTGTTTTTTACTTTTTTCGAAGTGCTAATATGAGACCTCCTCATCTACTTTTTTTTACTTACTTATAGAACTACTGTCTGAGTCCATTTCTGAAAGTGCATTAGCTGCCATTTGGCAAGCAGCAATTTTTTCCACTATGATTTGTTAACATTTTAAACTTAAACATTGTTTTTTATTAATTGTTGCCTTAGCAGCCAGAAGTATATTTGACTTTGGAAACCAAACAATCTCTGCTTTCGTGGCATTTCTCATTTCAATATGTCTATGTCTTCCCAAAAGTCAGATGTAAGAAGAAAAATCCTTTTATTGCTGACATCAGTTTTTGTTTGCTATTTTAGATATCCCATGAAATTACTGTTTTTCAGTCATGTCCTAATTAAGCCAGGGGTAATTATCTTTAAAGATCTACTAGAGGGTAAGGATCAAGACTGTTTGTCTTTGTATTCCTAGTGCCAGATACATGGCAGGCATTTAATAGTAGTTTATTAATCAATGAATAAATAAATAGGGTATTAGTTTTGATGAGGGAGGTTAATGTAAAAAATATTAAGGCTTAGTATTTAACATATACTATCTACTGTGTGACGGGACCAATTCTAAGTAATTGAAGCAAATGTGGTTGGTGTTTGGTCTATTATATTCCCATATACCTGCAACTATTTTGGCGAATAGCAGCTTGTCTTCCCACAGCCAGCACTTTTTAAGTTTTGTCAGAGGCCTGTTCTCAGCATGATACAAACTATTTTGCCTGTGTTCTGCTTGGGCAGAATGTGCCTGGAAATTAATGCTCCCCTGGAGACAGTCTGAAACCAGTGGCTAATAGGTTTGGGGGAGTATAAACACCCCAGCTCCTTTACTCTCTGCCTGGGATACACCTGAAGCATGCACTTTACATAAAATTTACTGTGATGAAACTAAGACAGAACTACTAACACAAAGAAGAAAATGTTATGGTCCAATTTAGCACTAAGCACATTTTCAGGCAAGAAAACAAACAGATAAGGAAAAATATCTGTAGTACAGTGTAACAAATATCTATATATTACATGTTTTAAAGTTATGGAAAAAGGATTTTCCCAGTTTTCGTTTTGTCAAATTAATTTTTTTGTAACAGAAGTTTAATATAAATGTGGCCAAAATTTTTCTTTGGTGATATTTTCCTCCACTGTATGATTTACATAATAGTCACACATTTTTCAGAGTGATGTTTCTAAATTTTTGTATTTAAATCTTTAAGATTTTTGAAATTGAATTTTTGGCATAGTAAAGTATGGGTCTCTCTCTCTCTCTCCCCCCCTCCTTCTCTCAACAAATTGTTAGCCACTTGACCTGAAAGTATTTGTTGAGGAATGTCTCAATTTCCTACTGATGTAAAATATAACCATCAACATAATCTAAATTTCAAAAATGCAGGTTTGAGTTTTCTGTCTATTATGTGCCAGTAGTAAGCTGTTTTAACTAGTATAGTGTATTTAATGTCTCATTGTTCAAGTCCTTCCTATTTTTTGTTTTCAAGATATTTTGGTTATGTTTTTTCATTTATTCTTCTTAGTAAATATTAATAAATATACCCAATAGAATGTAACTAGAATTTTAAAGAATATTATATTAAATTTATAAAATTTTGGGGGATTAAAATATATTCACATTAATGCTTAAAATAGAAAGATGTGTAAAGTGCCATTAGTTCATGCACACATATACACACACAACAGCATTTAATTCTGTATCTTTCAAGGAAAGTTACAGACAGCAGGTCAGATATGATCTAGACTTTGAAAAGTGGAGAGTCCTACCATAGGACATTCTAAGCAGAAAGAAGGGAGGACGTATTATGCTGAAACTTGAAATCCAGACTTTTATCAGAGAATTTGGAATCAAAGTTTAGGCAGTAGGAAGTTTCTGATAGTTATAAATAAAGGAAGTAAAATGATTAAATGTGTAATTTAGAAAGATAAATCTGAAGCAAGGAAGGGACAGAAAATGACTTGGAAGGAGGCAGATTAACAAGAACAGTCAGGAAACTACTATGGTTTATGCATTTCTTCAGCAAACATGCATTGAGTGCCAACTATGTGAGTGTTGTTCTGAGTGCTTAAGATATGTCAATGAGCAAACAGACAGGGATCCTGGTCTTTGGGAAGCTTACTCTCCAGTGGATAATATGAGCAGTAAGCCTAATAGGTTATGGGATCTACGGGAGAAAAGAGTAAGCAGAGTAGGGTACGAAGGATAGACAATGCCAGTGGGGGTAGCTGGGAGAGATGAGAGAAAGGTGAAATTTTAGGCTGTGTAAATTTCTGTGAGAAGCTGATATTTCACAAAGACTTGAAGGAGGTGTGTAGGCTTAGAACTTTAGAGGCCATTTTCAGGAATTGAAATAACTTTAGTTTTTAACTCTGATTATTGAAGGATGCTATGAGAGAGTTTGAACAGAAAAACTACATGACCAGCTTTGGGTTTTCAAAGAACCAAAGCTAGTTGCTTTTGGAGAATGAACTATGTGTAGGGAGTGGACAGCAAAGGCAGAAGGAGGGAGAAGTGTTAGAAGGTCTTTGCATCAATCCAGGTGAGAGATGAGGTTAGCGTTAACCAGGATAATAGCAGTGGAAGTTGAGTGAAGCAGACAGGTTGCGGATGATTTTAAGGGTAAATCTCACAAGAGTTACTGATGGGTAGGTTGAAGGGCATGAAAGGAAGAGAGGAGCCAAGAATGACTGCAAGGTTTTGAGCCTGAGCAATGGGAGGGATGCAGAAACAATCAACGTAGTTGGGGGAGACCAAATCTGGTTTGTGGGAGGAAGGGGAGGCTGAAGGTGGTATGTGTGTGGTAGGAAGGGAAGCTTTGTGTCTGTGGTTGGCTACATATAAAAATGCAGATGTAAGTAGGCAGTGGAATACAGGAGTATGCAGTTCAGGAGAGAGGTCAGGCACAGAGATATAACCATGACAGTCATCAGCACATAGATGATAGAAAGTCATGAGAGTGAATGAGATAGCCAAGGTAACGAGCAGCTAGAAAAGGGAGAGAACAGGCTGAGCCCTAGGGCAATTCAGTGTGAACAAATTAGGGAAAAGAGGAGGACCAGCAAAGGGGACTGAGAAGAAACACCCAGTGAGACAGAGGAAACTCTGAGTCTGTGCAGTCCTGAAAACTTATGATGAAATTATCAAGCATATGCGGCTGATGGGGAAAGTAAGTTGGGACTGAGAACTGACCATGTGGCAAGTTAGGGTTCATTGGTAACACTGACAAGGGCGGTTGTGGTGCTCTGGTAAGGATAAAAGGCCTGATTTTAGGAGACAACAGAGGAAAAAAAAATTGAGGATAATGATTACTCACAATTGAGTTTTTCAGTAAGGGGACAAGAATAATGGAATGATGTCTGGTGAGAGAAGTGGAGTCAAGAGAAGGTATTTTTTTTTTTTTTTTTTTTTTTTTACAGGTGAGAGAAAGAACACCTGTTTTTATTCTAATGGGAATGATCTAGTGGAGAGTTTGACACTGTAGGTTGCAAGTGAGAGGGATAAATTGCTGCGTGATGTCCTTTGGTGGGTGAGAAGGATGGGAGCCAGTGTGGAGAGCTGTTCTCTGGATAAGGTGACATATGATTCATCATTATAACAAACAGGAAGCCAGAGTATTTGGGTAGAGGGATTGGTAGATGTGGTGGAGAATGGAAGATGACAGGGACAGTGTAAAGTAATTGACAGAGACGATTAAGAAAAGGAGGAAAAGAGCTAAAACTCACATAGCCCTTATTACAAGCCTGGCACTATTTAAATAATTTATTTCTGTTAATCGTTTAATCCTCTTCAGAGCTCTGCTCTAAGTGCTGTTATTATCCCTACTTTACAGATGAGGAAACTGAGGCAAAGGCATGTTAAGCATTTTAATGAACGTGCACAGCTAGGAAGAGGCAGAGCCAGGATTTGAACCAAAGCAGTCTGACTCTGAATTCCTGCTCCTAAGCACTTTGACATTATTTCTTCTTTGTGAGAAGAATTTCAGATGTAGAATTACCAGCACTTACTATTTGAATGTGAGGAGTAGGAATGCACCCCCTGAAACAGATTTTTGGATGAATCATGAGAAGATGCCTGGCCTTTTTCTTTGTCATGTGATTAATTAACTGAAATGCTTCTTGCGGGGGGGTCTATAAACATCAGCCAGGTAATGGCAAAAGATAGGAGTTAAAATTAGGGTCGGTTAACTACAAGGTCTCCTTTATTCTTGTCATAGGGAAGCAGATAATTAGTGGTAAAATCATTTTGTGGCAAGTAGTATACTATCACTAGAAGTTTTGATGTATTTTTAAAAAATTAAACCTATGTTTTATTACAAATAACATACATATTTATTAAACAAAAGGTAGAAGCAATAGATAAGAAGATTATAACTTTTAAAAAATCATAACTACCCTATGGGGTCACCATTAAGAGATAACTATTAATACACAGATGCCTATTCCCTCAGGTGAAGTATGTATCCATATGTGTTTCCAACATTTGAAAACCAAAATATATGCCCATACGGTAATACAGCTTTAAAACTTATCTTCTGAATTTCGCAAATGTATTTTACATAAATGTATGAGATGTGTTAAACACAATGCATCACACAGGTGTATTAAGTTCTAATTCAGTCTGAAGTAGATTCTAATATTAGTTAAAATCCCAAATGTTTTCTCTCCTGATATAAATGTTGTTTGTTTCTAATATTAATCAAATCAATTTTACAATAAATTAAATATTTACTACTTGCAATCACCTCAGGAGATTTAGATGTATGATAACATAACCAGAAAATATAAGGTGACTCAAAAATTTGCTATTGATGACAGAACTTTTTTATTTAATAATTTTAAAGTTCTTAATGTAGGATATAAAGTTCTGAGATATTTTCACATAATCTTTACTACTGACAAACACAATCATGTGTTTGTCAATTTACTTTAAATCATGTCAATTTAATTGCATGATTTTAAAACACAAACATAAGAAAAATTTGAGTGTAACTTTTACATAAAATATTAGTGATTTATATGAACACCTTTCTTTGTACATTTCTTAAAAATATTGGTAAGATAAATAAATTGTGTAGCCATTGTAGAATAAATGCAGAATTTTGCAGCATAAATTATAGGGTGTCAACAAAGTTGCTTCTTTCTATTTTTTTTTTTTTTTTTTAGGCAGCTGGTTGGTACGGGGATTCAAACCCTTGCCCTTGGTGTTAGAACAAGGCACTCTAACCAGCTGAGCTAACCAGCCAGCCCTGTCTCTCAATTTTAATTTCCTATAGATAACTAATAAATGAAATGAGACCGTTTTAGTAGTTTCATTTGTAAAGGCAGTGAGTATCAGTGTTTATGTCACTTGAAAATACAGATTAGCTGAGACATAAATAATAACAATAAGAAATCTCATAAATGGAATTGTGTATCTTCTGTCTACATGGGAAGATAAAACACTCTTAGACAAGATGCAAATTATACTGGAGTCACTTTGAGAGGAAAATTATATGTAAGAAAAATGTGGTTATATAAAACATGGGATATTTGATCGCCCTAAGCAAAAACTCAAAGTCTGTTAATACTCTAAACAAACGTACAATTCTTAAAGACTGAAAAACGGTGCAGATTAGTTTGTTGAAGAAATGCTATTTGTGAAGCATAATATGTTGTAATAAATGTGGGATCTTAATCCATTTTGATAACAACCGCATACTGCTTGAGTATATTTGTGCAAAAAATGTTAATTATGGGCAATAATGGGATCAACGAGAGGTTTTACAGCAGCCACACCACCTTGTAGTAGTTGTGTTGAAGAACCGTTTCCCAGATTAGCAGCATATTTCAGATAAGAAAGGAAGTCGCCTTAACTTGAAACTGCTGTGTCATTTCTTCTTCCTTAACTGAAATTCCAACTAGGGTTCAGGAAATGCCCTAATAAGCTACTTCTCTTTTCTCTTTCCTCAACCAAGTGAATTCCAATCAGCCCAAACTATTCACTGCTCATGACCAGATCACTTTCTTTGGTTGTCTCTTTTGGCATGGTGCTTATGTTATGGGAAGCGGGATTATAATCTGGTGCTGTTTGTAGAGGTGATAACACTGATAGAATCCAATCGTTGCTGGTAGGTAACTAAACTGGCTGGTTAATTTTCTGTACTTTAAACAAACTTTGAAGACAAGTCTAATCAATACCTGTTTTACTTTGATATGTGGCTTCCTTATAATTATGATTTCATCTGGTATGATAACTGGATATCAGGATATTAGAGTAGTCAAGCTGTGATTTGCTATAATTTAGGTAAAATAGATCTGAAACTATCTATTAATGTCTTATTTTAATCAAGATGTAGAAATCACTGTTTTAGTTCATGGTAACCAAAGCAATTTCTTCTTCCAGTTTAATATTCTCAGATATTTACTAAATTGGAACATGATTTAACATTTTATTCCCTCTTATATGTTATTTTATGAGTAAATGTTAATTTCTGTTTACCTTCTAGCAATATCTATTTTAGTGGCTTTTAAAGGTAAGAAAATATAAGTTCTGTTCATAGCAGAAATAATACCAGACAGTATATTAGCGTATGTTCTTTTTCCAGATTTAAAAAATTGTTCTTGTTTTTTATGCAGATGTGGATTGGAACAGTTTGTGTAGATGTCAAGTATCCCAAAGCAATAACTTCTTAAAGTAATAGTTTTCAGTTGTAAGAATTTAAAAGAATTGTAGAGGGATGTGAAAATTTTCTGTGTGTGTGTGTGTGTGTGTGTGTGTGTGTGTATCTCTATATATTTGTCTTTATGAATTAAAACATATATGAATGAATCCCAATTATAATTCCATACTTTCTATGTTGCTCAGAATGTTTCACTGGGAACAGACATTTTAAGAAAACAAACCTGAGATAATACTTAATTCATTTGAGATCGCTTATTAGTAACTTATTTACTAGAAACTTCATTTAATGTTAAGAGACTTTAAAATAACCTTTATGATTCTTCCCTGTTCAGGGACTGTGTCAACAAAGCAAAGTGAAACAAATGTGGAGTTCATTATCAAGACTATTCAGACAATTCTGCTCCACTTCTATTTTAAATGAATCTGAGTGTAGCTATACGAAGTAGTTTTTAAATTAATATTAAATATTTTATTTTCTTGGTGGAAGCTACTTTAAGTAGGTGAAAATTTATGGACCTAATTTTGAGAATTAGAAAAAAATATTTTTAACTGTAAAACAAATAGTATACATATAATTTTTATTTGTATTTCTTTGGTTTTGATTATTGTTATTTTTTAAATGATCAGTTCCATTCCAAAGCAGTAGAATAGTTCAATGTAGTACATTTTGCTGAACTGAAACTTGGAGCTGATGTTCAAAAATGAAACAAGCTGAAAAATGTTTCTTGAAAGTCAGCTTAATTTTAATAACTGTGGTACAAAGGTTGGTTGTAAGTTCTAGATAGCCAAAATAATGATAAAACATTTAAATATGATGCAAATTTTAGTATAAGTGAAAATTTCAGAAATGATAGCATTTAATACAGTGGTAGTGGAAAATAGTTTTGCAAACAGTGGTTTGAATAGTCAGAAAGGAGAAATAAGGAAAGGAGAAACTGAAAGAAATGAAATATTCTTACACAATGGCCTCAAGTAACCTAATGAAATATATTCAAATCAAGTTATTATGGGTATTGATAAAATAATAAACATATTATACATGTGGAAATGCAATCATTTAATCTTTTATAAATCGTTGTACAAATAAAACTCTCTGAAATTAGACATTCCAGATTCTTCATGGAGGTAAACTCTTATAGTAATAAACACTGGATTAAGAAATGGAGTGATAGCAGATCCACAAAGGCTATGTTTACAAATAGCAGATTGCTATTTTGGACTATCTGTCAACAAAACAAAAGAAATGCACAATGCAAAGTATAGTTCCTGCTCGGGTTTTGCTGGCAATGTTTATGAAAATCAGAGAGAAGAGTGCGAGGCACAGAGCAGTAGAAATGACAAACATTTGTAAAAACATAACCTATAAAGAATCTGTGTAACTGAAAAAGTTAAATAGTAAGATAGGTGGTAGAATCTCCTCGGGTGACCAGTTTTAAGAAAGAATTGGTCAAGGAGAGAAAGCCCTCATTCTCAATTTTTCAACTGCTCTCAGGTAACAAGGGAGGGTCGAGCCTAATAATCTTACAGACTCTTTAAGTCGTTGTTTTCTTTTGTCTTTTCAGGATTGAAAGAATAGGTGAGAATTTGAAAATACATCTGAAAAAGGCAATTGAAGGGAATGAGTCTAGGAAACAGAGGTGGAGTTTTACTGAGGATTCTCATGTCCCTTATGTCCATTCCTAAGAGTTACCATGAAAGGGCATTCCCAAACCATCTCCGTCCGTTCTTGAAACATTCTTTCTCATTTTGCCTACCAAACAGATTGTGGCTTATTTTCTAGGTTCTTCCAGTGGGCCAGAGACTCCTTTTATCTCTCCCTTTATTTTATTTTTCCCGTGCACAAACATGTTTCTTATGCTCAGCTTCCTTAGATGTATTTCTACCCAATTAGGAATGTGAGCCAGGACTTTCTATCTGTTCCATCAGGTATTTGGCTGTATCCTTTTTTCCTCCTTTGCCAATACTCATTCTATCAAGCACCTTCCCCCACTCCCCACAAATCTAGACCAGTACCCACTACATTAACAATCTGTCTATAGGCAGATAATGATCTCTGCTGGTGTCTGCAGGGAACTTCTCAGCAGCTAAGATATTTACACTCTCTGCTCTCTTTGAACCAAGTAGATTCAAATGGATTTGAACAGGAGTTTGTCAACAACAGAAGTTTTGTCAGCAGCATTTCAACACCAGACATTAAATTTTGGTAAAATTCTAGCCTTCTCCTTAATTAATCTTAGGCTTAAAGGCATCTGATTCTTGTCATTCTCTCAAACACTCCTCTCCATTTAGCCACTTTTCCTCTTCTATAGCTTATGATTGTCCTTGACATTTGCATGATGGATGATTTGCTCTGTCCATCAGAATTGTACTTATCATTAAAGATTTTTCTCATAAGTGTATTCCACCTTCTTTACTTTCTCATTGCTCTCAAATTTTAAAACATCTGCTGTTGTTTCTATTGGAAACAACCATTTTTTTTTTCCTTTTTTGAGTACTTCTTGTGGAAATGTGGGGATATGATGTTTGGAAAACTGAGCACATCCACTCTTAGAAAGAGTAGGAACAAGCCAGAGGGTTAGTCTGCCCGTTGAGAAGACTAATGACACCATCTTCTGGAGAAGGCAGGAATATGTGATTCCACCTTGGTCAGTAATTTAGTTAATATCTATTGGTTAAAATAAAGGTGTATGAGTAGAGAAATGTACCTGGTGTTATCCTAGGTTCTGAGGGATGCTAAGATTCTTAAGATATGGTACCTGCCAATGGGCAGTTCAGGCATTTCCACAATTAGTTGAAGAGACAAGTGTTATAATACAAGTATAGATGAATTCTCTGAGGGTCTGGGAAGGGTTCAGAGAGATGATGATTGAAGTATATCTTGAAAAATAACTAGCTATTTTCTAGGCAGACAAAGGCATTGGGTAGAAAGGTTCAGTAGACCAGAAGGCTGGTATTTGCAGAATTTTGAAAAGTGTGGCACATTCAGGGCCCTTTGATTAGAGCTTGAGACCATTGTGTACAATAACATGAAATGGGTAGGGGTGCAGAATTCAAGTAGGGCCAGACTATGAGGACCTATGCATTTAAGAGTTGTAGGATTTTTTTTTTATTATTTTATTTTATTTTATTTTATTTTTTTATTTTTTTAAATTTTATTTTGTCGATATACATTGTAGCTGATTAATGCTCCCCATCACCAAAACCTCCCTCCCTTCTCCCTCCCCCCCTTCCCCCCCAACAATGTCCTTTCTGTTTGCTTGTCGTATCAACTTCAAATAATTGTGGTTGTTATATCTTCTTCCCCCCCCCCCCCCGGTTTGTGTGTGTGTGTGAATTTATATATTAATTTTTAGCTCCCACCAATAAGTGAGAACATGTGGTATTTCTCTTTCTGTGCCTGACTTGTTTCACATAATATAATTCTCTCAAGGTCCATCCATGTTGTTGCAAATGGCAGTATTTCATTCGTTTTTATAGCTGAGTAGTATTCCATTGTGTAGATGTACCACATTTTCCGTATCCACTCATCTGATGATGGACATTTGGGCTGGTTCCAAATCTTGGCTATTGTAAAGAGTGCTGCGATAAACATTGGGAAACAGGTATACCTTCGACTTGATGATTTCCATTCCTCTGGGTATATTCCCAACAGTGGGATAGCTGGGTCGTATGGTAGATCTATCTGCAATTGTTTGAGGAACCTCCATACCATTTTCCATAGAGGCTGCACCATTTTGCAGTCCCACCAACAATGTATGAGAGTTCCTTTTTCTCCGCAGCCTCGCCAGCATTTATCGTTCATAGTCTTTTGGATTTTAGCCATCCTAACTGGGGTTAGATGGTATCTCAGTGTGGTTTTGATTTGCATTTCCCGGATGCTGAGTGATGTTGAGCATTTTTTCATATGTCTGTTGGCCATTTGTATATCTTCCTTAGAGAAATGCCTATTTAGCTCTTTTGCCCATTTTTTAATTGGGTTGCTTGTTTTCTTCTTGTACAGTTGTTTGAGTTCCTTATATATTCTGGATATTAATCCTTTGTCAGATATGTATTTTGCAAATATTTTCTCCCACTCTGTTGGTTGTCTTTTAACTGAGTTGTAGGATTTTAACAAAGGAGCAACTTAATCTGATTATGTTTTAGTAGCATCTCTCTGGCTTCAGCTATTTGCAAGACGCTTTGGAGGGTGAAAAATGGAATCATTAGTTTTAGATTTTTGTTTATAGAGTGCTCCTGTATCTGCTTTAAGAAAGCACAGATGAGTGTGTGTGATGATTCTGGGTAATACCTTGCAAAGTAGTTATACCTTTGACAAGAACAGAGGTGCTGAAAATAGGATAGAAACTACTTCATGAGAAAATCAAGGGTGGTGTACTACATTTTTCACTGTAGAAATAAATAATCACTTAAACTGAATATGGATCAGCTCCCAAACCAGTAGATCAAGCAAATATTTGTAAGTGATTCAGTGATTTCTTTGTGGTTGCTTGATTTAGGGATGATAGAACAAACTGTGAAATAAGAAGTCAGAAATTCAGCGTTTTTAGCTTACTACTAACTAGCCACGTGACTTTGAATAAGTCTGGGTGTGTGTGTCTGGGTGTGTGCGTGTGTGCGTGTGCTTCTTGAAGATTTTCAATTGAATTAATATCTAGTGTGGAGAGTGAAAGGCTGAGGCTGGGCCTGAGGGTAAGGAATGAGGGCTCTGTCTCTTGTACTTGAAGAGTAGCTCTGAATTTTCTCCTGGGAAATCAAACTTGAATTGGATATAGGGGCTGTAAGATTAGAAATCTAGTTCACAGCCAAAAGGGAGGACTCTCTCCTTCTTCCTATGTGGCCCTTGATCCCACATGTCCAAATTTGCAGAACACAAAACATAAAATGGGCTACTGTCTCGTATATCTGGCCTTTTCCCCCTCAATATCCTCTCCTATTAAAACAGCCTCAGAGAACTCTGCCTTAGGACTGAGCTTTCAGAGCAAAATGAAGTAGCAAATGAACCAACTTTTTGCATAATTTGGGAAATAACCTTTATTTGCTTTTTCTTCATAGGACACCTCTTCTTTTCCATATTGTCTCAAAATGTATTGTCAATTCATTTGCATTTCCATTTGTTTCTACATGAAACATCGGTTGTACTAAGTTGTCTCTAAATTCACTCAGATTCAGTCCCACTTGACATGCCCAGTGAAATGTATGACAAAATTTTGAACAGTTGCTTAAAATGTATTTGTCTAAATGTGAAACAAACAACAATAACAACAAGTAGCAAGCGAAGATATTCCAGAATATTCTAGGAGAAGGAAATAATTTATAAAATAAATGTATAAACTAAAATATTTAGTCCTCTACTGGGAGATAAAAGGGAGACCCTGAGTGCTAACTCCTGCTTGAGTAGCAGTCATCTCAGGAGTTTTAGCGAGTATCAAAATCATGCCTTCTCTTCTCTTCTCTGAACCAGGTGATAACAGGAGACATTGACTGGACTTTTATTATGTACTAAAGGCTTCTCCTATATCACCTCGTCTGAGCCTGACAATACCTTGAGGCAAGTGCTGCCATCTCCATTGTTTAGAAGAGAAAAGTGAGTTTGTGAAAGATAGGTAACTTTCCTTAGGTGACCAGAGAGTATGTAATGGTGTAGGGACTTGGATTCAGGTCCTTCTTATAGTGCTTATGTGTAGTGCTTAGACCTAGATAAGTTATGTATGGTGCTTGGATAAAAAGTGTAGGGTGCTTAGATCAGCATAAATTATGCTGCCTTTTCTGGGACACTTTTAAATATAAACTTTATCTTTGTTGTTCTCTTTCATTCATTTTGAACAAAGTCCCATCTTTAAAGAAGAGAAGAGGAAACAGTTCAATGGGGAAGGGTTGGGGGAAATCAGAAATCATGGTTATGCTAAAAACGGTTCCTAAGCTTACACATGAATAACGAGGACTTGTATTAGATTTGCAAAAATAGCAGATGTGGAAGCGACAAGGGATCAGAACAGATGGCTCTATTTTACAAAAGAAAGGGGCAGAGTGAAGAGACTCCTTACTGTTGAAGCAGTAGATGGATAACCAGTGATAAATATCAAGTAGATTTGCTTCAGTTTGGTCAGAGAAAGGTCACTGATTATTTTTGGTTAAACTGGTTCACAGAGGCCAGATCTTCACTAAAAAAGGGAATTAATTGCTTCCATTTCCCCCTAATTGCCTCAACATTTCCCTTTGCTTTGTCATTGGAGATTTGGCCAGAGAGGCAAAAAGTCAAAAGTCAGAGTTTGATGGAATCTACATAAAAAGAGAATCTGAGGAGACCAAATTATGGCATTTGGTGTAATAGTGATAATGATATTTAGCATTTTTCCCTGGGAGTGCTGTGGATTTTTAAAGCCCTTTTCAATCTTTAATCAGACCATAGGGCACATTTAAAAGAGTTCACTGTTTTTATTTCCATCTAGAGGATAAGGCATCACAGAGAGATGAACTGACCGAGGGCAAGTCTCCTGAGTGGTTAATCCTGTATGTTAGATTACTGCCTTGGATGGTGAGTTTTATTTGGAAGCCGGGCTCTTCCCAGAGGTACCATTCATTCATGCTTCTTCAGAGTCTTTAGGTTTTTTGCACATTACTGTCTGAGATTACTACCTCTATCAACTGACAAACCACCCAAGAAAACAGAATTAAATCATTTTGATGTCAAAAGAATTTTTTAGTTTTCAGGCTAATTGATGCTTCAGCCATCTTCAAGTAACGAGTCATTCTATCTTGTATTTGCTGAATTAGCCAGTCCTTGAGATCCCCTATAGCTAAGTCCTTTGGGATACATACGTTTTATTTTCCAGACACTTTGTCTTATTGTTTTTGAATCCAAAGTGGCAATGCAGAAAGTAGAAATAACATAGACATCTGGATATGCTAGATCACTGTTGAATCATTCTGGCTCCTAAGTTTTACTCTTAATGCCTTCAGAGGCCCAATAAACAAATGTTTCTCTTTAGAAAGTCACTAACCTGCAATATCCACCACTCTTCTTTGTTGGAAAAATCAGAAATATAAGTTGTTGTTAATTAGATTATTGAGTTATGAGATCTTAGAAACATGGTGTATTAGAATGAGCATAGATTCTAAAGGAAGATGGTTAGATTTTAAAGCAAGCTCTGCCATAATTAGCTGTTTGATCCCAGACAGGTCATGCAATTTGACTGAAACTTGATTTCTTTGTCTGTCAACCTGATCTATCCCGTAGGGTTTTCATAGTTATTAAATGAGAAAACATTGGTAAGGCACCTAGCTCAATGCCAGAACAGAATGGGAACCTAACAATGTTAGCCTTATGCTTATTAGTGCTGTTTTTATAAACTATGAAGATATTAAATGATGAACCTATTAATTGGAACAAGACTTAAAACAAATGTTAAGACACTGGTACAAAAGAAGTTCAGTACTTTTTAAAATACTTTATTTGAACAAGATGCTCTCACAGTTAGGGTGAACTTGAACTGGACCATTTTCCTCTGATCGAATGTCTCTCCAAAGTAAGTCTTCCTTGCTGTACCCTACTGAAAGTGCTTTACTCACATTTAGTCATGTCATAATTAGAATGACCCTTGGAACTGAGTAGTGTTACTGCATCCATCGTACAGATAAAGGCCCTTACACACTGGGAAGGCCATATGTGGCCCAAAGACACATAGCTTGTCTGTGAGGAGCCCACATTTGAAACCAGGTGGGCTGATTCCCAAACCTGCAATCTTCATTGCTGCTCTAACAATGCTTTTTAAACATTAGACTGCATTTCAAGATTGTCATTGTGCAATCTGAGAAATTAATTACATTTCCATCATCCCCACTTTTAAATTAACTAATGGGATTCTTAAAACTTACCTTTCTTCTGACAAAGATGGCTGTCACACTAAGAATGCAACCCACTGTCAATAGTGACATCTATGTTACCAGACCCTCTGTTGGGTTCTTTCTCTTCTTTTTTTCTTTTAAAGTTTTTATCAAAGTATAACATTTATTTCCTTTTGATTTACATTTAATCCTCTGCCACACAGATTTTTAAATTATGTGTCTTCCTTTTTTTTTATTGAAACATAATTGATTAATTGATCATACATATTTGTGGGGTACAAAGTTGACTATCAATACTTGTATACAGCATGTGATGGTCAAGTAAGGATCATCAGCTTATTTGTCATTGCAGTACGTGATCATTTTTTGTGTCCATTGACCAATTTCTTCCTGACCCTACTCCCCCTCCCCTTGCCCTTTTCCCACTTCTAGTAACTATAGTTCTCTCCTTGGGTTCTTTCAATGTATTTTTATTTAATCTCCAAAAGTACAACGAGCCTACTCCCTTGTCAGGACACATGTCTCAGTCCTCTAACTAGGAAATAATGTAAGGAGCTGGGCATTTGGCTGCTTCCACCATGCTTTTCTCTTGGCAGCCCTTCCCTTTACCTCTTTTCGACACTCTCAAGGCAGGGCCAATGAGCCTTTTCTCTCTGGTGCTGAAGCTGAGGACCAACCCCGAGGGGAGCCCTAATTGTCAAACTCATTGCTCACAACTTTTTTGACTTGTTTCTCTTAAACAATGTAACTTAATAAAACTCCCTTCAGATATATAAACAGTGCACACCTACTAAAACAGGAAGAGCTAAAACCGTGTATACATGGGAAACCTGGTTTGACTGTTTTGATTAACTTGACTGCTCAAGTCAGTCAAAAAGTAATCACCAGTTAAGCAAACCATCTTGACAGATTTTTGGCCTACCGACTGCTTATTTGACTGGCTTGCCTGTCAGGTTGAAGTGGTCAGATTGACTGGAGACATTCTAACTGGAAAATTTAACTTGGGAGGGCGTGGGTGTCTGTATACTAAAATCTACTTTAAATAACTTTACTTGAAATCTGTACCTATTTTCTTGGGACCAGTGAGAGAAGTTTGAAAGTGACACATTGCAGCATTTGACTTTCTAGAGTGAGATGTCTTGCTGCTTGCTAGAGCTGACAATATATTTATAGGCCACAACACAATCACATTTTTCCCTATGCACATATAGAGTTTAATAAGATTGAAACTTTACCTTAAATTGGCCAAGTCATAATAAGACATCATGTTCTCTTACTCTTCTGAAGGGTTGATGATAGATGTATGACAGCCAATGACTTCTCAGATATCGAGTTACCAATTCAGTCGTTAGTGATTGTGGTAAGCAAAGTTGACCTTGCTGTTAATAGTAGTGTAAGAGGAAGAATTTATGAGAGAAAACAAAAACAAAACATCAAAGAAAACCTCTTATGAGAGGCAAGAGAATTTGGTTGAAATTATTATTTGAACTGCTTTTTAAAAGCAAGCCCCTTTATGTATCAGTTCTTATGTTCCTTTAGAAAATTTACTTTGAAATGAGCTCCCAAGTTTGGGCAAGACAAAAGTGACACTGTAAGGATGAAAAGGATGATTTATTCTCACATTCTATTGTTAGATTTTATGGGGAGGGCATAACAAGGTTATTGTCTGCCGTAAGCACATTTTTATAAAGTCTGGTCTATGTTGGTTGAGTATCCTAATGTATTTACATTGAGAATTTGAAATATCCTGGTTTGTTTGAATGATTTATTCATGTGCTGCTTTTTAACTGTCCTAAAATTCTAACCATTCCCATGAAAACGTTTTGTAAGTGTTCAGGACTTAGATGCTATCTCGTGTACTTTTTAAAACTAAATTCAATGATAAGATTAGATAGAAGTTAGGGCTAGAGTGTCAGTAATGACTTTAAAATAATAATACTTTTCTTAAAATAGCTTAACAGTCATATTTTCTTTGTGTTAGAGTCACTTTATGTATCACTCTATTTTTTTTAATTTTGTGATTAATAGAGGAAAAGGAAGCTTATTTAGCTTTGCTTTCCAAGTTTATGCTTTCTAGTCATTTTAAGATTGAGTGTTTTTAGCAAGAAAACCCTTTGACCTGAGTAAGAGGGAGAACTAAATCAAATCCCACAGTTCAAAGAATGCTAGAGGGACGCCATTGGGGTATATATTTAAGTTTTATATGATCTTTACATTATAGAATCATTATTAATAATGTTTTAATTCTTATCTCAATGCTTCAAATCTTTTACACATTTAGGACTACTTCCTTAGGCTAAGCAAATGTACTATTTAAATTCATCTCTATGGCAGCAACTCATAGGGGTGCCTGTCGCATTCTTCCTTTCTCAGCACTAAGTATTCTCATGTAAAACTATTTGTTAATTTGAAAGGCAAAGCTTTCAAAATTTCACAGTTAAATTTTCAAAATTTCAAATATTTCAAAATTAAAGTTTTGTGTCAATGATTACTGTTGATTAGGAGCAGAGACCCAATAGTGAAAACAGTGTGATTTGAATTCTTGTTTTGCTTCAGCGCTCCTTCACTTGTTCTCTGCTCGTTTCTCCACTTCCTCATGTGTTGTGTGGGTACAGACAGTAATTCTGCTGCCCTTACTGGCTTGCTGTGGGTGGTCACATCAGACAAGGGAGGTAGAGCTCCAAGCAGTTTTCTTTACACAAAGCACATTTTCCATACTTATTAGCAATGTATGCTATTATTATCATTATTATTATTAATACCATCTTTAACTTTGAAGATAGCATTGGGATAGAGCTAAGCAGACTTGGTTTGATTTTTGACTGTGTGCTTGCTTAACCTTTCTGAGCCTTAGTTAGTTCATTGGTAAGATGCATCAAACAAGGGATCATAATCAAAAGGTATCAAGTAAAAGACCATACAAGGGATTAGGTAAGCCATTGGATAAGAAAGTGCTTGGTAAATAGCAAAATATGGTATAGGTATCAGTCTTATGCATTCTACTCATTGTTATCTTTGGATTCAATGCCAGTTGTCTGCTTGTCCTGTAATCGTGTGGGTGTGTATTAAAAAATTTTCAATGGTAGAGGAGATTCAGAGAAACTGCACTGGTAGTAAAAGTTATTAAATGGTAGAAACATTTAGAAATGAAATTATCTGTGCACTTTATCAGTTTTTTTGGTTTAGTGTGATGGAAACATCATATTTAAAGCTAAGAAAATGGCTGCCATTTCATCATTGTGAGATAACCTGTAAGCAATAAGAAAGAGGATTAAAACTATGTTTGACACTGCAGCTTTTGGAGATGATTTCCCCCTGAGAAGAGAAAGCATAGTTGATAAACTGGTTTACTTAATCAATAAACCTTTTACGGTAGAATTTTTGCCATCACCAAGCAAGTTAACAAGTCGGTGTTAACAAGCATGGGCATTTATGGGAATGTCAAGTGGTTCCCTTAAACAGAACTTTAGTGAGTAATTGAAGGCAAAGATGAAATTGTTGTAAAAGTCATTGAAGGCAGACTGGGGAGCACTTTGTTTCGCAGATTCAGGAGCTTTCAGACGGTGATACAGTATCCCAGCCAGGACTCTTGCTCTCTCGATACATTCTCTTTCGTCTAATGGCATCATCTAATCCATTGGCTACACCATCTTCTCACCTTTTGGCCTGGCCTTTGCTCCCTGCTACATCCAGCCTCTACCCTTTGTTGTGAAGATTAAGGCAGTCCTCACGATGAGAGCCACTTCTCGTTCCATTGTTCTTCTGTTGTCCCGATCATTCTTGACCAGTACAGCCTCTCAGCTGAGCCTCGACACTGTCCTCCTGAAAGACAGTCCTTTAACAATGTGCAGATTACTGCCTTTACAAATCAGTGGTCTTCAGTCTCAGCTGGGCCCCCTACCCTGGCTGGAACTACTCTAGTCCATTCTTTTCCATTCAATTTGGTAGGTTTTGCACATTGACTTTTCTCATCTAACCTCATATCTCATTACCTTTCCCACACTCTCAGTGGATGAATTTGCCTATAACTTTACTAAGAAAATATAATTAAAAAAATTTTTTCAACTTCCTCCCCAGAAATCTAAAACATCTTTATCAGAACCAACTCTTTCTTTTTTCTTCTATTTCACAGAAAGAGTACGATTCTTCCAAAACTAGTTTCCTTATGTTGGGTTTCACTTACACCTGTTATTTTAATCACCTACTTCATCAGTCATCCTTCCTTGCTTGTATCTTCTGCCTCTCCTTAATAAGATGTTATCCTCTGCATATAAACATAGTGGAATCTTTCCATTTATAAACACACACCACACACCCATCTATTAACCCTAGAGCCATCTGTAATAACATACCCCCAGGGTTTCACTTTCTGTTTATGGTCATGCATTCTGAAGTCTTAAAAGCAGATTAAGAATGTAAACTCTAGAACCAGACTTCTTGGATTCAAATCCTGGCTCTGCTAGCTGTGTGTCTTGCGGCACACTCCTAAACTTCTCTTTGCCTTAGGATACTTATCTTTGAAATGAGACAGTAACAGTTCCTACCTCGTAGGGCTGTTGTGAAGATTAAAAGGTTAATACATGTAAAATTCTTGAAGTTGTTCTTGACATGCAATAAACACTCAATATGTGGTAGTCATTATTGTTATTGTTTTTTTCCCTCATTCACTTATTTGTTTACCTACCACATGTTTATTGAGAACCTACCATTTACCAAGCACTGTGCACAGCACTGGATGTCCAATAATAAATTAAAGAGACAAATTCCTTGCCCTAAAACAGCTTAGAATGTCATCAATAAGGTAGGTAATAAATAATAATAAAAAAAAACAGATAAATAACTAATCACAAAATGCCAACACTACGAAGTATTCAGAAAGGAAAAATGTTAGAGAAGGGCCTATTTAAACAGTGGTCAGGAGACATCGTAACAAGGTCCTGAGATAAGAGAAGCCAGTCCTTTGAGCAACACAGGAAAGAGCATTCCAGGCAGGGAGAAAAGCATATCCGGAGGTTCTATAGAGGCTTAATGCTTGGTTTATTGCTGTAACTGAAAAATTTCTATGGCTAGAACACAGTAAGCATGGGAGGAGTGATTTGAGATGAAGTTGGACAGGTAGTTAGTTGGGTGACTACCTGTTCAAGTTGTAGGGCATGGTAAGGAAACTGGATTTTATAGATGTAATTGAGAGCAATGGAAAGACTTTAGACAGAAGAGCTGGTAATTTATTTTGTGATTTTAAAAGTTTATTCTGAAGTCTGTACGAAGAATCATTGAAGAGAGCAATAGAAGGAACTGGGAGTTCAGTAATGAAGGATTCACAAGATGGGATGATGGTGGCTTGGGTTAGAACTCTGGTAGCAGAGATAAAGTTGGATTTTTGTGATACATTTTTGAGCTAGAATGTTGTTTTGCTTCCCATGGATTTGTCACCCCTCTTCCCCTGGGTGATGGAGCTACAAAAAAGATTACTCAAAGCCCATTTCTTCTGAGCAGTGAGAAACCCCGAAGGGATTAATCTCCTGGAACCCTCAAGAGCGAGGCATTCCTTCCTTTTGGGAAATTAACCACAAATGGGGGTTCTTTCCCCCCACATTTATTTTCCAGGCCAGGAAGTTACAGAAAAAGAACATAGGTGGGGTAATAGTTTGACAATAGAGGCTGGTAACAAGCAAGGTGACATTGCATAATGCAATTTGCAAAAGGTTAAGTCGATCCACCAACAAAATCTTGATCTTAGCAATCATTCTCTCTCCCTACAGAAATTTCCCAGTATCTTTACATATTAACCAGTAACTTGTCTGTCCTTGAGCCAGCAACCTTGCTGTGTTACAATTCTTTATCTTACAATAGAGACTAGCCTGGGGAAAATTTCCTGTCTTTTGCAAGGTTAATATTTTTATATGTACTTTTAAGAAGTTAAGCTAAACCTGCAACTGCAGGGCTTTGGAGGCCCTGTGAAATACATTTGCTTTATAAATATTGGTATATTACACACTAGAATGAGTGGAGGGTTTGATGTTGGGGGTAAGGAAAATGAAGGAATAAAGGAAGACTACCCAGTTTCTGAATTGGGGAAGACCAGGAGAAGCAGGTTTTGGGCAGGAAAATAATGAGTGCTTGGGGCATGTAAATTTTAAATACTGAGATGTTTATGGTTATAGATAGATAGAGCATATAGTATATAATACATATAGTGTATTATATGTATATATATATAAAGCTGGGTCTCATATAGTATATATGTTATACTATATATATCTTCAATATGTAATTTAATATATGTATGATATATATTATATCATACTTATAAAGCTGGGCTTCCTAGAAAGAGTAAGAAAATTTTGAAGCAGAAGTGGAACCTTGGGATTTATGATTTATTAGCACATAATAATAGGTATTGATACCTTTGGGAATCAATCATCAACATAGTGAAGAGAGAGAGAAGGTGCCTGGTGCTAAGTCCTATGGTACCTCCAATTCACTTCTTAAGACACTGCATTCTAGTTTCCATCCTCACACAGAAATCTGGAACAGAAATGCAAATTTGGGAGTCGCTGGCACGGAGGTGGTACTTAAGCCATGAGAACAGATGAGATCCTCCATGGGGTCAGTGTGGAGATGGGAGAGCAGGTGCCTCATCTGAGCCCTGAGGTCTCCTCATCCACAGTTCCCAAAGCCCCTCCAGAGCCTGCAGGCTGACTTCCCTTCTTGCTACGTCCCTGAAATTATCCTCGTGAGGTCCCCCATGACCCACTTATTTCCCGGCCTGCTGGCATTCACTTCTGTTCCGTCCCCCCTCACCCGTGGCATTTGATGTTGTTAACTGCTTTCTTCTTAAAACTCCTGAAACTCTACCTTACGTTGTCCTTGTGATATCGCTCTGTCCTCATTTTACCTGTACTTTTTTGAGATTCTTTTAGTTTTCCCATCCCTTAGAAGTTGATGCTCCTCAGAGGACTTTCCTTAACATTCTGTCCTTCTAATTCTAATTTTTCATCCAGTGTGACTTTTTCTCAGAGCCCTGATTCAGTGACTTCTAAACTGCCCACCAAGTCCGTGTGTCGAGATCCACACACTGAGCTGTGCATAGGCCTCCCTCGTATATGTTCCACGGCACGCTGATTTCAATAAGCTCAAAATTGTGCTTCCACTTTTATTCCTTCTTTTGGAAAATGCCATGTAGTCCACCATTTCCCATTTCATACCAAACAAAGCATCATATATGATTCTTCCTTCCCCTTCACCACATGTATGAATCCATCAGAAGTCCTACTCACATTTTCTCTTTAACTTCTCCAGATTATGGATAATACTTGGCCTATTTTTCTTATTCCAAATGCTATTGTCTTAGCTTGGGCCCTCTATTATTCTTTTCTGGAGTATTACTAGAACTCCTATTTGTTTTACCTGTGCCCAGCATGGTCGTTTAATAACTAAGCCTTCATATTATTGTCCAAGGGATATTACCAAAATATAATGGATCGTGTTGCTCTCCTACTAAAAGCCTTAAATGGCTCATTAGGTCTTTAAGAATGAAGCTTACAGCAGTACTTGTAACTTTCTGAGCTGGCTTCTGCCTAGTTTTCTATTAGCATTTTTCCCTACTTACACTTTCTTCAAATCATACAGAGAGAGAGAGAGAGAGAAAATTTTGCTTTTATAACTTCTACTCCGGGAGTATTTTAGCAAGATTGAAAGGTTAATTAAAGGCATTTGATTTAGGGAACTGACCTTTGGCAGGATTTTCCTCAAGTAACTTTAGAAATGATGAGGAAATCCCATAGAACCAGCATTTCCAGGGAGGATGTTTCTTAGATCTTAGCTATTATCAAAATTTTTAATGCTACAAGAATGAGAAAATAAGAAAATAAAACTCAGAATTAAAAAGTACCTATTAGTTTTTTATTTCTGCTGTAACAAAATTACCACAAACAGCAGTGAAAACAACACAAACTTGTTATTTTACATTTCTAGAGGACAGAAATTAAAAATGAGTCTCACTGGGCTAAAATCAAAGTATCGGAAAGACTTAGTTCTTTTCTGGGGGCTCTAAGGGGAGAATCTGTTTCCTTGCCTTTCCCACCTTCTAGAGGCTGCCGCATTCCTTGATTGAGCGCTCCAGATAACTCTGCTGTCTGCTTCCATGTTCACATCTTCTGTCTGATTCTGACCTCCTGTCTCTCTCTTATAAAGACCCTTGAAATTACACTGGGCCGACCCAGATAATCCAGTCATCTCTCCATCTCAAGATCCTTAATTTAACCACATGTACAAAGTCTCTTTTGTAAAATAAAGTTACATAGCCACAGAATCTGGGGATTAAGATGTGGACATCTTTGGTGGGTGAGGCATTATTTTACCCACTATGGAAAAATTGCAAATAATCAGAAAAAATTTAAGAATGCTAAAATAATATATTTTAAACTATGTTTTTGTTTTCTCTTTTTAGTTTTTAATGAAATGTTTTTGTTGTTTTCTTTTTCAGTGGGTTGTTTTACTCAAATTAGTATGGAAAATAGAATTCTGGATCCTCCTCTCTGAAGTTAGAGGAAAATATTTTCCATGTACTCTAAAGCTATAATGTTACCTAGAATTTTGATTTTTTTCTTCATTTCTCAAAAGTAACTGACACAAAAGAAAGCCATCATTTTAATTATAGACAACTTTTTATATACATTTATTCATTTCTTAAATTTATCCCTCAAAGAAAGAAATTTAAAGATACTACGTAGAATAGTCATAATATTTGACTGAAAATAACATTTTCTGTCTCCCTCTCCCTCCCTTCCTATTCATTCTTTCACTCTTGTAAAACGGAGTTAGTAGTTTTCAGGAGGTGAAACATTGAGGTAACTGTAAAGCTGATATAAGGAAACTAAAATCTCTTCTGGGGAAGAGGGCCGGGATGCTTAAAACAGTGTACTGTTATTACGTAGATCTAGAGACTAAAGTAGAACAAAGCACCTTAGAGAAAGGAAAGAATCCTCGAGAGTTCATGTTTTCTGATGGTAAATTTCAATTATAGCATTATCCCTTACTGTATGGAGATCCCAGATGTTGCCACATGTGATTATTACAAGATAGATTGAATGAAACACAAAATACAGCAAAAACAAAATCATGAGTGAATCAAAGTGAATCAAATCAAGTTCCACTAACATTGGGGAAGCAATTCCAAAGGTTTTTCTACAAGAGTGCGATCAGTTCATTCATATTTTTATATCTATATAGGACACATTTTTTTTCTAATAATGGGGTCTGTAGTTAAATTTTATTTCCTTATGAACTAATAATAAATAACTAGCAATGGAAAACGACACTACTTGCAATCAAAAGATGAGAAATTGAGTTAACTTGTTGCTTATGTTTTTGTGAGCAAGACTTAACCTGCTTGAGCTTCAGTTTCTTCATCTATGAAATGGGGGTAAAAATCCTTACTTAAATTATTGGACTATTCCACTCACCTCATGACTATTTCTACTATTTTGTAATCTGGGGTCTTCAACTAGTCCTCGAGGTCCTGTGATCAGTCTTTGCAATGAATTAATGTTTCATGACTATCTACTTTTTATAATCATAAAGAACTTAAAACAAAAGTATATTTCTTTGGCTCTAAAGAAACATTTTTTTAAAAAAATGTTAGTTGTAAGGGGAAAGTGAAACTAAGACAACCATATAACTGGCCTTTCCTACACAGAGGCACAATACTTAAGGACATTGCTTAATGTAGATACCCTAAAATAGGTGCATTGAAAACATAGAAAGCCCAAAGTAATCATATTTACTAGTTAAGTAAAACAAAGACAAAATAAATTTTACTCTTTCTCAGAAATGCTAGTTATAAATTGAGAGATAAAAGTGTACTTATGAAACAAAGCCATATTTTACACTTTGTCAATCAAAATGAAAAATCTGAAAGTCTCCTTTTCAATTAGATTATTTTAATATTTAACTACCTAAAATACCCCAATCATATTCTTTAGAAAATGGTTAGACTAGAATACTGCAGTTCTAATCATGACATTTTATTATGATAAAAATGACTTCATTAATTGATGATCGTATATCAATGCATGAAGTAATTTTATGAAGGATATAAAGTTTTCCAGCCTAAGATAGTATAAAGCCATTTGAATTGTTTAGGATGTTTTTTCAGGAGTAAACTTTTATTCTTTTATTATATATACTTTTGTTCTTACAAAAATGTGCAAATGTCTTTGTGATAAATTCAGCTACATTAAGTAGCCTGTGAATTTCTTTTATAAGGTCTGAATACGTTGACAATATATTGATATTAACCCAGATCCATTAAGACATAATAAAAGTGATAAACACAGTGCATTTGTAACAGAATGATGTTATAAGAGATGGCAAACATTATAATAAGGTTTGAATATTTACCCCAGATATTCCTACTTATGACTTTAGATCTATTTTAGAGCATGTAGGTTTAAAAAAAAATGCATTGATGACTTTCCAAGATATTTGAAATAGGACCTTTTAAAGGAGTCCATCTCGTTTTTCCTTTATTCTCTGCATCATTGAAAGAACATTCACAATTTCATAATAAAAATTATATCAACATTTACTGTACCAAAGATAAAAAATAGTACATTTAAGCATTACATGAAAGCTTTATCACTTGAAAGTAACTGTGAAGTATAAAACATCATCTAAACACAGTTGTTGATTTCCGAAGTAAAATATCTTTTGTTTTATAAAAGTTTTCTTGATAAATATTAGTGTTTAAACTTTAATGCAATCAGATAAATGCTTTTGTGAAAGTAAATTTATGACATTTTACTGAATCTAGCTTAAGTAATTAACTTGCCCATTTCCACATTTAGAGGAAACTATTGAATTGTACAGGATCTTAAGCTTCTAAATAGCATATAAATTGTGATACTAACTTATTTAAATATAACCATAAATTCTAAATATAAATATGTTTAATGATATAAAAATATAATGTTGTTATACCTGGATAATTCATTCTTATTAAAGAAAGAATACATCTTTCACTCATTCAATTTGTTCAGTTGGAAAAGACAGTTTATCATTATTTGTACAAGAAATAGCATATATATGATATGAATTTGAATTTTTGATGTGTTATAATTTCTGAAAATTAATAAGTAATTAAATATTGAACTGAAGTTTTTAAAAATAATTGTGGAGGCCCAGTTGAGTTTTATGACATTGTGAGATTTTATGATATCATGAGATTAAATAAGATAATATAAGCAAAGTATATAACATAGTCCTTTCCACATGCCATTCACTCAATAAATAAAAAGCAATACAAAATGTATTTTTCAAATACATAAGGCTAGATGTGTTTCATAATTCTCAGTATTTCATATTTATAAAAGAATAATGTATATATGTTATTTATAACTGACACCCTCAGAGGGCCTGAGGCAGCATCTCATAGTCAAACGTGTTAATACATCTGCAGCAAAGCATATGAATATTTACTCTAAGTGAGATAAAGACTATAAATAGCTTTTTTTCCCCAGGTATGGTTTGCCACCACATGGGTTTATGACACACTTAAAAAACCCTCCGGTTTTCAGAGCTTTTTGGATTTTGAAACTTCAAGAATTTGAGGACTGGTAATATGAAAGTTGTAATACAGTTGGACTAGGGAAATAAGGCTGTATCTATATCAAAAGATTGAATGCAGAATTTTAGATGTAGAACAAACTAACAATGATTTAATTAAGGAGGATTTACCTGACAGTATAACACACACAACTCCTAATAAGCATTTTGCAAAATGTATATAAAAAAAAAAAATCAACAGGATAGGGGAAAATAGAGTTTAGTATCAGAATAGATATTCCTATGTGTAATTAGAAGTTGGGAGTTGACCATGTTCAGTTCTAGGATCCCTCATCTTCTAATTATGTAAATCTGTCAACGTCTGTTTCATTGATCATAACCTAAGTGGAGATGTCATGTAAATTATGTCCACAGCCCATAACTTACTTCTGAGTTCCAGACATATATTTTGATACCTACTTCACATCCCCTCCTGGACACCTGCAAGGCATCAAAAACTCAATATGTTCAAAACCAAATTCATGATTTGCTGTTCTCCTCAAAACCCTAATAATCTCAGTGAAGGACACCACTATCCATTCAGTTACTTAAGCCAGGAACCCCGGTGTCATTCCTTAATCTATTTCTAAAGATTTCTTGAATCTAGCTATTTGTCTCTGCATGACCATCTCACCCTCATCACATGACCCTAGTTTAAACAATGCTTTCTTTTTTCTTGGACTCCCTCATTTGCCCCTCCAAAATGCATTGAACTGAATTCCTACTATCCTTTCCCTTGTGGTAAAGAGAATAAGACATATTTGTACACTTAAAGGTTTGCATGAGCTGGTCCTACTGGTCCTTGCAACCTCAGACCAACCCATAAACTGTCTGCTCTAGCTCCATTATCTCCTTTCAGTGCATTTTTCTCACCACAGGGTCTTTTCACTTGTTGCTTCATCTCCCTGAAATGCTTTTTACTATACTTTCTCTAGTTATCCTACTCATCCACCAGATCCAGCCCTATCCTTCCTCAGAGAAGTCTTTCATGACCTCTGTCTAGATAATGGCATTTTCCCACATGTTCATAGTCATGTGTATCTCTCCTTTCTATAACTTACAGCAGTTGAAATTTTATAGTCACTTATACAATTGTTTTATTAAAATACTTCTTTTCCACCTGTCCACCAGGTGCATAAGGAAAGGGACCCTGTTTGATTTTGCTCGCCATCATTAACCATCCAAGTGCCTATCATATATAAGCAGGAATGTATTTGTGAAATGAACAAATCAATGGAAATTAGTAGCAAAAACTTACTTTCACTTGAATGACTTGTTCTTGTTTTATCCGTCTTTCTAGGTCTTTCTGCTTGATTTTATGACACCTTTTACTTTCATAGGGTTTGTCACATTGTATTGTAATTATATATTTAAATATTTATCTCTCCTAATAGATTGTAAACTCTTTGAAGACTGGGTTATGTCTGCTTTGCTATCATTATATCCCCAGAGCCTATTACAGTGTCATATAAGCAAATATGTAGTAGGCATTCAAAAATATTTGTAGAATTAATGAATGCTAAATGTTTGAACACATGTCAAATACATTTTAAAGTATTATTGCTTAAGTTTTCTGAATGTTTTATATTAGCTTATTTTGGTTATTCATGATATAGCCAGTTG